>NC_082665.1:80082837-80446798 GCF_025265405.1 Mesoplodon densirostris
CTTTTATTAGCAGTTAATTCTAACCAATGTTTAGTTAACAGCAACTAGGTATACCAAGCATGCTGCCAAATACTGATGCAACCTAAGAAACAGTGAGCCACAGGAAGCTACAGCTCATTCTACATGCCCCTTAAGATGTGTACCCTTGCCAAATGCTAACCTGTGTGTAAACAAATGAAACTTTTAAAGGGGGATGGAGCTGTCAAGACTTACAATTTTAAGGAAAATGACTCTCAACCTCTTAACAGAAAGCTTGAGAATCTGACTGGTTCGTATCAAGGCTTCTTGAACATTCCCTGAAGATTAAACCCAGAAGTGACCAAAACGCCGGAGCAACTGGAAAAACAATCACTTCTCCTGGGAAAGCCCTTGTTTCTTTTCTTTGGCATTTTACTTTGGTCCATTTTGGAACGCATCTCGTTCTCGTAAACAAGCCAAAAGGAAGACACAGGTGCTGCCAGTTTGTACGCGCACGGCTCTCCACCTGCGGAAAGGCGGCACAGGTCTGTCCCCTTAATGCTCAAGAGCAAACACCTGACCAATTTTTTTTAAACTGCTTAACAAGTAAAAATATTTTATTGGTCTCCACTTTCATGGGCTAGAAAGGGTGGGGGGGGGCATCTCAAATACTGCCCTAATAAGCAATTCCTCACCTCTTCAGTCTAAGATCAAAGTGGTATTGCCATGGGAGGTGGGAGTCCTCTTTTAAATTTTAACTGGTTATTGTTTGAATGCTGAACTCCTAACGTCAAAATGAAATCATAAACTTATTCCGAGTTACGAACAACAAAGAATAAGTCTGAGGGAGCGCGAAAGAGGGCGCCGCAGACTCCCAACAGGGAACAGGGCTTGGGGGCACGCGGGGTGGCGTCTCGGACTCGCGGCGCGGTCGCCATGGGAACCCCGCGCAGGCGCAGAGCGCGCCGCTGTGTGGCCCGGACTTGCCTCTACCGCTCAGCGCTGCGCCGCTCCGCTGCCCCTGGTTTATTCCAGGAAGGGGCAATGGAGTAAATCCTCCTCGCGCTGAGAGCACCAGGTCTTCTCCGAAAACGCCCTGAGTGGGGTCACCGGGCGCAGGAAGAACCGTGAGACTCCAAGTGTAATGGACACCGCACTCCCCTTGCTGGGAAAAGCGGACCTGCTCTCTTTGCGGCGTCTGGCGGTCAGAGACCGGTCCCGGGGGTCCCGCCTAGGGGTGAAGCATCCTGCAACGAGCGATGCTTTACCCTCCACGGGGCGTAAACCCCACTCACCACCACAAGAGACCCGAGAATGAAATTCTGGCGCGGGCTCACACACCCATTCTGCCGAATTACGGAACCCCAAGACCAGCCGAGGTCCAGTTCTCCGCACAGGGGTTTAGGGGATCCCCACTCACACTGTCCTAAAGAGCGTGTCCCGGCCGGAACTGCAACGAGAGGAACTCGAGTCACCTGCTCACTTGCACACGGGGACTGCTGTAACAGTCCTCTTTTTCTTTCTCGTCCCCCCCCCATTCCCCCCCAAAGCACTGACCTGCTCAACTTCTGAGTGTTCGGGAGATGAAGGACTTCTCGGAGTCGCCGGCAGAGCAGCAGCCTCCAAAGTGCTGGCGTGATGAGTTACGGGCCTCTGTGGCTCCAACTTCAAAACCCTGCCGAGGAGCAGAAGAGCCCCCAAGAAGGGCCCTTCTCCACACCGGCCTGCAGAACCCCCGAGACGGGCTGGGCAGAGTGGGGCGCCGCTGCCACAACCTGCTTTCTCATTCAAATGCTCACGCTCACTCCGGCGCCCCCTCCCTCCCAGCCCCGCAGCTCCCGCGGAAATCAGGAACTGGAGCTAGGGAGAGCGGACTGGAGCTCCCGCCGCCAACACTGGGCCCAGCCGGCTGGGTGGAGGGGGCCGAGCGCCGGACCTGGACCCCTGGGCCTACACCTCCTTGTGGGGCTCGCCGGCAGGCAAGGGCCAGAAGCACTGGGAATGAAGTCTTTTTCTTCTTCTTCCTCAAGTTTCAAAGGTTCCCAAACCCAGGGAAACCCCCTTGATACTCATTTTGGGGCTGTGCTCCGGAGAGCGGTGGTGGGAAAGTACAGGAGTTTGGCGAAATGAAGTTGGAGAGGAAGGGCGCAGGGATTGTGTGCAGGTTGTACCAAAGTAAAAAGTGTCAGAACCACATCTTAAATTCCGAACTGCCCATTTTCTCTCCCCTCGCGTTTTGTACCATTCTAAGAAAAACAGCATCTATTATGCTGCTGTATAACCAACGAGATCTGTTGGGAGTCAAGTCCAGCTAAGACTGAGGAAGAGAGAGTATAGTTAACACTGCTTTTATTCCCTCCCGCCCCACCCCACCCCCGCCCCATCTCTTCTTCCAGATGCTTCTCCTAAGCGCTAACAGGCCAATTATTCAATCAGATCAATTTGATGGCAGATGGACTCAAGCGGTGAATGAGAGCACGGCCCTGGCGGAGGAAAGCTTGCACACAGTAGGCACTCAAATGGTGCTGAAACGATGAAGTCTAGTGGGTGTCCTGACGTGGTGAGTGACAAGGTCGCTGCGGCTGTTGGAACGCTGACCACCGCTGGCCCGGGCAGCAGCAGTGTGATCCGGCTTCGGGATTCCAGGATTTGCATTTATCAGCCTTCATTCAACCTGCCCTATTGTTAGTTCAAAGCCTGGCTGGGAGGGACTGGGAGACGCTGCTCCTCACTCACCTTCAGTTTAAAATTCTCCACCAATAAGAAGGTCCTAGAAAAGCTGGCAGCTTGGGGTTGGCAGGGATTTTCTGGGCTTAGTGACAACATAAACTAAAGTCATTTTCTTTTTCAAGCGTGAATTTGCCCAGGAAGTTACAAATGAGTGCCGGAGCTCGGAGAGCTTGGCTGCCCGTCAACTTTGACGGACAGTTAGTGTAGAGGGGTGGTAGCACCGTGACCTCTCAGCGCAAGATCTAAGGTTTCACCTTTTCATCCCACTTAGCCGATACCATAGAAACAACCCATTTGTATTATTCAATTCAACAGAGGCAATTACAATGTCACAGCAAAGCACCATGGGCAAGAAGAAACTTTATCCCGAAAGCAATCCTGGACTTTCAGAAAAAAGGAAAAAGCCACCAGAATAGTCACTTGGATTTCTTCCTGCCAGGGTACCAGGAAGAAATGAATCTGGGAAAAGATGTATAAGGTCCCTTGGCTCCATAGAAAGAAACCTTCCCAAATTTTCTTGCCCAGCTGCAAATCCCCAGTTTATAAGAAATTGAACAGATATCCCTCTTCCCCTAGATTGCTTTTTGGAGATTTGTTTGACTGGTAACCTCCATGGTGAGTAGGAAGTCCCCCCACCCACGCCAAAAAAAAAAAAAAAAAAAAAAGAGAGAGAGAGAGAGAAAGATACCAAGACACCCCCTCACACAACCACGGAAGTTATCCACCCCCCAACCTCCTGTGTTTGTCTTTCTCATATCAAAGACTGCAGATGCAAATGGTGAAATAAACACATACAAAGTTCATAACATAGCACTTGTTTGCTGTGCATTCTTTATTTTGATAGTTTTAATCGATTTCCATAATTTTGAGAACTTAAATTTTTTTAATTATGCAATATTTCAAACCTACCAAAAACAAGGCAAACATGCATATCATACTCTCCCTCCCCCACCCCTTCTTTTTTAAATAAAGTGTTGCAGATACAGGTAAAACCCCATCTCCTGGCCCTTCTCCCTCCCTTTCTCCTCAAAGGCAACCATTCTGAAGTTGGTGTGAATCATACTTCATCATGGTCCTAACGTATATATCCATAAATCTTTTAATGTAGCTTTTCCCTCTGAGTCTTTTTTTCACCATTAATCAGAGAAAAACTACTAACTAAAACCAAGAAAATGTTGTTTCATTGCTAAGTTTTTAGAAGCAGGACAGAACCATTTTTCCCTGCTTGTGACAATCAGAGGGGAAAATAACAAAGGGATTAGACAGTGGGTAGGACAGTGGGTAGTAAACAGCCTCTCTAGGTTACACAAACCCTTCCATGGTTACCGAACAGTCAATAGGAAAACAAAACAAATAATACCCCCTTCTGCATTCACTGGTTACAAGGGAATTGGAGAAAATGGGACCTAGGTTAACACTTCTTTAGGCAGGTAAAACAAAAGTCTTATATGGTAATAAAGTACTTTTTTGACTGGTCTCTTGGTCACGTAAGCTATAATCTTTTAGTAAGGATTTCCAAGTGTAAGGAACTCCTGCTGCTCGCTCAATTCAAGGTTGAAATCAGCCCTGCTGAAAAATCTGGGGTTTAATTCTCTCAGCTTCCCCATACACAGGGACCTCCATCCATGCAGTGAGTTACAGAAAGCCCTTTATAGCACTCCTTTGACTTAACCTCCTCCCAGCAGTAAAAGGGCTATGAAAGCACCAATTTTTCTTAAATGCCATTGACTGGTGAAAGACATCCTTCCCAACCCCCCTCTCCTCTTGCTTCCAGAGCGATGACTCTCATTAATTATACTGGCACAGCACTGCCTGGCCTCCCTTCTAAATAGCTGCCAGATTCCTACATATCACCTCTGCCTTGATACAGAATGTGCACTGACACCAAGATCACAGAAAATCCTGTAAAAGGTGCCTGATACACGGTAGATGATTGATGTGCCTCGTGGTGGGCCCGCTGTGCTGCATATCGTAAGGAGTTCTTAGAAAACTGCACTAGAAATCTGTGTTGGAAATAGCTTTTTCTAGCTGTACAAAAATCATGCTTCCAGTTGCAAAAATAGCTATATTTGAGACACTCAAATTTAGCCAGCAGTAATATGCGTGAAACAAGAGAGTGAAGGAGATGAATGTTATCCCTGTTTTAATCAATGCACCAAGAAATCAAGAGAATGACCAAAGAGCTTAACAACTGTCAAGGAGGAGTTACTGCTCTTTCAACACATATGTCTTAAGCACTTGCCATGTACCAGGCACTGCTTAAGTCTTAGCTGGAATATAGATAGTACTCCTGAAATACAGAGCAGTAGCTGTCCTTATGGCTTATTTAGATAAAAATCCCAAATCAAACTAGCTTGAGGGAAAAAGGCAATGTGCTGACTCCTACCTTAAGACAGGAGAAAGGATAAGGGCTTCAGTAATGACTGGATCCAGGCATTCAGAGTCATCATGACACTCATTCTCACTTTTGCTCCTACTCTTTTTCTCTCTCTGCTTTTTTCAGTATTTTGATCATATTCTCTCTTACTACACACTAGCGTCCTCTACAGGCTGGTGGGCATGGAGCATGACCAGGGACAGCTCCAGACTTCAATCGTCTCAGCTAATGATCCCAGGGGAAGAGAGGCCTTCTTGCTTTTACCATCTGTAAATAAGATTGAAAGGGGGGCTTCCCTGGTGGCGCAATGGTTAAGAATCCACCTGCCAATGCAGGAGACACGGGTTTGAGCCCTGGTCTGGGAAGATCCCACATGACGCCGAGCAACTAAGCCCATGTACCACAACTACTGAGCCCGTGTGCCACAACTACTGAAGCCCTCCCGCCTAGAGCCCGTGCTCCCAACAAAAGAATCCACTGCAGTGAGAAGCCTGAGCACTGCAACAAAGAGTAGCCCCCGCTCACAACAAGAGAAAAGCCTGCACGCCGCATCGAAGACCCAGTGCAGACAAAAATAAATAGATAAATAAATAAATTTATAAAAGAAAAAAGATTGAAAGGGATTCTAATTGACCTGGTTCAAGTCACGTGTCTATCCCTAGGTCAATTAATGTGGTCAGCAACAAATAGAGTATATATGTGGCCAGTTCCTGATTATACACCCACCCCTATAGGCAGGAAGGTGGGATACCATGAGTAGCAGCCCCATCAGAACTTGGCGGAGTCAGGGAGGATTTGCTCACCATAGTAAGGGGGTTGCTCTTCCCAAATGAGGATAGGAAGGGAATCTGGCAGATGAAAAAAGCAGGTGTTCCCTACAGTGCCCTCTCCTGAATGTGCCACTAAAGAAAGACAGGAACACCTTTTGTACAGATTCATATGTGTATGACAGAGAGAAAAATGAGAAGAGAAGCTTCCTGAGTCCATCAGGAAGGATGGGGGGTAGGGGAGTAGACCAGTGTAAGTGCCACCAATCTTTCTCTCCCTCGCTGGAGAGTCATGTGTCCACACATGTGGCCAACCATCATGCTGAGATGGAGATGGAGAGAAAGGAACATAAGCAGAATGGATGATCTTGGGAAGAGTTGCTTGGGTTTATGTTTTTTACTTTTTATCATGGAAATTTTCATACATACACAAAAGTAGAATAGTATAATGAAGCTCTATGTATTACCCAGTTTCAACAAGTATAAATACTTTGCCAATCTTTTATCTATTCAGGAATGTGGGAAATCCACTGGAATATTTAAATTCATAATGGAAGAAATGCATGCCTCCAAAATAACTAAAGTGAATAAGACCAGTACATGTGAAGCTTCTTAGCAAAGTGTCTGGTACAAAATGAGCTCTCAAAAATGTCAGTTATCTTTATTGCTATTATTGGCAACCTGTTTCAAGCTTTTAAATGCTAACAAAGTCTACACGTTGAAATGTACTTGGCCTACAAAAGAGAAAACATTTTAAGGCTAAACTCTTTACCAATAGACAATAAATAACATTTTTAAATGATCCATTTTTAAATAGGCTATTCATATTCTTTTTTATAAAAAGCCTTTATAATTGTTTCCCCTTTTATATGGAAATGTCAAAAATATTAAAAGCAAATGCAATTTTCACCTTACAAATAAGGAGAAAATATAGGTTAAATTGTTTGTCAAGATCAGGAATGAGTTTGGACTAGATATCCAAATTCTAAACTCTAGGTTCCCTACTTTAATACCTTGGGAAAGAAATTCATCCTGTGAATGCTGGATGAAGGTAAAAGAGCAGAGTTGTGGCTGCCTAAGTTCTTCAATTCAACTAAGATTTTCTTATACACCAGTTATACATCTCAAGAGAGCTTCAGTTCCCAGCATAGAATGAATACTTTAAAGGCAGAAAGTATGCAATTAAAGTGAACTTTTCCCATTTTCTATTTTTTCCCAACTTATTGCGTTGTTTTTTTCTCTTGGGGGTTGAGGCAGGGAATGAAGTATTTTACAGGAAACAATAGTGTCAGAGAAGGACAGAGCCCCTTTTCCTTCCTCCTGAAAGCTTCACAACTCAGCTCTGTGCGTTTTGTTTCCAAAAAGACCTCCCACAGAGCCAATATCTACAACTTTCAAGATGGCCAGAGCCTGAGGGTCAGGACAGGCATATAACTGAAGTACTTCCTACAGCATAGGAAATAATATTAAAACTTTGAGATTACATGTTTCCATTATGGAATATACTGGGTTTCTCCCTCCTGTACCACACCATTAGAAATTCCTGCAGAATCCCATAATATAATCAAAAGAAAAATGAATCTTCTTAAACTAATTGCATACCAGTCATCTAATACAGCAATCATTTTTATAGACATTGAACAAAAGTTTAGGCAAATGAGCAAATTGTATTGCAGAGAGGAAATGTAGAAAGAAACTGGTAAGACAATATAAATTCTAAAACTTTGAAAGCTGGGGGCTGGACGAGGCAATTTACACCATGAGGAAAATTCTATTTGGACCCCCTAATGAGGCATGCACTCTCCATTACGAACACTTGTTTATTTAAACCAGACAACAAGTGGTTAGGTTTTCCCATACAAACACAGTGAAAGGGAAAATTGCATTTTAAAAACCATATGTTAGTTTTTGTTTTATTTGCATATTTAAACTAAATATATACTTAGGGGGCTTGATTTGTCCAAAATAAATATCATGTTCAAATTTGACAAGCTTAAAAAATGTTCTTTCAGACTATTTAAGGCAAATTAATCTTCTTGGTGTAGGATCATGAGATGTATAGGAGAAAATTAGACTGGGAAAATAGGTTTTGGTCAAAATGAGAAGGCAATGCTGTAATGGTCCACTTCATTCCTTATTTGATTCCTTTACCTAACAAATATTTATAGAGTTCCCCAGTGAGCAAGAAACTGAGCTAAATGCTGTGGATGGAGCAGAAATGATCCAAAATTTATAAGGTATCGTTTGAGTAACAGGACCCACCATACCTCGGATGTGAAAGAAGACAGGCAGATCTGCACATAATGTGTCAAGGGCTAAAATAGATATGTGTAGTGTTCTTCAGAACAGAAGAGGGCGCTAATTACTCAATTTCATTGATGGTTAAAGTCTCTAGAAGATGTGTTTTCATAACCAAAACAAACGACCCCAGTGAACTCAATTTTTGTAAAACCTCATTTCTGTCTGAATTAGCTGTGGTCCTAACTTTAGTTATATAAATCTGTTGATTAGGCTTCTTCAAAAGAGTGTGTGGAGAATGAGAGCTTCGGTCGTGACTTTCAGTAACCCAAATATTTTTGCATTCCAAGCCAGTACACACATTCAAATATATTTGTAACAAAAAAATGTAACAAACCAACACTTATCTTTGCTATGTGCAATGCACTCTTATATATTATCTTCTGTTCTTTTATCTTTTTTAATTGCTAGTGGCAACCCAATAAATTGATTCCCCATCTAATTATAGTTCATGGCCTACAGCTGAAAAACATGGTTCCAATATGTCCTTTAAAAGTGAAAAGGAGGCAAAGCAGTAGTGTTCAGTACACTGATAGATATCAAAGCCATGCAGAATTAAATCTCTGGGAGAAAAAAAAAAGGCATGCGATTGCTCAACCCTTTGGCCATGAACCCACATCAACAGAAAGGGGCTTCTAAAGTTGTCCAGCCCTCAAAGGGTGGATCCTCCCCAATGCCTACTTGGAAGATAAGGGCAATCTTCCGGATAGCAGAACTGGGCACCCAGAATGACTGAGAAATTCACACACTGCCAGGACTGGGAGTCATCATTATCACTGTCCAGCAGGGTGAGCCATATGCTATAAACTACTGACATTCTATTTTCCCTCCATGTTGTAGATTGGATGCACTGCCATTTGGTCTTAGGCTTCCAGATCATGAGGAACTACCTTGGGACCTAAGCAAAAGGAATTCGTACCACTCAGAGATTCCAAACTAGGGTATGGACTTACTTCCTAAATGAACTCACCTTCTTTCCTGAGAAATACTGAACCTTAGAATCATCAGTATCTTGATCAAACTCTTTTCATCATAGTTTGCAAAACTTCAAAATGTCTAGCTGGCAATGGCATTATTGATACACTGTTTTCCAACTTTGATACCATTTTTTTCCATTCTAATATTTGATATTTTGACATAATTTGAATAGAAGTTAAATGAGTGAGCTCAACAACCACCTTGAAATAGAAATACGGTTCATTTTTAAGCTTTTTTTTTTTTTTACTATTTTACTTTTAAATTTCTGTTAACATTTTAATTTTTAATCCTGGGTTTCTTTATTTTCTTCACTCTTTTCATAAATTTGTATTACTTTCTTCCTGCGATTTGCCTTCAATGAAATAGCTACCTTGGTAATGGCATTAGAAAAGTTCCAAACCACTGGTGGGGTTTGGGACATGCTACCCCAAAATATGGCACTTTAGTATACTGAATATTTTAAGCTGAAGGAGTTTGAGAAAACAGCAGAAGGAGGAAGTTCATTCTGACCTCCTCCTTCCCTCACCCTTCTTCCCTGAAACAGGCCATAAAATCCTCACATGAGAAGTGCTGAAGGAGCATCCTTATCTCCAAAGACAAAGGGATACCAAGAGGAATCCTAACAAACGGGACTTGCTAAATTTCCCCCAGTTTACAATTACCTCAGACTCCTTTCCCTATCATATTCCTCCATGAATGTGTACTCCTCATCAAGCCTACCATAAAGTACTCAGGTCTAACTATTGCTTTGGGTCTTTATTTCCTTATGAAGGCTCTTGTGTCATATAAAACTTGTATTAAATAAATATGTGTGCTTTTCTCCTGTTAATCTTTGTCAGTTTAATTTTCAAACCCAGCCAGGGACCCTCAGAAGGTCAAGGAAAACTTTTCCCTCCTCACACCACAAAAAAGAGCCAGAAAATCATCTCCACCCTAGCTATCCCAGTATGTCTGTCATCTCTTTTAATGGTGACTTGAGCAATAATGACTCTGTTGGTGCCTTGAACTTCTGAAATGCTGCTGTTTCTTGGCTTTTTGAAATATGCTGTCTCTTTATGAAAAGTCACTGTCTTCAAACCAATGCCATATGCAACCATTGAATTTAGGACAGACGGTCAACAATATGCCCCTTGACAGCACATGGAATTACATTTCTCCAGGGAGAGACTCATATCTCAAAGATGTAAACTTCACCCTGGTGAGGAATCAAATGATGCTGGAGACACTTTTACACTGTTAGAGGGAATGTAAATTGGTACAGCCACTATGGAGAACAGTATGGAGGTTCCTAAAAAACTAAAAATAGAACTACCATATGATACTGCAATCCCACTCCATGGCATATACCCAGACAAAACGATCACAATTCGAAAAGATACATGCACCCCAATGTTCACTGCAGCACTATTTACAGAAGCCAAGACATGGAAACAACCTAAATGTCCATCAACAGATGAATGGATAAAGAAGATGTGGTACATATATATACAATGGAATACTACTCAGCCATAAAAAAGAATGAAATAATGCCACTTGCAGCAACATGGGTGGACCTAGAGATTATCACACTAAGTGAAGTAAGTCAGACAGAGAAAGACAAATATCATATGGTATCACTTATATGTAGAATCTGAAAAAAAAAAAGATACAAATGATGCTGGAGATATCCAGAAGAGGATACAACTCTTGGTACACCATTACCTGCCTGCTTCAGATGCAGTTAACTCTCCTAAAGCAGGTTTTGCAAGTGTACCAGGTTGGTATGAGGTACTGACTGGGATCTTTACCATGCTTGGAGTTACCAGAGATGAGAGACAGCAAAACTGTTGGGATCAGTGGCCCTAATTTTTCATTGACTCCAGTTTTTAAAAGATGGCATTTCAGGCAGCAGATTCCCCAGGCTTTCCCAGGGGTGGGAAAGGTCAAGCCAATTTAGAAAGTTCCATGACCAGGAGATATAAGAGGTCTTGAAGTAAGGAGGTGTTGGGCAGTTAGTTTGTCAGGCAGCAACCATCCCTGCCCTCTCCTATTTACATAGGGGAGAAAGACTTGACATTAGCACTGCACTCTCCTTTCTACAAGACTGAAGGTGCCATGTATCCTGTTTCCACTAAGTTTGGAAATAGTGATTATCTCTTTCCTGACATTTACTAAGCCACTGGACCTCATTTTCCTAAGGAGAAAGAAGCATGATAAAAAGAGGGAAGCAAAAGAGGAAATGCCTAGTGGTCAGTTTGTGACTACAGGAGTTTCCTATAAGTTGGGCTGACATCATAGAAAGTGGCAGGAATGATCAGGCTTGCTAGTACACCTCCCAACATACACAGTGAGTGGAGTAACTAAGCCCAGTCACCTTCCACAAACAAACTCAAGTGTCCTTCCCATCCCAGATGGTGAGAATCCATCAGTGAAAGGCTGTGGACTAGACTGCCTTGGGAGTCAAGCAGGTGGGGAAAGAAGAGTTAAGAATCTCCCAAGCCTGAGGACTATGACAGCGAGCCTTTATGGAGCCCTCACTGAACAGTAATTGTCCCACGTACTAGAGAAGAGCCAGTATTTGTCCATCTGTCTCATGGATGGAACTAACAGAAACACCAACACAAACAGAAAGCAACATGCAAGGAGCCCTTAGTTGTCTGTTTTCCTCCTTTGGATGTTGCTGGAATATGCTTTTAGCTGCCAGTAATGACAGTGCTGAATGATATACGTATGGGCATAGTTTTCACTCTTCTCCGAAGTTTTGTTCACCATTAATTATGATAAAGCTGGTATTGCTGTCAACATGGTATATATAAGAAGTATGATTGAAAAATGAAAAACAAATAAAACCCCCAAAAGGAAATGTGGATCTAAGACAAAACAGATTCGAAAGGGCCATAAAAATTCAATCTTTTAGAAATACAATAAGAACTAAACTCATTTGATAGAAATATATTTAAAAAGTAAAGGGTTCTAAATACCCAAGATACCAAAAGGAAAAAAGGTCAAGGAGAAGACGGTGGTCATAGACCCTGTTGTTTTGAAGATAAGAGACTAAGAAGTAGTAAATCCTCTATTTGAAAAAGGTAAAGAACCTGGGCTTTAGTCAAAAATTCAGCCTAAAAGGACTTTTCCACTTTTTCAGATGGCCCTGTTATAACCATCTCCAGTGACAAAGATCTAGCCTCTCTGCAATTATCTAGTTCACCTTGCCCTTGGACCATCAAACAAACTGGTCTAATCAGGGTTCCCTGTATCTTCAAGGGAAAGATTAGACCAGGTCACCTAGTCCCCAGAAAGACCTGCACCAGCCCCACATTCACACAGCTTAACTGGAAAGACAAAAATGCACTGGCTGAGCTGGTAGAGGCCATCAGTGATAACTGTGATGAGATCTGACATCATTCTGAGGCAAACCAAGAAAAAAAAAAAAAAGGCTCAAGAGCTTGCCACAAAACTAGTTTAACATCCCTAAATAAAAATCTTGTTAAAATCTCTAAATAAAAATAAAACATTATCTTAAAACAAAACAAAAAGCTATTGAGGCATTAGACCCAGGGAATAAAAACTACCACATAACTTCCTAATCCTACCCCAAAGACGATGAAATAAAGTCACACACAAAAAGTATCTTTGGAAGATTTGAGACCTCACTAAAAATTAATGTTGTTTAATTAGAAAATGTTGAGAAATCTACTTTGCTATGTTTTAAACAGGAAAGCAGCAGTTTCCTGTTTTAATCAGGTAGCAGCAGTAAACTTTTCATTCTGTATTACTGATTCTGACAGGAGTCAACTATTTAGACCAGATGATACCTCTGACTTTGGTCAGTATCACAAATCATTAAGAAAAACTTCTGGGGCTTCCCTGGTGGCGCAGTGGTTGAGAGTTCGCCTGCCGATGCAGGGGACACGGGTTCGTGCCCCGGTCCAGGAAGATCCCACATGCCGCGGAGCGGCTGGGCCCGTGAGCCATGGCCGCTGAGCCTGCGCGTCCAGAGCCTGTGCTCCGCAACGGGAGAGGCCACAGCAGTGAGAGGCCTGCATAACGCAAAAAAAAAAAAAAAAAAAAGAAAAAAAGAAAAACTTCTGGAGGGACTTCCCTGATGGTCCAGTGGTAAAGAATCTGCCTTCCAATGCAGGGGACACACGTTCAATCTCTGGTCAGGGAACTAAGATCCCACATGCTGCAAGGGAACTAAGCCCACGTACCACAACTACTGAGCCCGCGCACCTCAACTAGAAAGAAGCCTGCACACTGCAAGAAAGAGTCCATGTGCTGCAACTAAGACCCGACGCAGCCATAAATTAATTAATTAATTAATTAATTAATTAATTAAAATAAAATAATTATAAAAAAAGAAAAACTTCTGGAGACATTGTGGGTGGATTATTGCTGGTGTTGTGAAAGAAGCTTATACTGTCAGGAGGATTTTAGCAGCAAGTATGTGTGTATATCACATCCTCAAACCAACTAAACCTGGCTTTAAAAATAAAGAAATTTACTATCTCACGTAATAAGAAACTGGGAGGCAAGAGAGTTCAAGCCCTTAGGGGCTCGACAATGTCAGAAGGCATCCCTATTCTTTTTATCCTGTGTGCTGCCATCCTCGGCTCATTCATGATTTTGTCCTCAGGATTATCCCCCTCATCTAACAACAGGTAGAAATAAGCCACTCTTTACTAGTAGAAAATGGTCTAAGTGACCTTCTCTTGTAGCTCTGCCTCAAATTCACAAGCAGTTATAAAGCAGTGGAGAGAAAAGAGCAGCCTCAGACGTGATGCATAAAGAGTCCCTTTATTATAAGTAATCAAAAGTAAACAAATACTCTCCTTAAACAAAAGTTAAATATGGCTGCCCAAAATGACTAAAATAATACAATGGCCAATAGTTAAACTCCCTCTTCTTATATTATCACTACATGTATATCACCCTCAACCTGATAACTTTTTATAGAGCGTTTCATTTTTCCTAAAAGGATATTACATTAATCACAATTTATTTAAATTATTCTGATATTACATTTATAAGAATCATCTCTTAAATATTTAAATACATTAGAATGCAACTTTGATCATTTGGGGGAATTTCCCATTCCAACTCAATGAAAAATATCCATTATATTTTATTCTTTTTGGAGTAGGTCACCTCCAGATCTCTTGGAATATTTCATCCTTTTCTACGAAAGTGTATGCGACTCAGAAGTTCTCTGAACTTCAGTATTAAGGAGTAGTTATTCATGTTTTCTTTCCATGTTTCATAAGTCCTTCTAAATTTGTCATAATAACTTTCTTTTTTCAAGTTGAAATCTGATCCAATTTTTTTAAAATAACTGTCTTTTTTCCATATTTCTCTCCAGGAGCCTTTGAATTTTTCCAAATAACTTTCTTTTTCAGATTCTTCCTTCCATATTCCTTCTCCTTTTTTTAAGGCTATTAATTCAGCTTTAAGTAAGTTTCTGTGAATTCTCCAATAGATTTCAGAATCATAATTTAGCCCTTTAACGAGAACAGTTTTGCCAAGGCCTCTTCTCAAAATTTCTTCATTCAGACTCACACTAAAAAATCTACCCTTGAATAAAAAAATAACACAAGCCAATTATTTAATAAAGTTACTAGCATATCTATAACACTTTATTTACTTTAACATCAGTCATTCTGCAACTTGAGTCCTCCAAATAAAAGTCAAAAGTATAAATTCAAAAGGGTCCTTAAGAGCTTAAAACAGTTAATGCTAAATCCAAGAATTTCATTACTAGAAGAGACCATTGCTCAAAGACAATTCACTCTTTTATAACATATAGTTCTCCACGGGCTCACTGGTCTCCTACCCAAAAATGTGCAGAAGCAATAAAGCACAAAAAGGGTTTTTTGGTTTTATTGTTGTCGTTTGCAGGGGAAATGGAGCACACACCAGATAGGTAAAATGACAGGAGGCCACAGCAAAAGAGAAACTAAAGAAAAGTAACGAAACTAAAAAGTAGACAAACGCAAAATGAAATGAATCATCACTAAACTGTTAATTTAGGTTCAGAATTCCAGTGTTGAGGAAGGCACTGGCATGTAAATACATTTTTAAAAGATGTCCCATAAAATAATGAACATAAAAATAGTCCTGGCCCTTGAATCTTCACCCTTCAGGAAATTTCATTCATACCTCACTGCCTAATGAAACCAGATAAATGCGATTTTTTTTTCTCGCTAATTTACAGTGTAAAGGAGATCCTGCTTAGCAAGATTAATTTTAACAAAGTATTAGTAATTTTATAGCTTCATTAGACAAGTAATTCACAGTTAAATTTTTTTAATGTGAAAACTAAAAGTTTAAAGTAGGAAACATTTTCTAAGACTATATAAAGGAATAAAGTAACCTTTTGTTCCTTTAAATGCAGTAACTTTTGGTACATGATGATAAGTGGCTAAGAAATACAGTTTTAAAGGGATTATCATATTTGTTTTAAATTTAATGAGCTGAACCAAAATAAAAATAATTAAAATTCAGCCTCACACTACAGTAAAATTCAACAGAAGTAAATTACCAAAATATGCATAAAGCATAATTTGGTCACCTTCTAGGAAAGCGTATAAGGTAAAGACAGATAAAGTGAAGTGTGGGCTCAGGAGCCAGGAAGAGCTGGGCTTGAATACTGGTTCTTTCACTTGGTTACCCAGAGTCCCCCCTGTAAATGAGAATAAAATGATTCCAGGGCTTCCCTGGTGGCGCAGTGGTTGAGAGTCCACCCGCCGATTCAGGGGACACGGGTTCGAGCCCTGGTCTGGGAAGATCCCACATGCCGCAGAGCGGTTAGGCCCGTGAGCCATGGCCGCTGAGTCTGCGCTTCCAGAGCCTGTGCTCCGCAACGGGAAAGGCCACAACAGTGAGAGGCCCACGTACCACAAAAAAAAAAAAAAAAAAAAAAATTCCATAGAGGGGTTTTGAGGATAAATAATATATACTCCTCAATTGAAAAGAGAAGTTAATATTTTTGTAAGGCCTTTGGGATCTTTTATATACTTTTGTATTATCAACTTAGTCAAGTGTAAGATGCTTCAACCAATCGGTATTGGATAATTCTTATTTTGAAAGAACTGAATGTGATCTGGACATGCAAAAATTAATGGATTTCATTAGGTGTTCTATTAATAATTCAAAAAGCTTTTAATAATTAAAATGGTTACAATTCTAATCACTTTAATGTGAGGTTATTTTTCTCTTCAGATTATTCTTGTTTGTTATATAATAAGGAACTTTAAAAATAAGAAAAATTACCCTTAATCCTGTTATAATAACATTTCAACTATTTTATTTTTCCATGTTCTTTTTTCAGTAATTGTCCACCAAAAGAAATTTGGAAGAAGGCACATCGAAGGACTCAAGACAGTGACAGGGCAACAGTAATGAAGCTCTAAGGCATCCACAGTTACAGAATGGCTAATAGCCAGTCATAAAGGTAAGGAAACTCTGAGGCAATGTCTTCAGATGACTGACTACTGATCATGAATAGTATTTAAATAGGCTCAATTTAAATATGCCCAGTAGTATTAAATATGCTCAATGTTTTTAGAGTTCAAAGACTTATATGTTAAGGCATACCTATCTACAAGGTATTGGACCAGAATGAGCAATATTTACCTTCAGAAAACACCCTTGCTCTGTAATTTCCAGTTGACAAGTTGTGCTCAACAAGTGGTTTATAATAACAAGTGTGATATAATGTCCATAAATAAATGTATAAGATACTCCTTAAACTGGCAATGTCCAGAGTCAATAATAATTCGAAGTTTTTTTACTTTTTCTTAATTTTCTATTTTTTCTATAATAAACATATAAACATAATTTTTTCTATAATAAACAAATTTTATAGCAAAATTTATATATGAAACATCTAGTTCTCTATACATAATCACTGTGAGTAGTACTTTAAAAAGACAAAAAAATTCAGTCTCATTATATATTCAAGGTTCTGATTAATGACGAGTTTATGCATTAAATAATAAGAATAAAATATTGCTAGTTATTTCTTCACACTACTTACCTTATTCACTAAAAGGTAGCAAAAGAGTGCTGAATTCTCCTTTCCAAGAAGTTGGAACCATACTACTTGGGAAGGTTTTAGCTCTTTTTGTAACCACACCTTCCCAGTTTCAGTGAGTTCTACTCCAGCCAACTTAACCAGCAAAGCACCACACGGCTCTTCTAAAAGGGTTAGGTAGAAGAGAGTTTTAGCTTTAATACCACGTTGCAAAAGCAAATTCCAAAGTCATTTGGGCTCCAAAAAACAACTGGATATATTATGTTTATTTATAAATACCCAGACTCTCTAGATATAGATCCATTCATTTCTATAGTCAACTTGTCTTTTAAAACAATACAAGTATGTAACAGATGGAAATTTCAAAAACTCATTTCAGTAAGCACCAGAACAGGATGTGGGGTTTAACCAATTTACCTTTTTTAAAAAAATCTGCCAGATTTATTTCTCTGCACACATACACGTAATGCTACAAGATATGTCGTTCAATAATATAAGCTCCTACGACCAATAGGACTGTATAAACTGCGTTTTCACTTAATGTACTGAGGATATTTTCCCATCTCAATAAATATTAATATCAACATTATTGTTTTTATATACATTTTACAAAACTGACTTCCTGACAGTATTTTATCAATTTATTATCCAAGTAACATAGTGATAAGAAAGTCTGGGCAAACTCTTGATAAAATTTTAACCAATTGAACTTTAATAACAGGATTTTATTGCAGAAAAAGTTTATAACTTTCCATAAAGGATAATGGCTGACAAAAAAAAATCTTAATGACTTTTTTTGAAAGAAATTATACATTTAACATATGTTAAACTCTTATACAAGTAGCTGAAAGTATAAAGTTAAGTTCATTTAATTGCTAGGGAAAAAGTAATACTTGAGTTCAGGAAGATATCCTAGAAGCTTGCCACAATATTATTTGATGAGAGAAAAACATTTTCTTTAGGGCATGGGCTCTTGAAACCTGTCCTAGGGTTTCAGTTAGAGAAGTATCAAAAGGTGTAAGTAGGATTATGTCCTTAGAAAAATCTGTGACACAGTAAATACACAAATTAGATTAAGGCAGAACATATAATAAAGACTAGATGAATTCAAATCATTGGTACATAATGAGTTAAGGGAAGCCTGAAGATTCTGAGGTCTCTCTTCAGTCCTTTAATGCTGCCATCAACACCAGCTATCTTCCAATAAAGCACCCTCTAGTCCTTAAGACCAAAATTTTGGGGACCAACAACATGAATCTAAGTCAACACTATCAACCTTAAGTATTAATGTCCTAATTCTTCACTTCACAAAAGGTCACTGGGATTCCTTTAAAATTAGCAATTCCCCACTAAGCATTTAAAATATGATGCGCCCAATAAAAATTTAAAAATAAATCTTCCAAGAACTAATCTACTGAATAAGGTTAGTTATATCCATCATATATTTTTGCCCAAACAGTTGAGGTTTTCTTGAAAAAGGAGATGCCACTTTTAATGCTTATGATGTCTAATTTTAGCTTTGAGTGAATCCCTCTATCTTACCAGCTCTTCAACAAATCTTTCATGCACATATTTTAAAAAAGCCTATTTCATACTGGATTGGATGACACAGATGATGCCAAAGGTTATAAGGGGGCAGCAACATGGGCTCCAGTGGAAGAGCCCAAGAGCAGGACTTGGGTTTTGCAGAATGAACAGAGAGGCAGGAGGAGGAGTAGGAAGTGAGTATGTCAAGTAAGGGAAAGACCATGGGCACCTGGAAAAAACTGCAGACATAAGATGAATACGGAAGCAAATCACCACTAAGGAGTTTGTTATATTTCTGTTCCATCAGATGGGTTGGAAACTTCATGACTAAATATTCTTAAGGTTTTTATAAAGATAGTACATGATAGAAAAACAACTGATTTATACCCTCAATTTAGAAAACATTACAAGTAAATTCATGACAATGGACAATTTCACAAGACAAGAGTATCACATACGTCAAAAAGATTACTTTTTACCATCCGGGATAGGAGAAGCTTTGAGTAATATCCTCACTAGACTGCAGGTTTTGTGACTACTGTAGGATCACATCCATTGTTTGCCACTATATACTGAGACTGTGACAAAACAGCAGGCATTCAGTAAACATTTATTGAAGAAATGAAGTGTCCTAAGAGTTCCGCTTCGTAAAAATTTTCAGCTTTGTGTGTGTTTGCCTCCTCATCATACACACCAAAGATAAGATCATAGAAGGAAGGGATATCACAGAATAGTCATGAGGAAGGAGTCTTGGAAATATTATAATTCTCTTCTTTGATGGTGGTGGAAACCATAAGCCAAAACTAGAAATAGAACACAAGCTCTCCACGCCAATACACATTCTACTACACTACACAGACTCTACTCTGATGTAGTTTTCTGAGCTAAATCTTTTTGGCTAGAATGGCCTTAATTTGGGGAGCCTGAATCCTAGCCCTCCTTACAATAAAATCAAAAGTCCATCCCTGGGACTTCCCTGGTGGCACAGTGGTTAAGAATCCGCCTGCCAATGCAGGGGACACGGGTTCGATCCCTGGCCCAGGAAGATCGCACATGCCGCAGAGCAACTAAGCCCGTGCGCCATAACTACTGAGCCTGCGCACCACAACTACTGAAGCCCACACTCCCCAGAGCCCACGTGCTGCAACTATTGAGCCCACGTACCACAACTACTGAAGCCCACATGCTCTAGGGCCCATGTGCCACAACTACTGAGCCCATGTGCTGCAACTACTGAAGCCCGCGCACCTAGAGCCTGTGCTCCGCAACAAGAGAAGCCACCGCAATGAGAAGCCCGCATACCGCAATGAAGAGTAGCCCCTGCTCGCCACAACTAAAGAAAGCCTGCGTGCAGCAACAAAGACCAACGCAGCCAAAACAATAAATTAATTAAAAAATTTTTTAAAAATAAGTCCATCTCTATCCTACAGGCCAGGTAGTAAAAATAGTGAAAGGAACATAAGGAGCTTTCAATTAACAGCTATTTTTAAATGAAAAAGATTATGCTTTTTATTATATCTCATTATATCATTATATATCTCATTATATCATTCAAAATAGTGCTTGGAAAGCAACCTTCTAGTTCTACAACCATTTTATAAGTAAATAGGTTTAACTAATGAAAATGCAAAATGATCTCTTTAACACCAACAATTTATGTCAGTTACAAAAAGTATTAATACTACCGTTACATTTGTACTGGTTATCATCTGTTGGGACGAATAAGACATGTCTGTTTCTTTAACTTTTGCATTTCTATACATAAAGTTGTGGACTGGGTAGCAGAAAATCTGTTTTCTACCTTTGATTTTATCAACTGTTAGGTAGATGGCTTCATACATGGCCTTTAACTTCTATAGAAAATATTTAAATAAGTGGGGGAGAAAAGTAAGTTTCCTTTCAGCTCTAAAATTTTGATTGTTTGTACCAACCTGATAAACATTTTTATTTGATGTGAAACCCATTAATAACAATATGTGTATATGGCAATTAGAGTGCTGTGGCACTGCTTGACTTCCGGGGCAGATTCCCACTGAATACCATCCCTGGAGTTGTGCGACGTACAGCCTGGACAATCACAAGTGATGACCTTGCTGTCTAAGCACTAAAGAATCATCACTATTTCAGACAGGAGAGATTTAAATTACTGTAGCATTATTACAACAACTGAGAGGGTAGAGGACTTATGAAGTATAAACCATGCTTAGAGCTGAAACGGCCATTAAATGGCCATTAAATGGCCAAATAAACATCTCAGGTACCTTTCTTTAGGGAACAATACTGTTTGATTTGTTAAAGAAGTCAATCATGTCAGGTATGTTTGGGGAAAAAAAATTAATCTTATTCCCTTGCAGCCCTATCTAATTGAACAGAGTGATATTCATTCATCTGAGGCTAAAGAAATAAGAATCCCTTTCTTCAAAACAGTAAAATAATATTAAGAAGATCTTTAAATATAACTCAGTTAATTCATTTGACAAATTTTGCCAAGTCTCTGTTGGCTAACAACTATTTTTCTAGGGACTGTGAATAATGAGATAGATAAGAAAAGTTCCCTGCCCACCAGGGGCTCACAGTTTAATAGAAGGATATAAACCTAGATACATAATTACAGGAAAATGTGTTTCAGTACTTTAATTGTAGTGTGTATAAATTGCTTGGGGGATAGGAAAGAAAGAGGCTAATTCTGCTTGGGAGTTAAGGAGAGCTTCACAGAAGAGCTGACATTTGAGCTAGATCCTAAAGAATCCACAGGAGCCAAGTCACTCTGGGCAAAGAACTATGCCCAGGGCATGAGAACACATGGAAGCAGCAGGCATGTCTGTGTGGCTGGGGGCTTTGCCATGAAGCAGGGAGAAATGGGAATTGCAGCAGCAAAGCTATGGACTCTGCCCAGCTCTCCAGCCTCCTTTGGTGTCTCTTGTCCCCTTCTTCCCTATGCCCCAGCCAGACGAGCCTTCATGTGCTTACCAAAAGAGGCAACTCATCCCTGCGTATATTCTTCCTAGCCAGCCCCCTCCCATTCTTTGGGTATCTGATTAAATGGCAACTCCTCAGTGAGGCCTTCTCTGACCACTATATATGTAGGTTCGCCCTTCATACAACCTCCAATAATTCTCATCCTATACCCTGATCCTCTTCTTCATAGCTCTTAGGACAATTTCTCATTTGTCTGTTGCCCATCTTCCACCTGTACTATAAGCTCCAAGGGGTGGAATGGTCTTGTTTATTTCACTCCGCACGTACGGCTAGCGTAGGACCTAGAACATAACATGTGATCAATATTTGTGGAATAAATGCTTGAATGCCTGAATGAACCACTGAGTGGTTGAATGAGAAAAGGAGGGAAGGAAGAAAAGAAATCTAGAGCCAAATTAAATAGTTCCTGTATGTAAGTCAAGAATTTGGACTTTCCCTCATAGACAATGGAGCATTACTAAAAATTAAAATGACTTTTTTTGGCTATTTTTAAAATAACTTCTAATAAAGGAACATTAAAATAGTTATTTAGTGTTATTATTTTTGCACCTTACTTACTTCTCCATGAAGATATAATAGGTAAAGTAATGGGAATATGTTCAATCTCTAAACCATTCTCAGTTATTCGGCGTAGTCGTCCTCGTAGTTTAACATTCCTTCTTATAAATTCTACTGGAATATCTGAAGAACTTGTGAATTTTGATGTCTGTTGATTTACAAGGAGAAAAATATAACATTTTATTACCATTTTCATATTAAAATTAAGCATGTCAAATTCTCTAAACATTTTAAAGAAGATATAACCACTGAAAATTTTTAATTTGGTTCTTAATTTTATATTAAAATTTTAATAAGATTTAACAGAAAGTGTTTATGGGAACATTATTTAGAAATCTATAGTCATTATTTTACTATTTCAAGCTACTATACAGAGAACATTAAACAGACTCCTAACTTCTAAAAGCTTACATCCTCGAAATATGACACAATCCATCAAAAAGCAGTGAGTCTGAACATGGCACCACACAAATCTGACTAAATAGTCACTATCCTATACTATAGATGTACCATCTATTCATGCAGGCACTGCTGGGAGAACCTAACCAAAACTGAGGCAAGTTAAATTTGACTACTAATCAACAAGGTTTTTTTCCTTATTTTTTATCTCATAGGAGAAAAAGGCCCCTCCCAAAAGGCCAACATTAGGAATTTATTTAAATACCTAACACCTTGGAGTTAGTCAACATTTTATACCTGTGTCTTCCATATTAACAGTACTATAGAGAAAAGTTTAATTCATAATCATGGCTGGGTGAGAGCCTCATACAGGCAGAAGGATAAGTGAGTACCCCACTTCCTAAGATAGTAAAGTTGGTCTAAACATTAAAAAAAATTGTTTCAAACAAGAAAAATATTGTAGCAGACAAATCCAGAATGTGGAACGTTAAAAATGGGATAAATGACTTGGTTACTCTAACAAATCAATGGCGTAAAGGGGAAAAAATGGGGGTGGGGTTCTAGACTGTTATAAAGTAAATGAGTCATAAGAGATATAACAAACAAACGCAATATACGGACCATTTGAATCCTGATTTGAACAGATCATCTATTGAAAAAAGACACCACTGAGACAATCAAGGAACTCTTAATATGGTCTGGGTATTAGATGATGCTAAGGGGTTATTAATTATCTTAGATGTGATAATGTTCTACGACAGACGGACAGTGTGAGTCTCCTGATGCGGCACAACAGGAAGCAGTATACACCGTCACCTTCTTGTTCACACTAAATCTACCAAGGAAACACAAATCTAGACTGTGGGACATTCTCTAAGACAAGTGGCTTGGGCTCTTCAAAAATGGCAGTGTCATGACAGACAAAAATTAACATAAAGTGGGATAAAAGTCTAGATTAAAGGAGACTAAAGAGACATGACAACTAAATACAGTGTGTGATCCTGGACTGAACCTTAGACTGGGAAAAAAAACAGCTTCAAAGGATATTTTCAGAAGATAAATATGAATATGAACTGAATTTTAGATATTACTGCAAAAATGTTAAATTTATTAGCTGTGATATTAATGTGACTATGTAGGAAAATATCCCTGCTCTTAGGAAGTACACTATGAAGTCCTTATGGGACAAGTTCCATCATGTCTGCAACTTGCTTTCAAATGGTTTCACTGAGGGAGAGAGAGAAAGCACAACCATGGCAAAATGTTAACAACTGGTGAGTCTAGATAAAAAGGAGGTGACTGCTTTTTCTGGAGAAAACACTGTGAGGAAAAAGATTCTGAAGGTATGTATTGTCAGCATTCATTCAAGAATGTGGAATATGCAGAACATAAACAAAAGGGAAGAGAAATCCTAAATCAAACACACATGAAAAGTTTGAGTGAGTCACCTGACAGAAGTTGTCTATGAAAAGTTTATGGGAAAGACAGAGAAATGTGGGCTAAACATCCACATAGATGGCTCCCAGTATGGTTCTGTGACATCCCTAGGGTAGCACCGATGAGTTAACGTCAATGGGAGGGGCACACTAGGAGTAAGCCACAGGGCTCTGACCTGGATCCTCTCCTGTTTAATATGATCACCAGTGACTTGAATGAGAGCATAAGGATCGAACATCAGCAGGTCTGATGCTTGGAAGGGTATGAATACTAAGTCGGAGTTAGTATTTAAAAAGATCCTGACAGGGCTTCCCTGGCGGCGCAGTGGTTGAGAGTCCGCCTGCCGATGCAGGGGACGCGGGTTCGTACCCCGGTCCGGGAAGATCCCACATGCTGCGGAGCGGCTGGGCCCGTGAGCCATGGCCGCTGAGCCTGCGCGTCCGGAGCCTGTGCTCCGCAACGGGAGCGGCCACAACAGTGAGAGGCCCGCGTACCGCAAAAAAAAAAAAAAAAAAAAAAAAAAAAAGATCCTGACAATTAGAATGAATGGCTACAACATAAAAGTCTGCCCCTGTATCCTCCCAAACTAAAGGATAGAAGAGAATAAAGTAGCATATATGGAAAAGATTTACAGGTTTTAGTTAATTGTGAACTCAAAATGAGTGAAAATGTGACAAGGCTGCCAAAAACAAAAAGTGCAAACTCCCTCTCCTCTTTGCCCAGCCCCCCCACCACTCCCCTCTGCAAAGTTCCACCCAAAGCAACATATTCGAAGCAGGATCCAGAACAAGAGAGATGAGGGAGAGAATACTCTAAATCAGGCTCTAAGTGGAATCTATCAGGCTGTTCTGGGTGTCATATTTCATAAAAGACTTCATCGAACTGGAACAAAGCCAGAGAGGAGAAAAAAGATGGTAAAGAGCCTGGAAACTACATCAGATGAGAAAACCAAGAGTATTTTGCCCAAGGAAGGCAAGACTTAGAAGGAGTAGAGAGGGACATTAAAGAGGTCCTCAACTACTACAGGTCCATCCTTTAAATTCTGAGGTGTTTTCATTAAAGGATACACATAAAAGGGCAAAAGTGTGCCTTGATGCTTGGAGTTTGGGAAGTTATTAAGAGCTAGAGGAGGAAACGGAAAAACGTAGAACCCAATGTTCTACTGTCACGAAGCTCACAGTCTATGTGAAGGACATCTAAAGGCAGATGCCACTGCATCTACCTCATGATGGGAGGAATCCAATAATCCCTCAACAGCCAAAAGTTCAGGGCAGCATTTCTGGGACACAGAAGGCACCATCTGGAAGAGGAAAAGACAATATGCATAAAACCAGAATACAACTATAGAGCAACACATGAATAGGTTTAATATAAAGTGTAAGTGCTAAAGGGTCAAAATGGAAAGGATAGGAACACCTGAGGAAGACATCTTTCAACAAAAAAATCCTGAGTTTGTGATAAACACAGCTTGCTCTCCGGAGCAGGCAGAAAGATGATCCTACTAACAAGGGTGCTATGCCCAAGCTTCAGAGGGTGAAGGGCGTGTCCTAAAGGCAAACAGACAAAAGCTGGAAGCATCGCAGTGAAGAGAAAATAATAAGGGTTTTAAATTCAGGAAGACGTCATATGAAATCCAGTTCTGCCATGTACTAGCCGGATGATCTTGTCAGAGTTATTTCTCTGAACATCATCTCCTCATCTATAGAAGTTAGGCATAAGAATACCTCTATCACAGAATTATTTTACCTATTAAATGAAATTATATATATAAAGGGCTCAGCACAGTACCAAACTTAATAATCTTTTTTATTTTTTAAATACGAAATTTGGAATTGTCAATCTGTAACTGAAAGAATATGAGAAACTGATAAACTCTCAGAGGGAAGAGGAAGGAGAGAAAACCAGCAATCCAAAAAGAAAGCTGGAGAGGAATTATCAAGGCTCCTTGTGGCAAGATATCAATGGAACATCCATTCCCAAACCCATTCTCCCTTGAGAACATGCTCTGTATGGGGTGGAAAAGCTAAATGGCCACTTGCCCAGCCTACTTGCCCCAGCTAGAGGTGGCCATGTGACAAAAGGATGTGAGCAAAGGTCTACAGAGGGCTTCCGGGAACGTTTTTGCTTTTTGCATAAAAGGAAAAGATGCGGTTGGCACCTTCCTTCCTTTTTTCTCTCCTCCTGCCTTGAGCAGCCTGCTATAGCAGCCATCTGTGCCATGAGGAAAGGCAAGGAAAATCAGACAGACCTAAATTCTATGTTACTGAGCTGGGAAAGCAATGCTAGCAGTCTCTAACCTCCAAACTTCTTGTGACATGAGAAAAATCAACTTTTTAATTGGTTAAGCCACTGCTGATTGGGGTTTCTCTTATTTCTAGCTAAACGTCTCCAACTGTTCTATAACATAGTTTTTTATCCCCTAATGTTCCAATGTTCTTTTTCTCTTCCTTAGTCTGCTCTTCCCATCACTATTATCAAAAACCATAAAATCTAAGAAAAAGAGACCAAACTTAAGTCTAAAATAAATAACCTCATAACTAAATATATATATATATATATATATATATATATATATATAAAATTGAATAATTTGCATAAGTCAATGACGTACCTAACATAAGCAGGATTAGGACATGAAAGTCAATGAGAAAAAAAAAAAGCATGAAAGTCAGTGAGAATAAAAGTGAACATAATAAACAGTAACACACTCTGCTTTTAATATTACCAAAGTGAAGTACTGAACTATATACTAAAAATAACGAAAAACTTACAATGATCTCTAATTGATTCATGTGTTTTTTTAAGGGCTAACAAGAGAAATGATCCCTCAGCACTATTTTCCCCTTAACTCTTAATCAGATAATTTAATATTTTGGCAATTTTGGAAACTTCAGAATACAGATATGTCATGGAATGTAGAGATATAAGAAAATGAAAAATGTAGAATGAAAAGAACTAAAGTTTCAAAAGTTCCATTCTAGAAGAATATACATAGGCTAAAAATGAATGACTTACAAAATCATGGAGGTGTTATAAGAAAGAGCCTATTAAATATAAGGTTAAAAATGAGTTCAAGCCCCTCCACCCCAAAAAAGACAGCCACTTCAATAAACGGTGTTGGGAAAACCGGACAGCTACATGTCAAAGAATGAAACTGGACTACACTCCATGCACAAAAATAAATTCCAGATGGATTAAAGACTTAAACGTAAGGCCTGAAACCATAAACCTTCTAGAATAAAACACAGGCAGTATGCTCTTTGCCATCAGTCTTATTAGTACTTTTTTGGATATGCCTCCTCAGGCAAAGGAAACAAAAGTGAAAATAAACAAATGAGACATCAAACTAAAAAGCTTTTGCACAGTGAAGGAAACTGTCAACAAAACAAATAGGCAGCCTACTGAATGGGAGAAGATATTTACAAATGATATATCCAATAAGAGCTTAATTTCCAAAATATACACAGCAGTTATACAATTCAGCATCAAAAAAAACAAACAACCCAATTAAAATATGGGCAGAAGACCTAAAGATACATTTTTCCAAAGAAGGTATACAGATGGTCAACAGGCACTTGAAAAGATGCTCAACATCACTAATCATCAGGGAAATGCAAATCAAAACCACAATGAGATATCACCTCACACTTGTCCGAATGGCTATTATCAAATAACAAGTGTTGGTAAGGATGTGGAGAAAAGGGAACCCTCATGAACTGTTGGTGGGAATGTAAATTGGTGCTGCCACTATGCAGAACAGTATGGAGGTTCCTCAAAAAATTAAAAATACAACTACCATATGATCGAGCAATTCCACTCCTGGGTATTTGTCCAAAGAAAATGAAAACACTAATTTGAAAAGATATGTGTACCCACATGTTCACTGCAGCATCATTTACAGTGGCCAAGATATGGAAGCAACCTAAATGCCTATCGATAGATGAATGGATAAAGAAGATGTGGTATGTATATCTACAATGGAATATTACTCAGCCATAAAAAAGAATGGAATCTTGCCACTTGCAACAACATGGATGGACCTAGAGGGTATTATGCTAAATGAATAAGTCAGACAGAGAAAGACAAATACTGTATGATTTCACTTATACGTGGACTCTGAAAAATAAATGAGCAAGTGCAACAAAACAGAAACACAGTCATACATACAGAGAACAAACAGGTGGTTGCCAGAGGGGAGGGGAGTGAGGGAAGGAAAGAAATAGGTAAGGGAGATAAGACTAGGAGATAAACTTCTAGTTACAAAATAAATGAGTCACAGGTATGAAGTGTACAGCATGGGGAATTTAGTCAGTAATTATGCAATATCTTTTTTTTTTTTTTTGCTGTACGCGGGCCTCTCACTGTTGTGGCCTCCCCCATTGCGGAGCACAGGCTCCGGACGCACAGGCCCAGCGGCCATGGCTCACGGGCCCAGCCTCTCCGCGGCATGTGGGATCTTCCCAGACCGGGGCACGAACCCGTATCCCCTGCATCGGCAGGCGGACTCTCAACCACTGCGCCACCAGGGAAGCCCTATGCAATATCTTTGTATGGTGACATAGTAACTAGACTCGTGGTGATCATTTTGAAACGTATTGAAATATCAAATCAGTACGTTGTGTAACAGGAAGTAACATAGTGTTGTAGGTCAATTTTACTTCAAAAACAAACTCAAAGAAAAAGAGATCAGATTTGTGGTTAGGAGAGGTGGGGGTAGGGGAAGGGGGAACTTGGAAGGTACAAACTTCTAGTTATAAGATAAATAAGTACTAGGGATGTAATGTTTAACATGATTAATATAATGAACACTGCTGTAAGTTATCTATGAAAGTGGTTGAGAGAGGAAATTCTAAGACTTCTCAACACAAGGAAAAATTTTTTTTTCTATTTATTTAATTTCATATCTATATGAGATGATGGATGTTCACTAAATTTACTATGGTGACCATTTCATGAGGTATGTAAGTCAAATCCTTATGCTGTACATCTTAAACTTACACTTTCACTGTATGTCAATTACCTCTCAGTTTAAAAAGATGAGTGCAAGGCACTAAAACAAAAAGAAGGGAAAAGAGAGACAAAAGTTTTGAAATTGGTGTCTGGGTGAAAAGGCAACAGTTGGAAAAGATATAGTATGATAAAGTAATGGGGTATAGTCAATGATAATACAAAACATATAGAGATAAGTGTAGGAAATAAATATATATAGAAGCAATATATCCATTGCAGTTGGAAGACACATGACACTGACACTGAACATGACACTGAAATTACATCCTATGATAACAATAAGGTGTATTAAAAAATACCTGTAAATCTTGAATTATCAAATGGATTTCCACAATGTCTATTATTAATACATTATTGAAAGGGCAAAAAAATACACTAAATGAAAGCATAAATTATTTAGTTCTAAGGGACATAATTCAATGGCGATTTAAATTTAATACCACCATAGGAAACACTTTTGACTGTTTTCAACATCTGAAATGCAAATTTAGTGGCTACACCATTCTAGCAAATTAAATCCTTTTCAGATTCCTCTTTAAGCAGGAAGAAAAATGATTATGGAAGTACAGGCTGTGCAATTACTTTCCATAAAATCCTGTGGATGTGTTACTTTTAAACCAACATCTTAAAATATGTTCATTGTTCTAAAATACTATTTAAAAGCTTCTAATATGAATAACAAAATGATACACTGCTTGAGATATCATCTGTCTCGTTTGAAGTGAGAAAAATTAACTGTCTGGTGCTTATCGTAATGTCTTCTTCATTTTTTTAACTTACCAGTCGAACACTTCTTAGAAGTAACATTACTCCAGCTATGGCCATTACGGTGCTGATGTTCTTCAAAAAGAGATTTAATGATTAATCCTAATTATTATTCACAATAGTGAAAGTACTAATTAGAAGGCAGAAAAAAAAATCCTCTCTGTACCTAACTGCCCAAATAAGGCATATCCTTCAACTAAAGGTTCACTTCTTCCAAAAAAACTAACTGCCCACCTGCCCATTAATCTTCCCTTTTTTCTCCAACCAAACTGGCACACACAGTAATTATATACATAATATGGTACTGCTCTCTATTGATCGTATTGCTTTAACCATGAGTTCCCTGAATGCATGAATTAGTCTAATACTTCTTCTGCAAGGCCCATAGGAACTCCATAACCCTGAGTCTGCAGGCAGAATTTAAGTATCTGGTAGAAAACTTTATCACCAAAACCTTAAAATATAGCACTTGGGAAATACATGTTGCAAACAGTTGGGAAAAACTTAGCGATGCCTTTAAAGTGCTTCGTTTAAACTGAAACAGACCTAAAGGAGTTTAATTAATTAATAAGGATCCTGTAATTCCCTCAACAGTGGTAATCTAACATGCTTTCCTTCAATAAATACAACTAAGCATATAAGAGATGAAGTTGAAAATATACACAAGGGTACATTCTGTGATTGGATTATTTGGAATGAACTATCCATGTGCTTGCTAACTTAACACTGTTTCCTCCCCAGTGCTGATGAGGTTATTTTTTAATTTGTAATAACCAATGCATCTCTTCCTGCTTAACTGGAAGAACCAAGGCCTTGTCAATTAACATATATGTGTGTGTATATTCACATATATATATTGCATTAATGCTACAAATATTTATCTAGCACTTACTAAGTGGTATTTACTACTCTAAGGACTGAGCTGCACTGGTGAGTGAAAACAGACATGGTCCTGGCTCTTGTCCTGCTTGGCTGCAAAGTATTTGCAAAGCTGATGATCCTACTCAACTTCCCAGCAGAATTCAACAAAGTTAATCATTCCATCTGAAAACATACTCTTCACTTGGCTTCCAGGACACCTGGTTTTCCTGATTTTCCTCCTCTTCCCTGTCTGTTCCTTCCTAGTCTTTGCTGACCTCCTTTTCACGCCCCAAATTCTAAATGTTAGAGGGGCCCCCAGGTCTCAGATCTAGGGCTTCTTCAGGAGCTTTTCTGACTGGTTCCAAGACGTTATCCAAGCTTTAAATACTACTCAAGATTTATGCAGCCCATTCTCAAAGTTATATGCCCAGTTCTGATTTCCCTTCAATACATGACTCCTGTCTCCAGTTGCCTAGAACATCTACAGCTACGTTTAGAAGTCTAATGACCATCTTCAAGTTCACACATCTCCATTTAGAGGTCTCACAGGCATCCTCAAGTTCACACGTGCAAAAAGCTCCCTAGATTTCCCTAACAATTAATTTATCCCAACTCCTCCGTATCAGCAATTTCCAACACCATTCACGAAGCAGGCAGCCCTCTTTATTCCTCTCTTTGTTAGAAAGACAGGAATCACCACAATCCTCTCGTCTAGTCGCCGAAGCCCCCCTCCCCCCCGCCCCCGCCCTTTGTTGGAACTCCAATGGCCTCTCACTGCATTAAAGAAACGAACTCCTCCACTCTCCGCAGGCGTATGGAGTTACGTGCCCTGCTTTGGTCTCTGCCCGGCCCTTCCCAACTGCCCCCGCGGCCCCGCACACGCTGCCCTGACCGGGCGGCCCTCGAGCTGCTCCCCTGCGGCCCTCCTGCCTCCCCGGCCCGGCGGGTCCGCTGCCCGGGCCTCCCCAGGACGCGTCTCCCTCAGGCTCGCGCCGCGCAGCCCGCGCCCACCACCTGCCCGGCCGGCGGGTCAGCGGTACCCGGACGAGACGCAGGTGGTCGTCTGCCCATTGCGAGATCCACGCCACCACATTGGGCGCCGCTCGGTCCCGGTCCGGCGGCGGGGTACCGGCGGCTGCGGGCCTCCCCGCCATGTTCCCGGCCTCCCGCGAGCCCGCGCCGCCTCTTTGACCAGGCGACAGGGGGCGCCGCTCTCCGCGAGCGGGCGGACGTGTTCGCGCTCCTCCGGCTGGAGGGGAAGCCGTCCGAGCCGACCGCCGGGTCCCCTTCTCCGCAGCCTAGGAGTGGCCGGGGGCAGGCCTCCCAACCCAGAATGAGATACCTTCACAGTGACCCCAGCATTTATGCAGGGTTTTCCCACAGCGCAGGAGCTCTCTGTGATACGGAGACAGGAGCTGCAGAATTCCTGGCCATGCTGATGGGAGATGATCACTTTCAACTCGCTTAACTCACATCAGTGTGGGTAGCAGTGCCACACAAGAAAGAAAACCGAAGTAGATCATTCCTTACACCTGCTCCCAAATATAACAAGATGCGTATTTCTTATAGTTGAATTGTTGCTTCCTAAGCCAAATATCAGATGCTCTAAATCTTTGATCTGTTAATTGATTAAATGTAGGGAGCTGACATAGTCCAAAAATCAATACATGGATATTAACTTATTGCGGTAATCATTTTGCAATATATGCTTATATCAAATCATTATGGTGTACACCTAAAACTAGGAAGTGTTATGTCAATTATATATCAATAGTGTATTTTAAAACAAACAAAAATAAGTCACAGTACAGTGCAAATTATATAATATTTATGTAAAAAAAATTGTGTGTCTGAACCATGAAAAGCTATGCAAGAAACCTGTAACAGGGATTACCCCTGGGAGGAAGAATTTGGGGGTAGGAATGGGAGGGAGCTTTCACTATCTGCTGGCTCTAATAGAACATTTTGCAAAGACAGAAATGTTCTGTATCTGCACTGTCCAGTTTCACAGGTAATAGCCACATGTGGCTATTGTGTGCTTGAAATGTAGCTAGTGCAACTAAGGAACTGAATTTTTAATTTTATTAATTTTGATTAATTTAAATCATCACAACTGGCTAGTGGCTACCATATTGAACAGTTTTGTTTTACCGTATGCATATATTCCCTTTAAAAGTCAAAATAGAGTATGCTGTATTCTAATAACACATATTATAAGGATTGCTTCAAGGAATGTATTGTCTGAGTACTATAGTCAATGCAAAGTAAATACAATAGCTAACACTTAGATCTTGCTTACTATGTGCCAGGCGCTGTCCTAAATACTTTTCATAATTAACACCTTTGATCCTCATAGCAACTTTATGAAGTAGACACTATTATTAATCTCAGTTTTAAAGAGGAAGTATTTACAGAGTGATTAAGCCAGTAGCCAAGGTCACCAGCCAAAAACTGGTGAGCTGGGACGTAGTGCTGGGATTCAACTCAGCCAGTTGGCTCAGTCTGTGCACTTAACAACACTGACTCCCACAAAGGCAATCAGCTAAATCACATAAATCCTTATAAATTTCCAGTGATGGTACAACCCAAATGATATTGGGGAAAATCCAAAAAAAAGATACACTACAACCAAAATCTTTAATCACTATTTCAAGTAAAAACAAAAGTTCTGTATATTAATTGATTTTGAATAGCTTTAGTTAATAAATGAAAAAATAAGATTACAGGCAATTATGTGCCTAATTCTGCTTCCTTTGTTTTTCCAATGTCCTGTATCTCTTACCTCCTTTCTGCTCCCACTCTCACTGTCCTAGTTGAAAATATCTAGTCTGTTCTCCCTACTTTCCATCCAGTCTTTTTTTCTGTACCCCAGATATCAGCCACCTGGGTGTCTCTAAGACTTCTCAAAAGGTCCTTCTCAATAATATTTCAGCATCATCCCACTAACCACATTGATGTGAGAAGTACAGTGCCTGCCCCAGGATTTCTGCAGATTAACCAGCAATTTAACATTCTCCTGGGGTAGCTCCACCAAGGAACCCTGCTCCTTTTTACTGCTGGTGACCTCTGAGAACTCACTGGATATGTTGCTTAGGCGAGTGGAGAGGTAGGCAGAAAAAGGCACACTTAGATTCTCTGCCCATCCCTTAATTTCCCACAATACCATAGACACAAAAACTGTGTCTATAATGACTTTTTGAGGAAAGTTTGATATTAACTAGGTACAATTACATTTAAAAAAATCAACTAGATATTAAAGTGAATGTTCCTAGAATCCAAAGAAAAAGGGGAAAAAAATTGAATGGGACCACTTACAAAAACCCCCCAGTTTCTATCCTTGGCTTCTGAAATCAGGAAGTGAGGTAGCAAAACTCTGAAATGTTTGCCTCCTGGGGTTATCACCACAGTCCTTAGCTCTTATTAAATTTACATGCACTGTTTACTTTCACTTCAGGGCATTAATCTGGCAATTAATTCTATGTAAGGAATTTCTGGCAGATCACTGCAAATTATATACAGACAAAATCTTTAATATATTAATATATATCCCTAATTTTAGCCTTTGCGGTAGAACTATATTTATTTTATTGTGCTCTTCTGTTGGCCAAGAACAGAGATTTACTTTGTCTACCTCAAATAAAAGAAATCAGGAATTCTCTTACTGTGGTTGGTATGTAGCTTATGCAGTGAACAGAGACTGTTGAAAAATGTGACAAGCTCATGAAGATAATATGGATTTTATCACTTAGGGGAAGCAATTTACTCTAAAAAAGAGTTCATAATTTCTGACTGAATTTTGGAAGAACACTATAATATCTGTAGTGAGGAGTACAGACATAGAACTGAGACTAAGAAGAACAATCAGAAGGCTATTGCACAATCCTAGATTGATAAGCACCTCAAAAAATACTATGATAGTCACCATGAGGAGTATGAGTTTTGATAACAAAATTCCAACTCATAATTTTTTTTCTTATTTTTATCAGGACTGGAATAATGAAGAGGGTGTACCATTAGATTTTTCTACAGTAATAAATGTTGATTTTTTTAAAAAAAACTATGATCTTCATCCTGCCTTCTCCAGAACTTTGTCCTACAAATTTCCCCCTTTCTCCTTTGCACCCTTAATGGGTTCATTTCCCTGGCTCACTCACTGAACTCAAGAGAATGCTCAAGTCTCAATTCCTTCGGAAAAAAATGTTTGAAAGAAGTCCCTATTTACACTCATACTACCATCTTCTGATTAAAACTGCCTTCTCTTTCAAAGTTGCTCCCCCATCCACATTTCCTACATCATCTACACTCAAAAGTTCATGTCCTTGCTTCCTATAGTATCCAACTGTCCTTGCATTTCACCTTCACAATCACTGGAATCCATTTCCTATTTAATATTACTATTCTAGTTTGGTCCCTGTCTATTCTGAAGGCCTTTAACTGATCTCTCCTCCAATTTCATTTTATTAGAAATTGGCAAAAAAGAAAAGAAAAACATCACTAATAAACCAATGCTTATAGCCTGCAAAATCTTAGCTTTTGCATTCTCCGACTATATATATACCTTATGATCCATGTATATGTCAATCTCAGCGTGGGCAGTATCTGATTAGCAATTTTAAAAAAATGTGAGGACTGAAAAGAAATGAATTTTTTAAAAACACTCTACTTTTGGTGTGGAGAAAAGGGGACCCTCCTACACTGTTGGTAGGAATGTAAATTGGTGCAGCCACTATGGCAAACAGTATGCAGGTTCCTTAAAAAACTAAAAATAGAGCTACCAAGCAATCCCACTCCTGGGCATATATCCAGAGAAAACCATACTTGGAAAAGATACATGCACCCCAATGTTCACTGCAGCGCTATTTACAATAGCCAAGGCATGGAAACAACCTAAATGTCCATCGAAAGATGAATGGATAAAGAAGTCGTGGTTCATATATATACAATGGAATACTACTCAGCCATAAAAAAGAATGAAATAATGTCACTTGTAGTAACATGGATGGACCTAGAAATAATCATACTAAGTGAAGTAAGTCAGACAGAGAAAGACAAATATCACATATCACTTATATGTGGAATCTAAAAAAGTTATACAAATGAACTTATTTACAGAACAGAAACAGACTCACAGACTTAGAAAATAAACTTATGGTTACCAAAGGGGAAAGGTGGGTTGGAGGGAGGGATAAATTAGGAGATTGGGATTAACGTATACACACTACTATACACAAGATAGATAATCAACAAGGACCTACTATATAGTACAGGGAACTCTACTCAATACTCTGTAATAACCTATATGGGAAAAGAAGCTGAAAAAGAATAGACATATGTATAACTAAATCACTTTACTGTACACCTGAAACTAACACAACATTGTAAATCAACTATACGCCAACATAAAATAAAAATTTTTAAAAACTCGACTTTTTCTTTTATCAGAAGTTATTAACGTAGCAAACAAAAAAGTTCAAAAAACTGTAAAAGTTCAATTTTGAAATGGCTTCACCATTGCTTTTTTCTTTTTAACCCAGAGTTAGTTGTTTTTGCTTTTGTAATAATTTTCATTTCCTGACTTACAGGGTCTGGTTTCTTCACATATAACTTCCAGTTTTTGCCTCAGCTCATACCTCACTACTGAACTACTAGATTTACAATTTCCTCTACCCACAGGAGTGGAGTTTTTTATTATCACCTTAAGTTGAATTACTTAGATAATTTGCCCCATTTAGGCTAGGAGAAAATATAAAAGGAAACATCTAATCACTTGAGACTGAACTCTGGCTTCTAAGACACAGGTTTTCATAACCCCAGGCCTCTGACCATAATATAACCAAAAAATGTGAACTAAACAGAATTCAGTTTCAAGAAACATCAGCTAATACATGTCTGTTAAGTTATATTTATCCACATTGTATTGAAAGTACACAGTCTCTGGAGCAGCGACAGATTTAATTATTACTTTTAATAACCACACTGGTTTCCCATACTCTAATTCTCAATTCTCACCTGTGCTGTGACTAATAAGAGCCAGACTGATAACAGCTTATCAGACTGATAACAGCCTACATATACTAGGTTTAGTACTATCTATGAGGAACCTCAAAATATGAATCTGGGGCCCTATATAGGACAGCTGTTATCAGTCCTAAATGGAAGCCCTCCTCTCTTCCAGAGAAGGGAAGATAAACCTTACCTCCTTAATTTAAATAAATTCTCCTTGGAAAGGATCCTGTACTCTTACCCTTTGGAATGTAAATATATGTCTTTAGGGGCAAGACAAGACTTGTGTCTCCAGATTTACAGCCCAGAGATGTCCCCATGGTCTCCAGTCTCATACCCTCTTGAACTGTGCATAACAGAGATGTGAACATCTGTGTTATGGACTGAATTGTGTCTTTCCAAAATTCTTATGTTGAAGCCCTAACTTCCAATATGACTGTATTTAGCGATAGGACCTTTACAGAGGTAAATAAGGTTAAGTGAAGTCATAAGGGTGGGTGCCTTATTCAATAGAACTGGTGTCCTTATAAGAGGAAGAGACACCTCGGATGTGCATGCACAGAGGAAAGGTCATGTGAAGACAGCAAGAAGGTGGCAGTTTCCAAAACAAGGAGAGACCTCAAGAGAAACTAAACCTACTGCCACCTTGATCTTGGACTTCCAGCCTCCATATCTGTGAGAAAATCATTTCCATTGTTTAAGCCTGTAGTCTGTAGTATTTTGTTATGGCAGCCCTAGCAAACTAATATATACTCAGGATGGTTTTTCACTATCTATTCAGTCACAATTTAACTTTGAAGGTTTCTCTTTGAGCCCAGGTTCCAAGTCTGAGTAAAATTTGCTCAGAAAGCTCTAACTCTGCAGAAACAAAATATTTTATCTACAGGCCCAAATTGTCCTTTAAAGAAATTTTCAAAACTGTAACTACTGAAGAAGCCATATCCAAACACAAACGTTTCAAGGGAAATTCTTTATAATCCCAAACTATCCATACATCATTTCCTCTTGAAGGAGAAGTGTTGTGCCTCCACCTGTTCTCCATTTTGCCCAGGTTACTAATAGTACAACCAATAATTCAGGCTGACTTCATTAAAACAGACAAAAGATTTGGTGGAAAGCGTACATCTCTTGAAATTACTGTATTTGTTTTTAATTATATAATGCCAAGCTAGTATAATTTTGATATGAATGATTTGAAGGTAAACTTGGTTATTACGTAATGAAAATGAAAATAAGAATCTTTCATTAACTTTTTTTTAGAGATTAATTGTTAAGTAATCATTTTGAGCATTTAAATAATCCTTTATATAAAACTCTGGAGAATTTATTTCATATATACTCTAAATATTTAAATACTGCACAAATATCAAGCTTTAACACACATCTTTTAATAAATTAGCCAAATAAACATTTCACATATACTAATGCTAAACTAACAAAGCTAATGCTAGATCTTCCAAAAATGATAATAGAAATGATTTTGGACTGCGCATTTTTAATTCAAAACTGGACACAAGTACAATGATTACATAAAAACCTCAACAATGAAAGCTTTCAACACTGAGTATTTTTTTCAGTTTTACACTAATCCTTGCAAAGGCTCTATCTGAGGACACAATAGATAATAGACTCACCAATAAAACTTGACAGTGGTAATCTATCAATTTATCAGATATGCCAAACTAACTTTTTAAATTAATCAAATTTCCCAACTTTATATTTTCCTAATTGTATAGTTGCATGTGATAAAAAAAATTTCAATTTCATTAACTATAAGGTTATAAAAAGTAAACTTTTCCCAACATTTAAAGTCATTCTGGGGACTTCCCTGGTGGTCCATTGGTTAAGACTCCACACTCCCAATGCAGGGGGTTACAGGTTTGATTCCTGGTCAGGGAATTAAGAATTACTGCATGCCACACAGCACGGCCAAAGGAAAAAAAAAAAGATAAAGTCATTTTGATGAAAATAAGAAGTCTTTAATACTCATATTTTATAATATTGACTGACTTAATTGTAACTAAGGTGCTAAATTTTAGAAACTTAGGATAACTCCCTAAGAATTATACCAAAAACTTGTTCATTTCTAACACACTGTTTACTCATTATTCTTAACACAAAATTGTTATAAAAAGTTATGTCTATATTGACAAAAAACTATTAAAATGTAGCAACATTTTTGTCTATGCTTCAAGACTTCTTATAAACTATACAAATTAATATTGCTGATATTTTAAGATGATCTTTTAAACTATATCCAGCAGGGCTTCCCTGGTGGCGCAGTGGTTGGGAGTCCGCCTGCCGATGCAGGGGACATGGGTTCGTGCCCCGGTCCGGGAAGATCCCACGTGCCACGGAGCGGCTGGGCCCGTGAGCCACGGCCGCTGAGCCTGCGCGTCCGGAGCCTGTTGCTCCGCAATGGGAGAGGCCACAACAGTGAGGCCTGCATAACGCAAAAAAAAAAAAAAAAATTGGCACTGTCAAATCAGGCAGAGATTAAACTGAAGTGGAAAAGTACCTATTATAGATACTTTAAATCTTCTAAGAGAAAATCAAATAATTATGCCTTACTACCTACCAAAGACATTGGTTTAAAAAAAAAAAGTAGTTACAAGGCACTATATTACCTTCTCTTCTGTAACTAAAATGGCTGTTAAATATATTAATCCTACTTATTATGAAATTATTTTTTAAATTTATTTTCTTTCTTTAATACTAAAGTAAAATACATTTTGGAAATCTGCATGGAATGTTCCCAACAGGTTGGTTCTTTACTTTTAGCAGGGTCTGAGTTATATAGTTTTACTCATTATTTCAAATACATGAAAAGACATCACCCCCAAAATACAAAAACAAATCTGGTCTTGTGTTATATTAAATAATGATCTCAACCATTTAATATAAAATAACATACTTTTTTGGGGGGGTATGTTAACAAGGCAAAATATAAGTTGTTTATAGGAGGAAAAGGATTTAATGACTAAGATATGTCTTTTGTGGAATACCATTCACCCTTATGTCCCTCTTTCACCAGTAATGTCTTATCTGCTCTAATCCCTTCAAGATTCAAGTTCAGTACTACAAGCACAGAGATATTCTAGCTTTCAGCATAGATTTTTCTTTTAACATTGTTTTCAGAATGCTTTAAACAATTAGTTTTACAACTATTATATCAAATATATGTTTAAAATTCACAGTACAGCCCATATTCAATAAGGCCATAGCTTTTACAACTTTTTGGATCACAGACCATTTAATATTTTAATAAGAACTCTCTCCAGAAAAATTAAAAATTACATATCCAGAGTTTTGCAAGTAGTACAGGGGTTTCAAGGCTCCACTGACAACTGTTTAGTATAAAAACCCTTGTCATAAAAGGGTGAAATCAAACAATAGGTTTAGATTTCAAAGGTTTTTTTCGGGGGGGGGGGGCGTGCTGTGCAGCTTACAGGATACTAGTTCCCCAACCAGGGATTGAACCCAGGCCCTCCGCAGTGAAAGCGCAGAGTCCTAACCACTGGACCACCAGGGAATTCTCTCAAAGGTTTATTATTTTTAAAAACAGAGAATTAGGGACTTCCCTTCCGGTCCAGTGGTTAAGACTCTGAGCTCCCACTGTAGGGGAGCTCCCTACAGCTCCCACTATAGTTCCCACTGTCCCTGGTCGGGGAACTAAGATCCCACATGCTGTGCTGCATGGCCAAAAAAATAAATTAAAAAAATTTTTTTAATAAAAATAAAAAATAGAGAAATCTATTTCAGGTGTTGAACAAATTTTTTATGATTGATCAGGCAAAATTAAAATATTTACAAAGGAGTACCACGCAGCTTGCGGGATCTTCCCTGATCAGGGATTGAACCCAGGCAACCACTGTGAAAGCCCAGAATCCTAACCACTAGGCCACCAGGGAAGTCCAAGGAGTTTTTAGTTTTAGTCTCAGCTAATCTTAGCTAATCTTATAACAGCTTTTCAAACTCATTTTTTGATTTAAACGGGTTGCAACCAATGTGCAAATGGAAATACTGATATAAAGAGATGTATATATATATATATATATATATATGTATTTATAAATGTATGTATGTATTTATATTCAATATTAGCCAGTAAATATATAATTCATTAACTGGAGTAGTTAATGTTCATACTTGAGGGTAGAGTTTATCAGGATCTGTCAGTAAGGAAAAACACACGCAAAAATAGGCAGTGTTTTCTAGCAGATTTACAACCAACAGATCCTCACATTCAGGTAGATCATTTATAAGATGCCATCAGTGATCAGTGTATGCAACATTGATATTAACAAGTCATTTTTTTGGCAAACCTTACAAGCATGTACCCAAAAAACCAAATGACTACAATTCAAAGCAAGTGTTCATTTCTAGAGCAAGTGCAATGAATGAAATGGCTTTCACCTTACAGTTAAGGCTTAAAATACATTTTAAAACTTCAAGTCATCAATGATTTATAAACTTAAAGTACGTTTGAAAGTATGCATAATTTGTAATAACATGGGGAAAATATAAAGGTAATTATGGCAATGTGAGCTTCTTAATCCAAAAGTTAAAAATCAAAATACAGGGCCTCCCTGGTGGTGCAGTTGTTGAGAGTCTGCCTGCCGATGCAGGGGACACGGGTTCGTGCCCCGGTCCGGGAAGATCCCATGTGCCACGGAGCGGCAGGGCCCGTGAGCCATGGCCGCTGAGCCTGCGCGTCCGGAGCCTGTGCTCCGCAAGGGGAGAGGCCACGACAGTGAGAGGCCCGCGTACCGCAAAAAAAAAAAAAAAAAAAAAAAAATCAAAATACATTTCACATATGATAGTGGGTTTTCTTTATTCAAGTAAACATTTTGATTATAATACATGACAAAGGACAACACATGTGACAAAGTACTGTAGTCTATGGTTTGGTATGTCTCTAGGACGATTTTCCAGGTGATTCTTCAGGATCTGACAGCGATGCCCAACACAGGCTTTCCAATGGCAATGCATGAGTTCTAGAAGCCACTGCCTCTATCTTTCTTCAGATGCTGAGTGCCATTTTCTCCCACCCATTTTATCCTCCATTACTTATAAAAACCCCACTCTAAAATTCAACCTATGTTATAAAATTAACAAAATCAAACATTAGTATGTATTTTCCCACAAAGATAATAATTATTAAATAAGAGTCAACTGATATGGGGACATATGTATATGTATAACTGATTCACTTTTGTTATAAAGCAGAAACTAACACACCATTGTAAAGCAATTATACTCCAATAAAGATGTTAAAAAAATAAATAAGAGTCAACTTAATATCTCTTTTTCTTTAACTTTTGAAGGCTTTATGTAATCTCTAAAGAGTCGGAGTACCATACAACACAAAATATGCAAAGAACCTTATCATCAGGTACACATAATATGTTGGAAATTGCTAAAGTACTCAAAAGCTTAATTCTCCTGGGATAGCAATTCTCCACTAGAAACTATAGTTTACAAACAGAAGGTTGTGTTTTAATAAGAGGAAACAGTACCTGATTTGGTATAATTGTGAGAGCTTTTCTCATTAGTACAGTGCTTAATTAAGAAACCTTTTTCCAACCCATTATTTGTCAAAGGCACAAAATGTCTTTGTCTCTCTCTTCAAAACAGTTTCTAAAATTACACTATTATTCATTTAAAATTTTCTTTATCAGTAAGTTTTACTGTTTTTCTCTCAATAATAAAAAGAAAACTACTTGAAGAAAAATGTTTAATTTTTATTTTCAAAACTTTGCCGTGAACATACATACAACATTAAATTTGAACCACTTGTGAGCTGTCCATGTGACATGAAGCACTTAGGACAAAAAACCATATGTAAGCTTTAGGGTAAAATTAACAAGGAATCAAAATATCTTCCAAAAGGGGGAAGGGGGAGGGGAACCAATAAAAGTCATAGCTTTCATTTTATAAAAAATAGTTTGAATAATCTTCCTATAAATCTTTAATGCTTACAAAAGCAGGAAATACATTTAAAATGGTCTTTTTAACACAGATACATTAGCACAATGTGGTTATGGTCAGAAAAATTAAAACTAAAATGGTATTTCAGTAGTTTATATCCTCTTCTCAACAAATTCCACATAAAATTTAACCAATTTACAATTCAAGATAAGATTTAACTGCCAACAAGGCCAAACTAGTTGTAGTTAGTACCTGAATATCAAGCTCTGTTCCATTTAATATATTTTACCTAACTTTTTAATATAGCTCAATGATAGGTACTGGTAACAATACTTGACTGCATGGTTACCACCCATGACTACTGCATTGCAGCTTAAAACACGCTTTGGTCAGTAAATAAAAAAGACATAAATCAAATAACAAGATCAGAAAAGTTGTTTTAGTACCAATTTCCTGACCTTAAGTAAACTTTAAATACATTGACAAGGCAAGGAAAAGTATATTTAAATATACAGAGAGGTCTCTATATTTTTAACCATTTGGCATTTTATATTAATAATTTCCTGTTTAAAATAATATTTTATACTCCTGTACACTGATTACCATAACTCTCTGAGTTAAAACTAAACTAGAGTTACCTTTCTAGAATGTCCAGTAGTGAATGCATTACTTGCTTCTTTTGCACTTCCATGAAGATGGTCCTTCATCCTGTAACTTTTTAAGTTTTGGACCAAGAAAGAACCACCAACCAAATCCAATAAAAACACAAATAATGGACTCCACATAATAACCATCCAGTGCTGTAACACATGAGCCACCGAGTTTTTTGCAAAGCTGTAAAAATAAAATTATAATATCAATAAATACTCCACAATTTCAAAATGGAAGTATTCAGCAATTTACATGTTTCTACTTTGTTATTTAAAGGATTAATCAAAATATACTTTTGTTAAAACATTTCATTCACTCCAAATGACAAAACAAGTTAATGTATCTTAATCTCTCTAATGCTACTAACGGTATTAAAAACAATTTTCAGCTCTTGCTGTAAACACTATTCATTTTTAAGATACAGCTTTTCATATTTGGAAATGTGAGGAAATTTCCAAGGAATTTACTCTAGAAGTGGGTTAATGTTACTTTGAAATAATTTATCAACAAACTACTAACCATTCAGTTTTACCACCATTTGTTATATGAATAGCCAATGGAATTTTCCTTCTTCTATCATTATATACCTTAGCTATTAATCATGCATTTATTAAATGCCTAGTGTATAAGGACAAAGGTACACAAGGTGAAGGAGAGGGAGACTGCTCCTCCCTTGCTGAGAAGCAACTTCAAGTGAGCTTCACTTACTGATGTGAGTGTGTTTATACCCTCAGTTATGATGGGAAAGAAAAAACTATTAGAAACTATGGGCAGATACGATTTTAAAAAGATGTAGTACTTCTAGAGGCAAAAACAAGGAAATTAATATCTTAATACTACCTTAACATTATCTAAAATTGCAACATACTTACCTCAACAGCATCATGTGTTTGGCAATTCTGGTTTGATGCTCCTACACACTCTTTCACTGTGAGGGGATCTACCAGCCAAAGAGCTACCGTAGAAGGCCAGTTTCCTCCCAGGTTGGACACAGTATTTAAAAGGGTCATATATGTTCCGCCAATAAGTGGATCACTAACCTTCGCATTGAAAGCCATTATGGAAACATACATGCTATACAATGTAACCTACAGGGAAAATGTAAAACATCTTCAGTACAATTAGACTTTAAAAAGCTATGGTCTAAATTAAGAACATTGAAAGCATAAACCAGAAAATTAATTTTCATGACCCTTATTAAACTCAATCAACAAACATTTATTGAGCACCTACTACAAGCCAGGCTTTATGTCCTGGTCATGGCAATACAAAGATGAATAAGACACAGTCCTTCTGTGCCCTTGAAGAATTTATGCTAAGCTGGGAAAATAGGGAATAAATAATTATGATGAAATGTGGTAAGTATTGAAAAAAGAAGTACACACATTGTGCTATCAGGGCCTAAATATATGGGAGATTAATTTTATCACAAGTAGTCAAGGAAGGCTCAACTGAGAATGACAGATGAGGTAGTATTGAAAGATCCATATAGTAATAAGCAAAACACTATATTTATACTATACCTAAATATACCATATGTGTGTATAGTATATATGTATTATACATATAAGCACTCAAATATTCAAAGGGAATATGAATATATAATTATATGTATATAATTTTCTTATATATAATTCAAAATTTATGTGACAAACTGAAGAGAAAAATCTCCTTGAGAGGCAAGAATTAACCCTTCATTTAGGAACATGAAAACAACCCATGTTTCTAAAATAGAATTCCTTTGAATACTGTTCCATGGGATGTTCATAGAAAAAGGAGTTCCAAAGTCAAATAAGACTGAGAAACACTAAGTTACACAAAATTAGACTGTAGGCCTCCTGAAAGCCTTTAGAATATAAACTCCTTAAGGGTAGGGATTCTGGCATGATTTATTCACTGTTTTATTTTAGTACTTACAATGGTTCCTGGCATGGAATAGGTGTATTCACTTAATATTTGTTAAAGGAATGATTAAGATGCTACATAAAGAGGGGTGATGTCAGGTATCATTTCTCAAATTTACCTGGCCTTGTAATTTTTTTTACCACAAAGCATCTGGTTTTCTGAGTTTCGATGACTACACTTTGGAAAATTCTCTAATGAAATCCAAAGCCAAACAAATGAGTTTTGGACAACTACATCATATTTTTCTTTACTTAACTCAAGAAGTGAAGCATTACTAAGCTAAACTACTTCTTTTAACTTCAATTTGGCACCTAGCATTAACTATGTGCAAAACAGAAAAAAAATTATATTTGACATCTTAGCCTCAATGTTTTTACATACAGCTAGTCAGACATGATCCACTACAGAATTCTCCTAAATGATATAAATGTATGCAAAAACTTACTGAGGTTACCTGGTAGCCATGTTTTTAGGTTTCAGTTAAAAACAGTGAGGAGTTGGTAAATATAATTTTCAGAGTTTAAACTAGGTACTATAGAAAAATCCAAAGTGAATCTGAAACACACATTAGCAATAACTGCAAGTGAGTCCCAAAGGTTACTATTGGGCATCTGCCATTTATTTGAACCATTTATTCCCAGGGAAAGAAAAACCCACTCTGCAACAGCAGCTTGGGTGAGACTATGGAAAAGTGGAGATCAGTTCTTTTGGGGACTACAAACACATTTAATAAAGAAAAAAAAAGCAGATTAACACCCAGCTTCCAAAACCACAAAGACTAAGTCATAATTTTTAATACAGGGAATTCCCTGGTGGTCCAGTGGTTAAGACTCCATGCTTTCCTGCCCAGGGCCTGGGTTCAATCCCAGGTCAGGGAGGGAAGAAAGAAAGGAAAGGAACGGAAGGAAAGGAAGGAAAGAAAGAGACAAAGAGACAAAGAGAGAAAGAGAGAAAGAGAAAGGAAGAAAGGAAGGAAGGAAGGAAGAGAAGAAAGAAAAAGAAAGAAAGAAAGAAAGAAAGAAAGAAAGAAAGAAAGAAAGAAAGAAAAATTTAATACAGAATCTAAACCAAAAACCTGGGACGTATAATCTAGAAGCTGTCATTATTTCTCAATACTTTCAGAAAAAAGAAAATATCGGTACTAGAAGAAGGAAAGAATCCAAATCTAGGGATGAACTGAGGGATACTTAGCAAGGGTAGAATTCCTAACTAACTTTGGAATAAATTCTGAAATGTAACAAATATTTGTTGAATGAACAAAAGAAAAAAAATGAAGTGAATGAAGAAGAAACTCTCTTTCTATGAATAAAACTCATTAAAATAAAATCCAAAAAATAAAAATATAAAAAAAGTAAAATCCACAAGGTTTAAAGTTCACTGTCAAATAATTTCTTCAGAAACAGATTCATGCTTAAATCTTAAAATTTATTATCATTATTTTAAGGCAATTGTAGAAGAACTTCGTCTTTATTTTACATAGGACAGTTTACTTCCTGGGAAAAACCATGGCAAGCTTACCTGATGTAATGCATAACTGAGCAGCACTATAATATAGTAATATATAGGGAATCCCCCTTGATGTTCTACTTTAGGAGTCCACCAGACCAGTAGAGCATATTCTAATCCAAGCAATAATCTATAGAAAAAGAAAGAAAGTTGGAGCTGACCTCCATTTTAGGTTAAAAAACAATAACAAAAACAGAAATCTGTGTGCCTACCATATGAAAGAAGCCTGTATCTAAAACCTGTTAGGAAGTTAAAAAGAGATAAAAGTGCATATAAATGATACTGAAGTTAAAGATGTTTTTCAAGCCTTTTCCCATATACACTCTATACACAGATATTAGTGATACTGATGACCACTCTTTTAACCTCTCTTATTTAGTAAGGTTTCATTTCATTTTTACCTGTAGGGCATGGCTTTGTAAAATATGTTTAGTGGCTGGGGACCTGCAGTATATTTGCTGATAATCAGAGGCAATATTATTTGCAAAGGAACCATTGGAACTGCCAATAAGGCTAAATGTTCTTTGGGTACTCCCTCTTCTACCAATTTCAGTCCTGTTACTGCATCTGCTGCTGAAAAACCAATCTGCAATATAAAAACAAAAAAATATTTTAATTTGTGACTTATGAAATATTTTCCTCCAAGCATATGTAAGTAATTTAAGAACCTCAGTCTCATTATTGACCCATGCCAGTTACAAGTAAGTATCATATTATTATATCTGGTACAACAATCAAGTTACGGAGGCACACTTTGCCCTTATGGTCTACTAACAATACGAAGTAAAAACAAGTGAAAATTCGGCACTCTTAGGAACTGTAATTTTAATTACAACTAAATTTCCATTTCAAAAAGTTCTATATCTTACAATAAACAGTGTCCAAGTCCAAACCTACTGATATGTATATTTTAAGTTTAAAAGAAAAGCCTTTGACTCCAAATAAATCTGGTTAAAATGAATCATCATTGCTACAAACCATACACATTTTTGATGATTTCTGACTGACAACAAAATTTCCAAAATGTCATCTAGCTTTTCAAAAATAATTCTGAGAAAACATTATATCTAAGAGGTTGGGTTAAATGAGGGGTAAGAAAAGGTATAGTTAGGTTAATTCTTTTTTGTTTGTTTGTTTGCGGTACGCGGGCGTCTCACTGCTGTGGCCTCTCCCGTTGCGGAGCACAGGCTCCAGACACGCAGGCTCAGCGGCCATGGCTCACAGGCCTAGCCGTTCCACGGCATGTGGGATCTTCCCGGACCGGGGCACGAACCCGCGTCCCCTGCATCGGCAGGCGGAATCTCAACCACTGCGCCACCAGGGAAGCCCTAGGTTAATTCTTAAAAACAGCAAAAACAAATAAGAATGCTAAAAGTAGTGGGTAAAAGTTTGAGGTGAAATAAGATATTTAGATAGTCTCAAAGTATTTCTCCACAAATTAGTTTTTAATTACAAAAGGAAAATAGTAACTTTGCAATGGATTAACACGGTAATCAAGGTTAACAACAATAATTAATGGATAAAGGGACATGATATGGCTCCTGATATAATTCCCTGAAGATGTCACAGTATTATTTCTGTGATATTTCTGACATAAATACACAGCACGAACCTAAACATGAAGAAACATTAGACAACCATAAATGGAAGGCCATTCTACAGAATAACTGTTCTGTCTTCTTTAGAAGTGTCCAGGTCACCACATACTACTATGTATAAGGTAGATAACCAACAAGGACCTATTATATAGCACAGGGGACTCTACTCAATATTCTGTGATAACCTATATGAGAAAAGAATCTAAAAAAGAATAAATATATTGTATATGTATAACTGAATCACTCTGCTGTACACCTGAAACAAAACATTGTAAATCAACTATATGCCAATAAAATAAAATAATAAAAATTTTTTTTAAAGTGTCCAGGTCATGAAGGACAAAGAAATGCTCATACTAACTAAATGCAATGTGTGATCCTGAACTGGATCCCTGACCAGGAAAAAATAAAGTTATAAAGGCTGCTCTGGGGACAACTGGTGAAATCTGGATATGCACTGTGATTAGAAAATAGTACTATATCAATTTAAATTTCCTAATTTTTTATTAAGTTGTGGCTTTGTAAAAGAAAGTCCTTGTTTTTAGGAGATACATACTTAAAGTATTTATGGATAAAGGGACATGATATGTACAAACTACTCTCAAATACTTCATAAGAAATATGTAAAATAGCACAATTTACAGAATAAAGAAAGTGGAGCTAAATGTTAAAAATCACAGAATTTAGATAAACATATATGGACATTCTTTCAACTATACAAGTAAATTTTCAGTAAGTGTGAAAATATACAAATAAAAAAAAATTTTTAATGATAAATATTATTTTAAATACTTTTAAATACTTTAACTTCTCGGAATGGAGCCAAAGAGCAAATTTCACATAAAAAATTAAAGGTCAGAGATATTTAAGTCCAGAAAAGAATTTCACTTATACTTAACACATTCTCTTTGTAAACATTAGATATACAAACTGACTTCAACATTTACTCTGTCTTAAAAGTGGTACAGGAGATATTTGTAATACACATATCTAACAAAAAAACTCATATCCAGGATATATAAAAAATAAAAATTCTACAAATTTAAAGAGAAGGGTAACTCTGGATATTCAAATGGCCAATAATCATACGAGAAGATGCGCAACTTCTTTAGTCATCAGGGAAATGCAAATTATAACTATAATGAGATGCCATTACACACTCACCAGAAAGGTTAAAATTGAAAAGACAATACATGTGGTTTCAAGGCTGCGTAGTGATTAGAACTCCCTTACAGTGCTGGTGGTAGAGAAAACTGGAACAATGACTTTGGAAAACTGTTTGGCAGTATATACTATGCTTTTCTTTTTTTTTTTTTTTTTTTTTTGCTGTACGCGGGCCTCTCACTGCTGTGGCCTCTCCCGCTGCGGAGCACAGGCTCCGGACACACAGGCTCCGCGGCCATGGCTCGCGGGCCCAGCCGCTCCGCGGCACGTGGGATCCTCCGGGATAGGGGCACGAACCCGTGTCCCCTGCATCGGCAGGCGGACTCTCAACCACTGCGCCACCAGGGAAGCCCTACTATGCTTTTCTTAATGACCAGCAATTCTACTCCCAGGTGTTTACCCATCAGAAATGTCCACCTATGTTCCCCAAAAGTAATTTACAAGAAAGTTCATAGAAGCACTATTAATAATAGTCCAAAAGTAGAAATAACCTAAACATTTGTTGATAGAATGGATAAATTGTGGCATATTCATACAATGGCATTTATAAGCAATGAGATGAACAAACTATTGCTATAAATAACAATATGGATAAATTATACAAACATGATGTTGAGTGAAAGAGTACAAGAGCTAGACATAAGAATACATACTGGATATTCCATTTATATAAAACTCAAAAGCAGGGAAAACTAATCTATGGTGTTAAAAGTTAGGAGAGATGTTACTTTTGGTGAGGTTTACTCTACAGGGGGAACATGGGATTCTAGACTCTGTATTTGAAGCAACTCCTTATACATTGCTGGTGACAGTATAATTTATTATTAAAATCTTTTAAAAAGCAATTTAACCATCATATTCACTGATCCATTAATTGCTCACTTAAGAATCTATTGGAAGGAAATATTCAGAACACCAAAGAGTTACACACAAAAATATTCACTAGTGCATTTTTATAATTAAAATACATGGCAAATTAAATATACAACAATAGAAAAATGAGTACATTATGGCAAATTTATATACTGTGACAATTTATAGCTATTAAAAAGTATATTATAAAATATTATTTAATGATACAGGAATATGGAATAAGGCAATAACAAAATAAAAAATTATACACAGTATGATCCAATTCCACTTTTAAAGTATTTGTGTGTATATAAATATATTAATATTAATTCTTAATTATAATTAATGTATTAATTATATATGTCAAGTTTATGTACACACATGTGCATGCACACACATACACACATAGGGGAAAAAAGGAGGGTGGAGGGAAATATACCAAAAATGTTACCAATGGTTATCTCTAAATGATATAATTAGATAATACTATTATCTTCCTTGAAACTTTTAGCATTTCTAAAGTTGAACCTTAAGTTTAAACCTTCCTAACATTTCCTAAAAATTTAACCCTCCTTATCCTTAGATAGGAAGAAAAATTCAGTACTTCAAAACAATGAGGCTGTAATTTTTACATTAAGGTTATCAAAAGATAGCTGTGAAAGTGTTTATGTTGATAGGTTTAAATATAATATGAAAATCCTATAACTGATTTTATATTTTAGGATATTAATTCCAATACTAGCAATAGTTCACTATAACAAAATATACTTACCTTTCTTCTAACATAATCTCTTTAAAATGTTTTAGAACTATAAAATTAAGACAACTTAATACAGAAAACATACAGAATTCTTAAAAAGTAACCAAAACCCCCCTTTATTTGATAGTATATTTCCTTCTAACATTTTAAAATTATCCAACTGATTTTTAAATGGACTTCTAATAATCATATATTTCCATATCTAAGTAAATAAGTTTAATACCTTTGACATTAGGTATATACTCATTCTAACAGTAGAGAGCTATTATTTTTTTAAGGTATTCATTTCCATTCCAAGCATTAATATCATTCATTTAAAAACTCACATTTATTAGAAGTACTTCAAACTGGCATAATTTTTTTCAAGATCTTAAGACATATAGCTTACTTTGAAGTTATGTTCGATTTGATATCATCACACCTTTTAAAACACATTTAATAAACAAAGTATATTAGTTTTTATTGTTAAATTCTAATATTACTGGAAAGGGACTTACGAAAAGGCAACAGAAGTATTCCATGATATTGTTAATTGTAACAGAATGGGGAATTTGCTTTATAAATTTCTTACCTTTGCAGTTAGAATCAGAAGGCAAAATGTCAGAACTGCAGGCATTTTTATAATTGCAAAAAGCAGCTTGTAAGTATCTGTGATCCCTTCAGTTTCTTCTTTTCCTACTGATACTTCTTTGTTTTCTTTTTTCAGAAGGGCAACTAAAGTTGTTGTTATCAAAAATACAGTTCCCCAGAAGAAAAGGAAGTCTGAAATTAAAAATGTTTTAAATCTATAATTAACCTTTGAAATAACATATCTTCATTGATACTAAATAATTCTGTACACAACTTTTCCTCAACTAAAATCTGTTAAAAAAAAAAAAAGAACACATAGGGCTTGTCATGTTCAAGGCACCAGATGAGGCACAGCAGATGAATAAGACAGTCCTGTCTCTGTTAAACATACATTACATAGACAGTGATACTTAACAAGGAAAAAGGAAAGGGTTTAGTGGGTCGAATGAAATAAAAGTTAGCAAACTGTGACATCTGCTGTGTCATTTTATTCAAGGAAACTGCTTAAGGGCAGGAGATGATCTTCATATCCCATAAGATCCATCTTAAGTCATGCTTCTTAAGCACTTAAACCATTTCAGTTCTTTATTAAATTTTGACAACTTAAACAACAAACAGATGATCATTTACATTAGATTTTCTGCCTTTTGTTTTTAAACTTTGCTTTTAATCTGTTTAAGAATAACCTTCTCTTTCAATACTATGATACATAAGTAATTTTCTCGTACTTGTAGATGCACAAAAAAGACACATGAAGAGTACTATTTGGGTTGTTTCAGTGAAAGATGCCTGGACCGTTAGCCCTTATTGCAAACAAATTAAGCGGAGGGAGTGAATAATGTCCTGGAAGATTCTGCATAACAGCTAAAAATAATAGTAATAATAGAGGCACCATTTCTTGAGTGCATACCATGTGCCATAAATGTGCTAAGCATCTTACATATATCATTTCCTTTACTACAACAGTACAACAGGGGAAGTTATTACTAGCCCCAATCTTCAGATGAAGAAACAGGCTGAGAGGTTACATTGCCTGATGTTACATTTTAAGTCAGTGCCTCACACAACTGATTTCAAAAACCTGTGTCTCCTTAACCACCCTAAGAAATGCATCTTATTTTGTCTCTATAAAACTTTCTCCAATACTTGTATTTTATGCTACATGTAATGGAGTTGAACCTTTTTATTATTTAGTAATTCCTATAACATGTTCCGATACTTTTCATTTTCAAGACTATTACTCTACTGTTTCATGGCATTTCTAGAAATATATCTCCATGAGATATGTACTTTGTTTCATATTGAAAAGTATAAAATTTACCTTTAATTCCTGTGTGCGTAGCCTATGGTTATCTGCATGTATTATTTTTCATTGTTCTAATAAAATTTATTTTTTAAAAATCCAAAACTTAGTGGATAACCCTCAGTTTCTTCATCTATGAGTTCCCTAGAAAATCCCAGATGTTTTCTAGCTCTAACATTCTAAAATCATATTCAGTTTTAAATGTGTTTGCTTTTTATTTTATTGCTCATGCAGCATAACTAACTGTTCATGAAGCCTAGTCACCTTTTTCCAAAAAAAGGTCTACCATTCTTGAGTCAGGGTTTCCCTCTGTATTCAGTCTTGCTCGGCTGCTGTGCGGGGTCACTACAGCTTAACTCTCACTTACGATGGAGGCAGACAGCATCATTCATTTAGATCAACTTCCCTCATGCATAGACCAAATTCACCTTAGTATTTAAATGTTCCTTTCTTATAAGTTATTTCATTTGATTTTTGTAGTAAACATGTGAGACAGGCAAAGTAGGCATTATTATACTATGCAGAGACAAGGAAAAGCTCAGAATATTTAAAACTTTGCCAAAAGTCAAATTATTAACAGGCAGAACTTGAACCTAAGTCTTCTGAATTTGAGATTCATACTCCTTCCATTATTTCACAGTGCCTATATAAAGACTTTAAAATTAATGTTGAATTAAGAATCTATTAGAATTGGCTAATTATGTAGTCTCCACAGCCTAACCAAAAACAAGGCTCTGCTGTTCAAATTTTGCAAATTAAAGACGCTAAACTGCTTCAAACACATATAGAAATTTGTATTCTGAGGTGAATTCTTTTCTCCATAATGTGAAATTTATACAGATGGTCCCTGACTTATGAAGGTCTCACTTGATTTTTCAACTTTATGATGGTGTGAAAGCGACATGCATTCAGTAGAAACTGTACTTCGAATTTTGAATTTTGATCTTTTCCCAGGCTAGCGATACTCAGTATGATCCTCTGTCATGATGCTGGCAGCACCAGCACAAGGGGCTTCCCTGGTGGCGCAGTGGTTAACAATCCGCCTGCCAACGCAGGGTACATGGGTTTGAGCCCTGGTCCAGGAAGATCCCACATGCCGTGGAGCAACTAAGCCCATGCGCCACAACTACTGAGCCTGCACTCTAGAGCCCACGAGCCACAACGACTGAGCCCACGTGCCACAACTACTGAAGCTTGCGCACCTAGAGCCCGTGCTCCGCAACAAGAGAAGCTACCACAATGAGAAGCCCGTGCACTGGGACAAAGAGTAGCCTCCGCTCGACATAACTAGAGAAAGCCTGCACGCAGCAACGAAGACCCAACACAGCCAAAAATAAATAAATAAGAATAAATTTTTAAAAAACGTTAAGTGAAAAAAAAAGTTAAGTGAAAATTAAAAGTTTTCAGTTATATACTACTTTCAGCAAATACATTTTTTAATTTGCTTAGTATACACTCCCATTTTTTTTTTTTTTTTGGCTGCGCCACAAGGCTTGCAGGATCTTAGCTCCCCGACCAGGGATTAAACCCATGCCCCCTGCAGTGGAAGCACAGAGTCCTAACCACTGGACCGCCAGGGAATTCCCTATTCTCCCAATTTTAATGAACAAAATCTTCATCGGAATTTAAACTCCTTGATACCAGTACCAAGGGAAAAAAGATTAAGAACAAGTTAAACAGGTTTCAGTATTGTTTGCAGATAAGATTATTTCTAATTTATTTGTGCTTTGAGGGTAAGATAACAGTACAGAAAGAAACAAGTAGTGACAATAGGTCATTCAGAGCCCTCATTCAAAGGCTTTCCAATGCTCACAGAGACTGAAGAATGAAGTAATAGCTCAGAAAGAGAGGCTTAAACCACTGCCAGAAAATGTATTAAGATTTATAAACGCCATTACCATAAATACTATTATTAGACTATTGGCTATCGTTTATTAATACTGCTGGGATCCTACAGAACAACCATTGTCTGATATACCAACCAATGTAAAGATATTATTAACAAGAATAATCTAAATATTTCATCATTAATATTTTAGTTGATTCTGATTTATATATTTTATCTGCAAAAGCATTGTGACATATATATGTATGATCAAGATGTCAGAGCTGATGTTCAAGTTTCTTAAACACAGTTTTGTGCAAAGACCTGTAAGACAAGTTAAATATTCTGAAGGGGCTACTAGATCTTACCTAATGCTCCAATGAGTGCAAAAATTAAGAGCATGTAACAATGCACCAGTAATCAAAAAGGATATAATAGCCAGCACCTGAGCTCCTATTATGACAAAGCAAAACACAGGACAGGGCAATAACCCTCAAACTAACTCTCCAAGACAAGCATTATTATTCCTGTTTTATACTCAGTGAAAGAGAATCACAAACCAGGAAGTGCCAGAGGTGGGATTCAAACTCAGATCTGACTCTAAAACAAGAATGTTCTTCATTATACTACCCAGATGCTCAGAAACACCTACTGCAAGTAGGCTGTCTTCCTACTAAACAGATACACCTGAGAAAAAAGGTACTTATTGTAGCTCCAATCACCAAGTATGGAACACAGACACTTAAGAATACTTCTTTGAACTGGTTACTTGTATTCCCCCCTCCCCACCTCCATCTCCCCATATGGTAGTATGCCATAGGGTATGCAAACCAAACATGGTCCATCTTCCTAAACAGTTCATTTACTCAATAACTTAGAAAGAAACATTTTCATGAAAAACATATATTATAGAGAAGGCAAAATTTCCATGAATTTTAAAGATAAAACATTAGATTTCAAAAAAATTTCAACCTTTCAAGGCTTTGGACCAGGCCCCCAGACCCTTCGTGGTAGAGGTTCATTCTCTTCCACCATCAGAAGAGGTAGAAAAATTAAGAAGCACTGTCTGATACAACCATCCTTGGCTCAGGCCAGGTTCTCTCTCTAACTCTCACACTATGGAAATGAACTTTAGTCCTTCAGAAGTCGCAGGAAAACAAACTTTCAGCTTCTGTTCTAAATAACCATCAGGCCTTCCTTTCATCTTGCTTTCAGTACAGCTTTCTCTACTTCACAAGTTAGAGCATGAAGGGAATTTAGACACCTATCATCAGTCCACTGCTCTTTCACAAAGGAAGAAACTGAAATAGATATACTATGTATCTGGCCCTGGGTCTCCAGCTAAGTCTTAGCAAGAAACAGAATTTTCTTTTATGTCACAAATCTCTCCCTTTTAAGCATTTGCTCGAAATTATGCTGAGAAGCACTCCCAGAAAATTCTGTTTTGATTATAATACAATATAGTCGTATCTTATTTGGGGATTAGATTTTTGAAAGACAGCATGCAATGCAAAAATTGACTAAATACAAAGCTAATTTTGAAAGCTTCCTAAGCGTTTGGTTTTCCTAACGCCTTAGGAAGGTGCCATGTTTAGATCACATACTTTTTCATTAACTCCAACAATGCCAGGTTCTCCTCTGGGGTAGAAGAAATGGTTTCTTCAATCAAGCACTAGATTAAGCAGCTGTCTGACTATCAAGATCCCGGTTGTCCCAAAACACTAGACTTAAACTCAGCCCAGGATGCAAGACTGAAGCTGAGAGGCTAATAGATTCAATGCTCCCACCTCATGCTAAATCTGGGGCCTGTATCACTGAATAGATGGAAATGAATCACTCTTTCCATTTTTTAAAATATGTTCAGGCCAAGCACAAAATCCATTTTAATTAAACATGTATGACATTATCTCTACTCTGCTGCTATGATAGGAGGTTCTTGCATTCAGCTTTTGTACAACCTACATCCTGACACCCCTAAATCACTTTCTGTAAGCTGAAAGCTGAATTCAGACTTTTATAAAACAGTTGACAGTGAGCATTCCAAACTATCACATGAAGATGCAGGGTTCATCAGAATAGCTAAAATGAAAAATAATGGTAACATGAAATGCTGGCAAGGATGCAGAGAAACTGGATCACTCACGTATTGCTGGTGGGAAGATAAAATGACATAGCCACTCCAGAAAAAAATTGGGCAGTCGCTTTCAAAAGTAAAAAATGCACTTAACATAAACAAGCATTTGTACTCTTGGGCATTTATCTGAAAGAAATGAAGACTTATTTTCACATAGCAATAGCCAAAAACTGGAAACTACTCAAATTGCCTTCAATGGATGAGTGGTAAAATATACTGTGGTATGTCTAACAAATGGAATATTTCTCAGCAATAAGACTGAACAAATCGTTGATCCATGCAACAACTTGGATGAACCTCAAAGAAATTATTCAGAGTGAAAAGAGCCAACCTCCAAAGGATACATACTGCATGATTTCATTTATGTAACATCTCTGAAATAACATAATTATAAAGATGGAAAACAGATGAGTGGCTGCCAGGGATTAGAGACGGAGAAGAGGAAATGGGTACAGCTGTAAAGAGGCAACCCAAGAGTCTTGTGGTGATGGTACAGTTGAGTATTTTGATAGTGGTGGTGGAGGTTATATAAAGCTACACGTGATAAAATTACACAGAGGTACACACATACACACATAAATGAATATATGTATAACTAGTGAAATCTAAATAAGCTCTATGGATTGTACCAATGTCAATTTCTTGGTTTTGATATTGTACTATGGTTATGTAATAAGATTTTAACAATGGATGCTAGGGGAAGAGTGCATGGGACCTCTCTAAACATTTCTTTGCAACCTCCTATGAATCCATAATTACTTTTAAATAAAGTTTTTAAAAACTAATGGGAAATTTAAGAATGCAAAAGTTCTACGACTGTGCTAGGAATAAGAAATGTAGGTCTCAAATACAAGACAATATAAAATATCTAAAAAGAAAGAAATCTTTAGGTGTTTTGAATCATGTATTCTGTAGCCTTAACTGATGATGATTGGACTTCAGCTATCATGTGTTCAAAAGTAAAGGGAAGGGACTTCTCTGGTGGCACAGTGGTTAAGAATCAGCCTGCCAATGCAAGGGACATGGGTTCAATCCCTGGTCTGGGAAGATTCCCACATGCCGTGGAGCAACTAAGCCCATGTGCCACAACTACTAAAGCTGAGCTCTAGAGACCGCGAGCCACAACTGCTGAGCCCACATGCCACGACTGCTGAAGCCAGCGTGCCTAGAGCCCGTGCTCCGCAACGAGAAGCCACCGCAATGAGAAGCTCGCACACTGCAACGAGTAGACCCCGCATGCAGCAATGAAGACCCAATGCAGCCATAAATAAATAAATAAATAAAAGTAAAGGGGAAAAATTAAATTAAAAATATTTTTCTTAGATAACACCAAACCAAGAAATAGAAATTCTGTAATGAAACAAACATCTTGCTTTTTGAATATGCACCCCATCCTTAATAAATGTTTCAGCATGCACACTCACATATAAAATACATACCAATGCTATATATATAAAATAGAAAACTAATAAGAACCTACTGTATAGCACAGGGAACTCTACTCAATACTGTCATGGCTTATGTGGGAAAATAATCTAAAAAAGAGTGGATATATGTATATGTATAACAGATTCACTTTGCTGTACACCTAAAACTAACACAACATTGTAAATCGACTATACCTCAATAAAAATTAAAAACAAAAATATGTATTTGTGGGCTTCCCTGGTGGTGCAGTGGTTGAGAGTCTGCCTGCCGATGCAGGGGACATGGGTTCGTGCCCCGGTCCGGGAAGATCCCACATGCTGCGGAGCAAGACTTACAAACTTCCAGTTACAAAATAAATGCATCCTGGGGACAAAATGGGCACCATGGAGAATATAGTCAATGATATTATAATAAATTGGTTACAGATGGTAAAAAAAAAAAAAATGTATTTGTGACCTAAGATATATATATACACATTGTAAGATAAAAACCCCACATTAAAAAATATAAAATAATAAAAAGAATGAAAAAGATGTATAAAATGCAACATTTATCCAAAATTGTATTTAAAAGAACAGGTGGAATCAGGGGTTTTATATTTTTCATTTAAAAAAATAATAAATTTATTTATTTATTTATTTTTGGTTGCGTTGCGTCTTCGTTGCTGCGTGAGGGCTTTCTCTAATTGCAGCGAGCGGGGGCTACTCTTCGTTGCGGTGCACGGGCTTCTCAATGCGGTGGCTTCTCTTGTTTCGGAGCTCGGACTCTAGGTGCGCGGCTCAGTAGTTGTGGCGCATGGGCTTAATTGCTCCGCGGCATGTGGGATCTTCCCGGACCAGGGCTTGAACCCGTGTCCCTGCATTGGCTGGTGGATTCTTAACTGCTGTGCTACCAGTAAAGTCCCTATATTTCATTTTTAATTTTCTAGGAAAACATCTTGTATTAGGTAAGTATATTTTGCTTTCTCCAATTAAATTATAGTTTTCAGGAACACTATAAATGAAAGTAGGAGACTGCTTGTAATTAGTGAGGTTCTGACTGTTTTGTTGATAAATTTACATACTAAAGGCTAATTTAATTGGCCTCCAAATAAATTTCAATAAAATTAGAAGTGAAATTCAGAGTAAGACATATGCCAAATAAAATCAAATACTTTTTTGGTTTACAGTGTATTTTGTAAATTGGCTTTTATGCACCCCATCCACAAAAGCTATTCTACAGTTCTTTACTGGACAAGGAAAGCATACAGTACCATTTCTCCTTTGCTTTGTTTTAAAAAGAAAAAAGGCTTTAAACCTTCTTTCTGGGGTATGGTCCCCAGTTTTTAATATTTAATCTCTCCTGAATCTAGTAGCTCCAGTATTCCCAGCTATCTCACTTTACTACTAGGGCCCCAACATTTGAAAAGAAGTTCACTTCTTCCTTTGTCTATACTGAGATGTGAGATCCACCAGATTTATGAATTTGTTCCATTCAAGGCAAAAATAGAGTGAAACTGAAGGACTGTATATCATATACTGTGTATGATATTTACCCAGGGATTAACTTGTAAGGTAATGGATTCCTTTTTTAAATTTTTAGAAATCTTAAGTAATTATACAGTAAAACAATTTTTTGGTGTACAGTTCTATGAATTTTAACACATGCATAAATTCAAATCATTACAGAACAGTTTCAACACCCCCAAAACTCCTTCATGCTATTTATTTATAGTAACCTTCTTACCCACAACCCCTAGCAACTACTGATCTGTTTTCTATCTCTATAGTTTTATCTTTTGAGAATGTAAGGGAATGTTTCAAGCCTAGATTTAGGTGCTAAAGAATGTATTACAGCCTACATAAGAATAACTGATCTAGAAATGGGTCAGTTAGTTCTGCCCAAATTCTAAATTGCATTTCTAAGCACGTAAAATATATTAATGAGTACTGCTTCAGAAAGCAAGACAAAGAAATTTGTCACTAAGTCAGAATTAATGGTCCTGCTGTCTTCCTAATTCAAAGCATGAATATCATGAGTCTCCCTGGTGGTCTAGTGGTCAGAATTCAGCACTCTCTCTCTCAAAGCATAAATGTCTTAAAAATAATGTTTTTACTATTATTATCATCAGTTTGATTACCTTCATACTTAGAGCATCTGTTTTTTCAAAGCATCATTTCATTTTTCTCTGATTTACTCCTATATGTGCAGGCCTATCTATAGATAAACAGATTCATAGCTCTAATATGTTTGGCCCTCTTCTCCACTATCAGACTATACTGCTCCCTGTCTCAAAACCCCAATATACTGCTCCCATGCCAATCACTTCTATTCATTGTTGTTACCACTGCTTCTATTTTTTTTCCCTTTTTTTTGGCCATGCCATGCGTGTTATATGGGATCTTAGTTCCCTGACCAGGGATCGAACCTGCGCTCCTGCAGTGGAAGCATGGAGTCTTAACCCCTGAACCACCAGGGAAGTCCCTACCACTACTTCTAGAGGAGCAGGCCTCGACTACCAGTTCGCAGGCTGGATCTGGCCTAAGGACATATTTTATGATTATAGCAAATGTTTTTAAAATGAAGAAATAAAAACGGAATTTCCAGCTTCTCCTGAATACTCATAATATCTAGCAATCCTGGGATCCTACTGCCACAAGAGAACAATTTATTGGAGATGAAGCTACCTGCCTTTAAAAGGGCATGAGTTTTTCAGGTCATCACTGTCCCCTCCAATACCTACAGTCCTGCATCAACTCATCATTTTGGTTTGCAAACCTGCACTATAGACTATAAATTCCTTGCAAGCAGAGAATGTCCAGGTTTTATTCATCAAATTGTAACACCTATCACATGACCAGTACCAAACAGGCATTCAATGCTGAGTAAATGAATGACAGGGTCACTTTAAGATCAAAATAACAACACAACAACAAGAAACCCTTAGTCTGTAACTTCTGGGCATCTGGCATTCTGGGAGCATGTTGATGTGTTTTAGACATCAGCAGTCAGAGTGCTGATTTCTCTTATAGAAAAGCCCAATCAGCACATATTATATTCAGGTTTTGAGGCTTTTTTTTTTTTTTTTTTTTTTTGAAGTTTTTCCTAGTTTCCTACCAACTGGAGGAAAAACACCAAATAAGGAGTCAGGAAACCTAAGCTGTAGGTATATCTATCTCTACCTCTAACTAGCCAGTTAGAATTTCCTGATCAGTTTCCTCATCAATAAGAATGAGGAACTGAAATATATGATCTTTTCAAGGCATAAAACTTTATGTTCTAATCTCTGTGTTCTACTGGGTTACTCTCACATTGCTTGAAGCTTAAAAGGTTATCTCTTTTTGCTACTAAAGATCCTTGAAAGCCAAGGGGGCAGGAGCAAAAAAAGGCTACCTCCGAGTTAAGGACTGTTCTGTATCCCTGAAGGTACCAAAAAGCTAATCTCAGCATAATCAAGGTTTTCTTTCTAAGGGACTGTGTTTTCATCCTCTCCTTCCTGTTCTAAATTTACTATTTAGATTACTGCTTTCTAGATGGCAAAAACTGTTTTCTCAATATATTCTATCTCTATGTATCTGTAACTCAAAACAAAGTGCTAATAACAGAACGTATTTCAGACTTTTAAAAAATAATTATGCCTCGGGCTTCACTGGTGGCGCAGTGGTTGAGAGTCCGCCTGCCGATGCAGGGACGCAGGTTCGTGCCCCAGTCCGGGAAGATCCCACATGCCGGGGAACGGCTGGGCCCGTGAGCCGTGGCCGCTGGGCCTGCGCGTCTGGAGCCTGTGCTCCGCAACGGGAGAGGCCACAACAGTGAGAGGCCCGCGTACCGCAAAAAAAGAAATAATAATAATAATAATAATAATAATTATGCCTCTTTTTAATTTCCTCATTTTGTAAACATCTGCCTCAATGTTTGCCTCTTCATTTATTAGCTAAGCAACTGTATTTCCTGCATGATTCTTTCTGTGCTCTCTAAATTCCTCAAAGCCACTGGTTACTCTTAGTTATACTAAGTTCCCCCCCCCAAAAAACCTATAAATGTGATATGTACAGTCATACAAAGGAGAATGAAAATGCAGGACTCTTCAACTCTTATTAAAAAGTAAGCTATTTTTACAATTTCCTGGAGAACAAAGCTCAAATTCCAGAACAAACAGCTATTCAAAATAATAAATCAGTGTAAATAAAAATCCAGTGGCACAATTTTGATTTTCCCATAGGGGAACAGTTAATGGCATTCTCTGGAATGATATTTTATTAATCACTCTTTTATCACACTTATGAGAAAGCTCTAATTTACTTAGTAATTTAGTTTCCATGGTCTCTTCAATCTTGATTTCTTTATTGAGACTTTCCCATGTTAAGTAACACATCATCCTATTATCCCTTTTTGGTGATATGAACAGTCCCAGTAAAAAAGGAAAAGCAAGACACATAAAAAAGCAACGATGCATTCATGAAGTATTTGTAAACAGAGAATTATCCATATAGCAGGAGTGGGACCCCAGAACACTCAGAGACAAATCTGTCTAGGTGCAAAGCAATATCTCTCAACCATTGTTGGCCATAAACCAACTGAGGAAAAGTATAACTATTATTTCATCAGTAGTAGTGGCTCACTGGCAGTTTGAGGAGGTAGCAAGGGGGTCACTTACAGGGTGTAGGGGTGTGGAGGGGGTGTATACGATTTCAGTAATACAGTTGGGAATCCCTTCCTCCCTTCCCTGAATATTATGAATAGCCCTTAAACTTCCCTCACCACACACCTTGCCCTGACATTTACCCTGTTGGGAATCCCCTAGTACTAGGAAAATGAGAGAAAGTTTAGCTGTTTAAACTTCAAGAGACAGTCACCTAAATTGATCATCACTACCAGAATGAAGAATTCTACTATATTCCCAGTGTTGGTCATTCCTGATATTGGTAATTTTACTGTTTCTCAGTTGTTAGGAAAGTTAAAAAACAAAACAAAACAAAAAACAAGAAAACCTTACCGGGCCTTGTATTGTGCTCATGCAGAAAGAGGGGGAAATCTGTAGAATTTACACCCAATTTCCTACGGGATAAACTTCAAACTCTTACTCATAGCAACTAAAGATTTTGGTCAACAACCTTTAATTTGGTCACAACCTTTCTTTCAGCATCATTTTCCAAAATCAGGCCCCACAATGACTGCTTCAGGCACTCTGAACATTGTATGTACTGTCTTGTATCTTTCTGTACTTTGCTGCTTCAGTGCATTTTCACCTGGTGTTTTGTGCATTCTGGAACTCTACTTACCCATTTCATGAAATCTTGTAATTCAACAACAGCAAATGCCAAGCCTGACTCTGGCAAGTTCTTCTTGTGGGCGGGACTTGGCTTTAATCATAGGAGGCCCTTTGAACCCTGTCACTTAGCCTGCTCATTAATGTTTAAATGAATTAACCCTGTTCCATTCACCAGAAGGCTAGATGAGGGCTCTTGGTATAAGGGTAGGGGTAGAAATGGACCAGAAAACATGGAGCTAGAAACCTCAGTCTAACAAAAGACGAAAGGAAAATTCTGAAATAAGGCTGGGCTCATGTCTTCACACTAGCCAGTCTTCTAACAAATGTGCATCTGAGTATTATTAGGCAAGTGCCAAGGTACCCCTAGACTCAGAGTTTTGTTTGCTATGACAAAACAATGTTTACTGGATGGGTTGCCTTCCCCTGCTCACTTCAGAATACTGATCAATTATGATTGCTCTAATGTAATCATTGTGGCTGAAGCTCATTTTAGTAGAACAGAAAACTTACCTCGGATTATCTCCCATAAAATGATTTCCAGTACATTCAATAATGGTTCCTTCTAACACCACACACACTGTCAAAAGGATTCATAAACGTACAATAAACCTAACAGCATAATAAATTAAATACACTACCTGAAAGAGTAACGATTCCCCTGGGTTGAGGTTGAAACCGCAAATATTTGTTACAAAAGTCGGCAGATTCAAGGGCCAAAAACAAAACATTGCCCAAAAAGTAACCGGCTGTTTGGCCCACTGAATTGCAAGTAGAAGCATAACCCACGTTTTCCCGGGATAACATAGTTAACGCCCAACCATCCACAGCGATGTCCTGAGTAGCTGCCAGGAATTCAAACAAAAAGAATGTCACAGTGAGAGCAACCACATCGGGGGTTTTGCCATCTGTATTTCCGAGCAAATGGTCCACTTGAGTGGAGAGATATATCATGAAGAGTCCCAGTATATACTGTGTAGGGACAAGCCAAGATTTGCGACGACCAAAGTTCCTAAAGTAAACCGCATCAACCAACGGGGCCCAGAGCAATTTGAGACTGAAGGGCCAAAAGACAAAACTGAAGAAAGCTTGATCTGTATAGCTAACATTTTTGCTCTGTAAAATGAGTGGGATGCTTCCCGCCAGGCCCAGTGGAATGCCCTGAAGCACGTAAAGAAAGAGCAACAGCAAAATGCTGCTTAATTCCGCCCGGCAGCTCCGTGGGGGTTTTGAGAAGTCACTAGCGCCGATATCCCGCAGAAGAGCTTCTTGGTCCCCTTCCCCGCCAACGAACTCCGGATAATTATCATCCCAGGCGCCCGGCGGCAGAGGACCGCTCTTCATATCTAGAGAGTGGTTAAAAGTCCCTGGCCGTCGTTGCCGACTGCTGTCCTTGTGGGAGATGGTGGGTGACATATCAGAGACGATGCAGAGCCCCGTCTGCAGGAGGCCAGGGCTTAGCGTCTTGGATCCGTCTAGTCCCAGGTCCAAGGCTGTCGCTCTGGACCAGGTTCTCGATGGCTCAGGGAGGGGGGCAGGGCGCGGATTGATAAGGGCACCTCTTACTGTGGCCCTGAGTGCTGAAGCCGGGAGTCAGTCTCCCGGCGGGAAGCCCAGGCGATGCCCAGGTAGATGCCCCTTGGAGCGGCGTCAAAGAGCCTGAAGGAGCCCCCCGGGAAGCCTCGCCGGGGTCTGGGCTGGAGGAGGGGGCCGTGTTGCTGCGATGGAAACGGGCCCCTAGCTGCGGCGAGACCAAACAGCCAGTCCGCCGACCCACCGCCTGCTCTAGCCGTCACCAATGCGGAAGCCGGTACTTTTCCCCACGGGACTCCAGAGATACCAGATAACTTCCTGTCTCGCGCTTCAGGAAGTGGTCCTAGTCTCAAATGAGTCCTCAGCCCGCCTCCAGAGCAAGCCAATTTGGAAACGCTCTCCTGGCCAAGTTCGGAAACAATGCTCGGTAGGAACCCGCAGCCCCAACGGCTGGGACCTCATGGGAGGATTAACGCGGGCGCACCGTGCGGCCGGGGCGGGGCGTCGCGCGAGCTCCGGCTCTGTGAGCACTTGCAGCGGCCTGGAAAGCGTGGGCGTCGGTCATTGGGCCCCTCCGGCCACGTGATGGCGGGTTCCGCTAGGTCGGACCTCACCGCCGAAGGTTAATACGGTTCAACCTTTGAAGCCCGGGCGACGCTGTGAGGGCTCGTTACTAGGCTTGGGTGGGTAATACCCAAGCTCCAGGCTGGGAATTTTGTGATGCTCCTGCTTTCGTAGGCCGGGCAGAAACAGAGAGGAGGGGGATTGAAGTTTACGGACTTTCCTTATCAGCCGGCAAGGGGCGCCTTGTGTCCCCAAAAGGGTAAAAAAGGCCTGGCTAAAACGTGAAGCGCGTCCCTTACAGTGCCTACTTACTCATGGAATGAATGAAACTGCTCAGGTGGCTCTAGGTTTCGTTGTAGTCCGTTTTTCCAAAGTGGTGGAAGAAGCGTAGGGGAACTGGTGTCTGGGTAACAAACTAGTTACATTGGGTAGATTGGAATGATAAGACTCGTTACATCCCTCTATTTTTGAGCTATTGTAAAAGATCTTGTAAGAGCCAAGTATTAAACTTTTGCTTCATGTTAACAGGTGTGAGTTATTGAAATGATCCTACAGAGAACTTAACCTTGAGTAACCAGTATCGTAATTTGTAATGTATAGAAAATACGTTACCTATAAAAGTTACATATATACATATATCTGTATATATGTTGCTTTCTATTGGGTAATTAAATACTAAAAACAAAAACTTAAAACCTATAATTAAAGTTAGGGCGTTCCCTGGCGGTCCAGTGGTTAGGGTAGGGCCCTTTCACTGCGGTGGCCCAGGTTCAACTCCTGGTTGGGGAGCTAAGATCCCGGAAGCCCGCGCAATGCGGCCAAAAACAAACAAACAAACAAACAAACAAACCCAAAACAAAAAACTGTAATTAAAGTTAAACCTCACACCATTTAAAAGGTAAAACATGTTATAGCTGGCCTCTTACAAATATAAATGCAAATGTTGAAGTAACTGTTCATCTCAAAATTATTCGGAAAAAAAGATTAGCTTCCTGAAGATGGACCTTAAAATTTGAATACAATATTGTATCTTGATCAATAACTCCAGAACCTGAATAGAGAGTTCTTGTATTTTATACATGAAAGTGCCATCAAGCCTCACATTCAGTAATGAATTACCCATACTGGTTAAGGATACCACCTACATTGTTAGTTCAATGAGAAAGAAAGAAAAGAAGTAGGAAGGGAAAGCAAGATCATTTTAGGCTTCTATTTTCTTGAACTCCCATAGCCAATTAATTGGTCACCTGTCAAACTTCTTGGAATATATCCTCATGACCCATTTTATAAAGTGTTTCCTGGCTATTCCTAGTCTCTAGGAAAATGTGGTTATTCTGAACTCTTTGTTATCACTTTGCTTTAAAGCTTGCATTGATAATGTTTTTTCCTGACTTCCTTCTCTAAACTCATGTCAGGGCTTATGTTGTCTTCATGTTTGATTTTATAGTGGCCAATACAGTGCTGACACATGGTAGGTATCCAGTAAATTTTGTCAAGTGAATTGTGTCATAAGGTATCAGAGGCTGAATTAATAATATGGCCTTTTCAGAAATTGGCAGTATGACCAAGGATAAATTTCTTCATGTTTATTTTCAGTTTCCACATCTATCAATTGGGAATGTGCTGTATTATTTATCTTCAGCAAAGAGATGTTGAATGATTAACAAAGAGTCATTTAAAACAAAAATGAAGTGCTGGAGAAATGATAATGAATTATATTAGATTTTGGAACTTGGAAAAAAATTGGAATACAAAAAATTACACACTTATTAAATGTAACCTAGAGCTTACACAGGAAACCAAACTATACAAATAGCACATTTCTGAAAACTAACATTATGCAATGTTTCAGGAAAGTTTTTGCAGGGATGGTAGTTCTTAAGTTCCATTTGTGGGCATCAAAGTTCTATTCACTTGCTGAGAATTTTTTTTAAGTACATATGCATAGTAAGTGACAAGTAAGTACTTGCTGAATGATGAATTATGTAACAGAAAGTTTAATACTAAGCTATGTAAGTGAAAATTATTTGTATTTCAAGACTAATTTTATAACATATTACAAATTCCCATTCATACTGTCAGCATCCATTTAGATTTAAATATTGCAAAATAGCCTTTTGTGTGTGTGTGCTTTTTTATCTTGCCTGTAAGATCTTGGTACATTCATGATTAAATTCTATTCAATTTTTATATGGTTAGAGAATTTCTTCAATTATTTTTTAAGAGAGGATGTATAGGTAAATTGAATTTTTGCTTATCCAAAAATTGTAGTTGTTGACTTCCAACTTCTACTATTACTGATAAGAAAGAAATATTCATCTTATTTTGTTTCTTTTGTAAATAGCTTGTTCTTTCTGTCTGATGCTTTAAGATTTTTTTCTTAATTTCTAGATGTGCCTTTTAAAAAATAAATCTTAATCCTTCCTGGTTATATTCATTATCTATTGCTGAGTAACATATTACTTCAAAACTTAGCACTTTAAAAGAGCAAACATTTTATCTCACAGTTGTTGGTTAGAATTCAGAAATGGCTTAGCTGAGTGGTTCTGCCTTGGTATCTCTCATGAGGTTGCAGTGAGATATTAGCTGGGGCTTCAGTCATCTGAATGCCTGACTGGGGCCGGAGAATCCACTTCCAAGATGGCACACTCACATGGCTGTTGGAAGGAGGCCTCAGTTCCTTGCCATGTGAGTCTCCCTGTAGAGCTGATTAGGTAGTTTTCCAACATGGCAGTTGGCTTCCTCCAGAGCAGGTGATCTAAGAGAAAGAGCAAGGAAGAAGTTACAATGCTTTTATGACACAATCTCAAAAGTCACATACTGTCACTTTATTTATTTATTTTTTAAAAATCTCCACCATATTCCTTTCATCAGAAGCAAGTGACTAAGTCCAGCCTACACTCAAGGGAAGGAGAATAAAACTCCACCTCTTGAAGGGAGGAGTATCAAAGGATTTGTAAACATAGTTTAATACTATCACACTGGGTATCAGTGAATCATTTCAATCTGAAGATAAAAATCTTTTTCCAGTTCAGCAAAGTTTTCTTCTATTATTAAAAAAAAATTACATGTAATAACTTACTTGTAGATTTTTAAGGGTTTTTAAAATTGAGACATTTTCAGGAAGGAAAGGTACAGTTTTGGCTTAACTCAGATGTAGGTGCCAATGGAAGGACTTTGCTATATTATAAATCATTTGAATTACAATCTGCTATTGTATTTGTCATCTAACCCCTAAATCCATAGGTTACTATTAGAGTTAATACTAACTACAGTTATAAATATAGTTATATATCAATTTATAACTATAGTTATGTTATTATTGTTAATATTACTAACCCCAACACACCTACTCTGTATCTCTGATACTGATATTACTACTGTTACTGATGTTTCCTAGAGCCTCAAGGAAACTCCAGGGATGTCAAGGATAAAAAAAAAAAACCATAGACTACTGAAATATGCTATAGTCCAATTATTTTCTTAGATATTCAGATGCTACAACAAAATATATTGAAGTCCATCAGACCAAGTAAATTTATATAGTAATTGGTACTTGTGGATTACTATAAATAAAAAAAATTGTATCTCCTTAGTGTAAACCCTCAGGACTATTCTTGTGTATTCAGATGGTCTTCATGTACTTACTCTATCAACTGTGACCTGTAGTTTTGACAGGTAATCCTGCATTTCCAAGTATTCGAAACAAACCTCTTAGTAACTTATTGTTTTTTAAAGCCCAGTTAACTTATCAGGAGGAGTCCAGGACATAGGTGTCTACACTGACTACAAGTTTCTAATCTAAAACAAGTGATCATACTGACCATGATACCAAAAAAACCCCCCAAAACAAGAAATTCAACAATTAATATAAATCTGATGTCTAAAATCATCCAAAAGGGCTTCCCTGGTGGTGCAGTGGTTGCGAGTCCGCCTGCCGATGCGGGGGACACGGGTTCGTGCCCCGGTCCGGGAAGATCCCAAATGCCGCGGAGCGGCTGGGCCCGTGAGCCATGGCCGCTGAGCCTGCGCGTCCAGAGCCTGTGCTCCGCAACGGGAGAGGCCACAACAGTGAGAGGCCCGCGTAACGCAAAAAATAAATAAATAAATAAATAAATAAAAATAAAATCATCCAAAATAATACAATTGCCCTTGACTATTTTCAGGCCAGCCAAGAGAGCCATACAATAGCTAATATATCTTGTACCCATCAAAAAAAAAAAAGATGAAATGATTAGTCATTTTTTAAAAAGGCTGTTTGGTTAACTAAGGTTGATCAAACTGATCCTTGATATTTAGTCTCCTGATTAGGTACAGGCTGCCTAAAAAATTAAATACAAAATAGTTTCCAAACGTCTCATGATATTTATAATTGTCCTCATTATGCCATTCTCCACAATCTGCCAGAGGTTTAAATGTTACTACATGGCTATCCAGAGCTGACATTCAACTAATAATGCTGCATCAAAAAGAGCCAAATCCCTCTTGGTCAATTCCTCTCATTTAAGAGCAGAATTTTGACCAAAAGCACTTTGAGGGTGAGGGATAGTCAAGAAATTCTGATGTAGGATATGGTGCAGTCTTGGTGTAATTAAGGTGTAGGTAGCAATGTAATACAATGCCAGATATTACATATAGTAAGCCAGCTGGTCATACATAATGTATACTCCACATTGAGTATCTAAACTGTTGAGGTTTTTTAGAGGATCCAACCCTAACCCTAAAAACATATTATCTTCCCTGAACTTGATACGGCAGTTTTAAAAACATAGCTTCCAAATTCTTTACCACTTCTCCCTTTGAGAGGTAGAGTCTATGTCCCTTTCCTTGAATCTAGGCTCTGTGACCAATAGAATACAGCTTAGGTGATGCTGGAATAATTTCCAGGCTCAAGTCTTAAGAAACTGGTAGTTTTCACTTCCTGTCTCTTGAGATAATCACTCTTAGAACTGAGTTCCATGCCCATACTTATGATACTGATGACCATTTAGGTTCTTTCTGGTTTGATGGTTTGTTTTCCCAATACCCTCCCAAATACATACATAAAATGTAAGATTTATATCAATATTATAAATGTGTATAAAAATAAAACATATATTTTAGAAGTGAAATTTCTGGGTCAAAATATATATTTAAAATGTAATATATTGCCAAATAGTCCTCCAAAAAGTTTTGTACTAATGTATACTGTTTAGCTGTGATTAATTGGATTTGCTTGCCCCTCATTTACCCTTTGTATTTCAAACTTGTCAGTCTACACCAGTATGAAAGCACAAAAATGTGATGTTATTTTCATTGTAATCTATTAATGATAAAAGCATATGTGCATGTTTATGATATCAATTTTTTAAAATGTTATTTCTTCTTTCCTGTGACTTGAGGCTGAAGCTCTCAAAAACAAGATATGAATTACACCAAAAAAAGTTACTTATAACATATTATTATATGATTGTTTTCCACTATTGCCAACAAAAAAAATGTCACTCACCATCTGGTTCTATAAGAATGAAGTCACTAGCCACTGTAGTCACTGACCTTTAACACACCCTGAAAGGAATTCAGGGTGGAAATCAGAAATGAGGCACTCTATGCTCTGGGAAAACTGGCAGAACAGGCCTTCTCATAGTGAAATATTTTCAGGAGAAAATTTTATGAACCAAATTTCTTGCATCTTCTCTTACCTAGAAAAGCACTAAAATCATTAACGGAGACATCTGCTCCTCATGACTAGCAGCAATCTTCTACTGAGATGTGTGCTTGATTGCATATATCTCTTTGCCAAAATCACACATACACTGACCTCCCCACCTTACCTCTTCTGAGTGCTTCCTCCGAACTCTCTGAAGGGCTGTCTCCCAGGCTATAGTCTATAGTCTTCAGTAACTCCCCAAATATAACTGAACTCAGAGCTCTCACATTGTGCTTTTTTTTTTTTCCTTTCAGTTGACACCATCAATCCATTTTTGTTCCTTTGCTGGTATCCTGTTTTTCCATTTGGAAGCTTGTGGAGTTTTCCTTTTTTTTTTTCAGAGTTCAGAATTTTCACCAGAATGTGTGAAGGTATGTGCATGTATGTTTTTCTGTTAATCTTATTCAACATTTATTAGGCCTTTTTGAAGAAAGTTCCAAATCTTTCATGAATTAAGGGAAATTTTCTTTTATAATATATTTGATTTTTCCTTTTTTTCTTTCCTCTTCATTAACTCCTCCCGGAAATCCTAGTAAACTTTTAGTTTGTTTACTGGACTTATCTCTTTAGTCTTCTCTTACAAATTTCCCTTTTCTGTTTTGCTTTATGTTATTATAAACTTCCAAACTAGGTCTGTCCAAAACAAATTGGAATTGTATAGTTAAACTTTGTGCATTTTGCCAGGGGTTAGGGAGAGGGAGGAATGAATAAGAGGAGCACAGATAATGTTTGGCAAAGTGAAAATACTCTGTATGACACCGTAGTGATAGTTATATGTCATTATGTATTTGTCCAAACCCACAGAATGTATGACACCAATGTAAACTATGAACTTTGGGTAATAATGATGTGTCAGTGTAAGTTCATTACCTATCACAAATGTACCACTCTGTGATGTTGATGATGGGGGAGGCTGTGCATGTGTGGGGACAAGGCATATGGGAAATCGCTGTACGTTCTGCTCAATTTTGCTGAGATAGAATAAGCCTATTTTTAAAAAACCTGTGCATTTCAAAATAATGTAAATTTATCTCATTAGAAAAATGACTGTAAAAAACTATTTGCATGAGGGTTGGAAGTGATGAAGGTTTGATGAATTAAGAATGGCAGATTATCAATAACTTGACGTTTGGTGATATTGGAGTTCATTATACCATTCTGTTTATTTCATACATGTTCAAAATTCTGTGTAATGAAAAGTAAGAAGAAAAACAAAACAAACAAAAAAAAAGTTGGTTAACAGCCTTAGTAGTTCTGCTATTTGGTCTGTTTCAGAAAACAAAAACAAAAGCAGAGAGAGAGAATTTAACTGGAAGGATATTGATGGCTTCCCAGAATCAGTGGAAGCCTGGGAGACCTAGCTTAGCAAAAACACAGAAACCAATGCAGCTTAAGGCTTGACAGCAGGAGTTATAGCTATGGATTTATAGGAAAATTTTGAAAAAAACTGCTCCAGGCCTGTGATCTCTGAGCTTCCAGCATTTCCTGGGCTCTATTACAAAAATTAATACCACCATCTAGTGGCCTCTTCCTAAACCTGTGTGTAGTTGCAGATTTCTTGACTGCTTTTCCAGTTCACTACCATTCATATGCTAGTGGACTGGAATCTTCTATATATTCCTCAGAATTTTTTAATTGCTTTTTTCTTGGGGGGGTAAGGGGGATCAGGTTTACTGAGGTATAATTTATGTACAGTAAAACTTTAGTGTACAGTTCTATGAGTTTGGACAAATATAAACCATTTTCACAAATAGTTGTGTAACCACCATCACAGTCAAGATATGGAATAGTTTCATCACTCCAAAAAATTCTCCTGTGCTCATTTGAAGCCAGCCTCTCCACCCAGCCCACAGCCCCTGGAAACCCCTGATACGTTTTATTTCCCTATAGTTTTGTCTTTTCCAAAATGTCAAATAAATGGAATCGTACAATATGTAGCCTTTGAGTCTGGCTTCCTTCAGTCCACATAATGCATTGGGATTCATCCATGTTGCTGCCTGTATTGATAGTTCCTCCCTGAGTACTCCCCTACCCCCCATTTTTTTGGCTGAGTAGCCTTTCATTGTATGGATGTACCAACGTGTGTTTATCCATTCACCAGTTCAAGAACATTTGGACTATTTTCAGTTTTTGGAGATTATGAATAAAGTCACTATAAACACTTGCATATAGGTTTTTGTGTAAATAAAAGTTTCATTTCTCTTGGGCACTTACTTAGGATAGGATTGCTGAGTTGTATGGTATGTGTATATTTAACTTTATAAGAAACTGCCGAAGTATTTTCTAAAGTAGTTGTGCCATTTTGCACTCCTGCCAGAAACATTTTTCTCTGCTTATGACCTTCTACCTGTTTTTCCAATATTGCCACATTTTACTTAAAATTTTTTTCTTCTCTCATTTTATGGAATTTCAGAAAGCTAGGAAAATGATGCCAAAATATTTAAAATAGCATATCATGTTTATTAACTATTTGTACTGCCTAATTTGTGAATTTTGTCTCTACCTTTCTCAATTGGGGTCTTGGTAATTTTTGTTTTTATTTATTATAATGTGCTACATATACTTTAGAGATTAACATACCTGTTCTTCTACTGTTAAAGTTTCCCTATCTCTTGTCATGTTCCAATGTACATGGTTTTAAAAATGAGGACAGAGTATATAATGCTTACTACATCATTGGGTACCCACAATGTGCTAGGCAGTGGAATATATTCTGAAAATAACATTTTGTACAGTGTTTTATCATTTACAGAGTGCTTTCATATATATTATCTAATGCTATATAAGAAAATTAAAAGAGAAGAAACACAATTGAATCAGGAGGGAAGGGGGCAGGGTACAACATATCAAAGAATGACATAGCCATTGAGGATACAACATAAATTGATTAGAACCAACTAGGTCCAAGATGGTAGAAGATTCGCCTTACAGTGGACCTTGAGCCTCATTATATGCTCATTGTAATTCATTAGCATATGCTAAATGACACACCCACCAGCGCCATGACAGTTCTGAGGCTGACCATAAAAGGCTAAAAAGCAGGCGGTGGCCCAAATCCAGGAAACCCCTGCCCCTACTCCAAAATAGTTGTAATGATCCTGCCACTCATTAGCCTATGAAATACCCAGCCCATAAAAACTAACCACCCCATATTTTGGGGCCTCTCGCCTTCTGAGGTGGCCCACACTCTGTCTCTGGAGTGTTTTACTTCCAGGGCTGCTCTTGCCTTTTGAGATGAGAGCATTCTGTCTATGGAATGTGTATCTCTCTGAATAAATCCCTTCTTACTCATTACTTTGTCTTTCGCGGAATTCCTTCTGTGCTGAGACATAAAGAACCTGAGCTTCATAAGTCCTGAGAGACCAGGTGTGCGATCTCAATTAAAAGACAGTGGGTTCAAGTCCCAATCTGGGTTTTGGCTGGGTTCAAGTCCTGTTTGAGTTGTACGATTTCACAATCACCCACAACCAAACATTCTTTTCATGTATATATTGTGGACAATTAAAGGGCACAGAGAAATGTCAAAATGAACAATAGAAGGACAGTCAGAAGATGTGTTGGGGCTTCCCTGGTGGCGCAGTGGTTGAGAGTCCGCCTGCTGATGCAGGGGACACGGGTTCATGCCCCGGTCTGGGAAGATCCCACATGCCACGGAGCGGCTGGGCCCGTGAGCCATGGCCGCTGAGCCTGCGCATCCGGAGCCTGTGCTCTGCAACGGGAGAGGCCACAACAGTGAGAGGCCCACATACCGCAAAAAAAAAAAAGATGTGTTGAATTGGCTAAGGAATGAAGAAAGTTGGAGAATGAGGTAACAAATGTGTGAGTGGGAGGCTGGCAAGTGGAGAAAGGAAGGCCATTCAAAGAGTTTTGGGTAAACATTCCCTTGGGTATCTTTACAATATACTTTCACATTTTTTAAAAAATTTATTTATTTATTTATTTATTTTTGGCTGTGTTGGGTCTTCATTTCTGTGCAAGGGCTTTCTCTAGTTGCAGCAAGCAGGGGCCACTCTTCATCATGGTGCGCGGGCCTCTCACTATTGCGGCCTCTCTTGTTGCAGAGCACAGGCTCCAGACGCGCAGGCTCAGTAGTTGTGGCTCATGGGCCTAGTTGCTCTGTGGCATGTGGGGTCTTCCTAGAACAGGGCTCGAACCCGTGTCTCCTGTATTGGCAGGCAGATTCTCAACCACTGCGCCACCAGGGAAGCCCTACTTTCACATTTTTAAATAGTCTTTTGAAATGCTGCTTACCTATCTTTTCCAATAAGTTGTTCCCAGAGAAGGAATTTTACTTTGGGCAACTAACACCGCCACTAGGGAAAGAAATCTTAGGTAAAATGGGAGTAGGTTTAAAAAGGCAGACTTTGTGAAGTTTCTCCTTTCAGGAAAAGCATCTACTCTTGTAACAGTCCCTAAGTAAATTTGGGCCACACCGCTTTTTTTTAGCCTCAGATTTGTGGTGTCTTGGTTGAATTGAGGCTCTGAATGTAGAGCTTATTACCAGAAAGATGCAGAAGTTTAAAGGCATCAAGCTATTGGTTACAAATTGAGCTCAAAATATATGCGAAACTGAGTCCCCTTAAAACTGAGCTCCCCTGCCAAATTTATGATTAACCTCTCTACCCAAAACTTGATTCCCTTTCTCGTCCCACTCCTGTCCCCCTCAGGATTGAGAAGTACCAAAGAAAAGGGGGGATTGAAACTGAGCAGGACCGTGCAGGGCCCTCACAAGTACAAAGGCCCCTCCTGTCCCCAGTTCTTTTTTGTTGAAAAAAAGAAAAAGGCTTTGGCCTCCTAGGCCTTCCCTGAGTTCCAAAGAGCAGACTCAAGCAATTAATTAAGGAAGTGAAAGAAACAAAGGAAAAGCAGTTAAGAAACAATAGTTTAGTGATAAAACAGAGTCCCAGTTCCTTCTCAAGGGCTATACATAACAATCTGACACATATTTTGAGTTGTTCTGCAGGAACTAAGACCACCACCCAGGCGAAGGATGGTGGTTACCTTCTGAGCACAAGCACTAGGCCCCAGACTGGTTGGAACCAGAAGGTTGGTGACTGAGATTCCTGAAACACCACCCTGCTACTTCACCACCAACCAATCATAGGAAAGGCAGGTACCCTGCAGTCCTCATCCCAAATGTTGCCTTTAATAACCCTTCCCTGAAAGCCATAGGGAAGTTCAGGGTTTCTGAGCATGAGTTGCCTGTTTTCCTCACATGGCACCTGCAGTAAACACTGTACTTTTCTTCACCACAACCTGGTGTCAGTAAATTGCCCTTACTGTGTGGCAGGTGAGTGGACCCAAGTTCAGTTCAGTAACATATGTACTTGTATAAGTATTATGATTCCTATTGCCAGAATACTATATTCATGGACATTATGTAAAAAGTGATTTTGACATATGAAAACAGCTTAAAGTCCTAAATTTAAAAATTCCATGTAGGGACTTCCCTGGTTGTCTAGTGGGTAGGACTCTGTGCTCCCAATGCAGGGGGTCCAGATTCAATCCCTGGTCAGGGAACTAGAGCCCGCATGCATGCCACAACTAAAAGTCCTCATGCCACAACTAAGGAGTCTGCACGCCGCAACTAAGCAGTCTGCATGCTGCAACAAAGATCCCGCGTGCTGCAACTAAGACCCAGCACAGCCAAAATAAATAAATAATTTTTTAAAAATTCCATGTAAAGTGTTATCATTACTTATACAAGAACAGAAAGCATACTACATTTCAAAACCTGAAGAGCTTCATTTTCTTCACCCTCACTGTGAGCTGTTTTATGAGTTACCATGTTTCATTCTTATATTTTCAGTTTTTAATATATGAACATGCCAATAGCAGCATTATTCACAATAGCCAAGATGTGGAAGCAACCCAAATGCCCATAGACAGTTAAATGGATAAACATATGTATATATATTTCATATAAAATAGAATTTTATTCAGTCTTAAAAAGGAAGGAAGTCCTTTCACATGCTACAACCTGGTTGAAACTTGAGGACATTATGCTAAGTGAAATAAACCAGTCACAAAAAGACAAATACTGTATGATTTGAGGTATTTAAAGTAGTCACATTCATAGAAACAGAAAATGGAATGGTGGTTATCAGAGGCTGAGAGGAGGAGGAAATGGGATGTGTTTTTTGCAGAATGAAAAAGTTACGGAGGTTTGTTGCACAACAATGTTAATATACTTAGCACTATTGAACTGTACACTTACAAATGGTTAAGATGGTAAATTTTATGTTGTGTATTTTTTTACCACAATTAAATATATAAACACCCAGTGAATTTGTGCCATGAATTTTGTTAAGGATAACCAATTCAAAAAAATTCATCAAAATCATGGCACTGCAAACAGATGAAAGAAACAGTGGTTAACAGGGCCATTACTCTGCTTTAAAATGTGCCCAGTAATACGTGTGGCTTTAAAGATTGTTTGGCAATGTATATTTTAAATATTTAATAAACAATAAAAGGCTAGAGCCAGTTGGCCTGGTTTGAATCTCAGTTTTGTGGTTTACTATCTATATAACCTTAAGTTAGTCTCTCTCTCTGTCTTCTCAATCATAAAAGGGCAATGAGAAGATAATGTACCCATCTCATAGGACTGTTATGAGGATTAAATGAGTTGACATATATAAGGAATTTAGAATAGGGCCTTGGCATATAAAGTGCTATGTAAGATTTACTACTACTACTACTACTACTACTACTACTACTACTACTACTACTACTACTACTACTACTGTTAAGGGTTTTCTTCATCACCAGTTTTAGAAACTTGTCAAAGGCAAGACACCAAAAATTGCATTCCTCCCTTTCCTAGAGATGATGAAGGGACAGGATTTGGCTGAATCAGTTCTCACCAGGAGGATGTCAGTTTGCCTCTAAGAGAAGGTGACCAAAATTTGAGAGAACAGTTGAGACAGAGGGCATAGCAGAGGTAATCAATAAAAATATAATTATGATAATAACATTCAATGATCTGCTTTAATAAAATGTGACATTCAAAAATATTGTATCATATATGGGTGGTTATTTCATTACACAATCATCTGTTGCTTTATGAAAGGATTAATCATAAGATTTTTAAACAACAAGCTTTTATGGTGTGTCTTATTATTTTTATTTATTATTTCAAACTTATAGCAAAGTTGCAATAAAGAGCTCCCATAAACCCCTCTCTTAGAGCATTCAAGGTTTGCCAACTGACCCAATAGTACCCTTTATAGCAAAAGTTTCAATCTAGGTGCATGTATTTCTCTCAGCTTCAATCTAAAACAGTTCCATATACTGACCTTCATTTTTTTAAGATTACTGTAGCTGATTGTATTTTCCAAGCATTGCACCACACTTGCAGTTCCACATGCTCTTCCAGAACCCTCTCCTTGAATCTGGACAGGGCTTGTGACTTATTCCATGAATAGAATGCAGAGAAGTAAACGGTGACTTCAAGGCTAGACAGAAAAGGCCAGACAGGTTCTACCTGGTTCTCACTAGTTCTTTCTCTGTCTTGCTCTTGTGTGTGTGTCTCTCTCAGACACTCACACTCCCTGGGAGTCCTGAGCTGACCCATAGGAAATCCAGTTACTGTGAAGCTGTGGTAATGGAGAGACCACATAGACACAGAGATGCCAGATGGGCTGCAGCTGTTCCAGCTCTCAGTTGTTTGAGTCTCCCTGTTTAGGTGTTAAGAGATGTGAGTGGGAAAGCCTTCACGTGATTCTAGCTCCAAGCCTTTGAGCCACTCTAGCTGAGGTCTAGTGGAGCTGTGCTCAGCACTGTATTAGCTGACACATTAGGGCAAAGAAGAGCTGCTCCTGCTGAACCTGCCCAAATTGTAGTAAAATGAATAATGTTGTTTTAAACCACTAGATTCAAGGGTGTTTGTTGCAAAGCAAGAGATAACTGGAAAAATTACAGACCTGTTATTTTTTTAAACGTGCCTCCATTTGGGTTTGCTTGATGTTTACTCACCCTTAGGTTATACATTTTAGGCAAAGCACTACTGAAGTAATACTATGGTTGCCTCATTACATTCATCAGGTGATGCACGTTAATGATTTTTTCCTAACTTCGACCACTTGAGTAACGAGGTATCCTCAAGTGTTTCCACTGTAAATTATTGTATAATTATATTTTGTATAATTATTATTTTGTTGGGAGATACTTTAAGACAATGTAAATAAAACCTGTTCTTGATCCTACTTTCATCCACGAATTTTACCATCCATTGATGTTTCTTGTCTGAATTTATTATTTGTGTGATGGTTGCCAAATGATGACTTTCCTTTTTTTTAAATTAATTTTTATTTTATATTGGGGTATAGTTGATTTACAATGTTGTGTTAGTTTCAGGTGTACAGCAAAGTGATTCAGTTGTACATATACATATATCCATTCTTTTTCAGATTCTTTTCCCATATAGGTTATTACAGAACATTTAGTAGAGTTACCTGTGCTATAGTAGGTCCTTGTTGATTATCTATTTTACATAGTGTGTACAAATGATGATTTTCTAACTCAATTATTCCTTTGAACTTTATTAGTTGACTATTATATGGAACGGTTTTCTCTCCATTTAATCATTTATTTATATCATCAGAGACTGATGGATTCCTAATTTAATCAGAGCGTACAATCTGTTTAGCATCGCTATTTTGATATATTGTTCCAGATTTGGCCAGTAAAATCTTTTCAAAGTGACTCTGTGTCCCTCTGAAATGTGCCCATCACTCTCTGAGCACTTCCTAACTTCCTGGCACAAAAAGATGTTCCTGGTCACCTTGTCCCTGCCTCAGTCCTGAGATCAGCCATTTCTCCAAGAAGTCCTAGTTGTTCTTGTTGGAGACTGGTATTTAAAAACCAGTATCTGGGTGCTAGGTTTGCTTGTTGCTACTGGATGTTACTGTTTCCAGGGCTTTACAGAGACAAGTGAACAGGTAACACTGTAGAGGGTAGTGAGTAATGATGAAGGAGAAAGGATTATGGGGGCACAAAAGAGGAAGAGACATCTAACCCAAGACTTCGGGGTTGTGCGGAGGGGAACAGAAATATTCTAGATAAAAGACATTTCTGTGCAAAAGGCCCAAGTCAAGAGAGATCATGTCATATTTAAGGAATGAAAGAAGTTTAATATGGCTAGAGAGTAGAGTGAGGAGGGCAGTGGTAATAGCAGGCTGCAAGGTAAACGGGCTGATCAAATTTCCAAGTACCAAGTAAGCAATGTTAGAAGTTTTGGAGTTTATCCTGAGAGCAATGGGGGCCCATTAAGAAGATTCTGGGCAAAGGATGTATGATCAAATTTAGAACAGTTGTCTTCAAGTGTTTTTTTTTTTCTAACTCACATACCATCCTAAAATGATTTTGAAAAACTATGTACTTCCTTCCACATTTTAAGTTGACCTCTAATATTCTTTGTAAGTTTAAAAGTTAATTTTTTTGTTAATGGAAGATTTAAAATATTAAACATTTGAAAGATGAAATAAGATGACCATGGATTATACATGAAATAAATACTTTAAGATATGATACTCATCAAATCTGAAAAGTCACGTAAATTTTCTCTGTGGATTTTCTGAAATGTTTCTTTTAAAATTTATTGGTCCCAGAAACCACACAATTACATTTATAAGAATCAGTATCACTATTCTGTGTTGCCTAAGTTGTTCTGAATTCAGGGCAATCTTCACCCTTAACCTTAATAATCATATAAAAATATGATAGAACAGGTAACAGAAGGAAGACCTTACAGGTTTAAGATGCCTCAACTAATCATTAAAACACTTCCACTTCTGCCAGAATGGAGTAACGAACTGGATGCACTCTCCTGGAAACAAAAATAACAGAAAACTCGGACAAAATATATGCAACAATGGTTGCAAGATACTGGCTATCAAGCAACAAAGGACAAATCCCTGAGAGACAGGAAGCAAAAAAGATGAGCCCTTCAATTGCCTCAGCTTACTGCCTTGATAATCTCCAGATTAAAGAAATAAACTTAACCATATCAATAATCACATTAAATGTAAATAGTAAAAACACTCCAATTAAAGCAAGATGTAACTATGTGCTGTCTACAAGAAACACTTTAAACATAAAGATACAAACAGGATAAAGGGTTGCAAAAGATATATCACGCCAAGAACCAGTCAGGAAAGCAGGCATGCTATTTTGGACACAGTAGATGTAAGAGTGAAGAATATTACTGGGGATCTAAAAAATATCATTTCATAACTATAAAGGGATCAATAATGATTCTAAACATTTATGATCCTAAAAACAGAGCTTCAAAATACACAAAGCAAAAACTGATAGAACTATAAGGAGAAACGGATAAAATCACAATTACCGTTGGAAATTTTAGTGCCCCTCTTTCAATAATTGATATATAAAATGAACAGGAAATTAACAAGAATAGTCTTGAACAACGTTTTGTTTCAGACTTGAGTTTGGGACCCACTATGACATTTAACATCTAACTGAGGATGTATACAGTGATAGGGACCTGGAGCTCAGAAGAGAGAGCTGTCATACAGCCTATTAAGGTGTTTTTAAGCAAGTCTATATTTTTAAATAAGTGCCCCAGGGAAACACAGGTGAAGAATAAGATGAGAAGAGGGCTAGGAATGGAAATACTGAAGAAAACCAATACTTAAGTTTCCTCCTATAGGAAAGATATACAAAGAGGGACAAGAAAAGATGATGGAGAACAATCATGGAGGTAAAAAGACACCTCTATGGTGCCCTGTAAGGACATACAGTTTCAAGAAGGAGGAAGGGGTGAATAGAGTCAAAAGCTTCAGAAGACTTAAGCTATAAGGATTCTGGTACATGCTGACATTCTTAGCCATAAACACAAGTGACCACTAGAATATATTTAAATTAGACATTATCTAATACAGATGGGGTTTAGCCAATCCTTAATGCCGGCACATCACATTCCATTCCATTCCAGGTGGATGTTAATGCAATTCTCCTATTGGTCACCACACTGTCCTCTGGATTGTTCACTCAGACCTATCAAGAGAACACAGTCTCCATGGCTTTAGAAAGTTCAAGTATCCATTTTTCACCTCGAAAAAAGGTAAGTAAAATACTTTCCTTGAGTGTGAGGTCCAGGAGGGCTTTGGGCCTTTTGATCCTGTAAATGTTTTACTAACAATCTGTCTATCCCTTCCCAGGTCAGGTACCCCTTACCTCTTATATAGAGAGGCAAAAGCACATAATCTCACTGGGCCTCAAATTTCTTATTAGTAAAAGTGGATAAGAACATCAATCTTACTGCACTACTTCCACGGGATTATTTAGAATAAAATGAGTTTTTGGAAGTCAGGGCAGTCTCACTCTAGCTCCTTAATACCTGGACTAGAGCTTGACACACAGCATGAGCTCAGCAAATATTGGCCGTATTATAATATTAACTGAATATCTGTTAAAAGGCTTTGTAAACGGAAAGCCGCCCCAAGTGTTATTATTTATTCCCCAACCCTGGTTTAGACCCACAGGTGACCAAATTCAAGGTATTGTAATACTTGCATTGACGGGTATCAGTGAGTAGCTGGAGAGACTACAGTTCCTCCCTTTCCCACAAACAATCCAAATAAAATTATTGCTGTGCAAACAGAGCTCTACTCCGCCGGTCCAGTTTCCCACCAGGTTGCTGCTCCCAAACCCCTTCCTTTTGGAAATTCTGCACCCGCTGTAGAACTTTTGAGGGACCTAAGTGATCAAATGTTACTTTTAAGACCTAAGTGATCAAATGTCACTTTTAAGTCCACGTTGAAGTCACCACGAAACTCTTCAAAGCAGCCTTGGCCTCCCCCATGACCCGCAACCTGGGATGAGGCCGCACCACCGGGTAAGCGTTCCCCAGCGACCCAGCTCTCTGGAGGCCTCCTCTTCAGTGCCACCAGCCTCTCTCGCATCGAAGGCTGCGGGCCGGCGGGCCAACAGTAAGCGCACGGCGGCTTGAGTTTTTCTCCGAGGCCGGCTTTAGCGGCAGGGGTGGGGCAGGGCGCCACCGGCCTTCCTCTCAGCGCCTGCTGCCGGGAACGGGAACGGGGACGGGACCGGGGCAGCTAAGCTGGGCGCCGCGGGCTCCTCCTTCACAGGGCGGGCCAGACAGGGGCGGGGGCGCGGCCGGACGCCGCAGGCCCCTCCTCTTGTGGGTGGGCAGGCCTGAGAGTTGCAGGTTTCTTCTCCCGGGGGCGGGCCTCGGCGGCCCGGACGGACCTGGAGGCGGGGCCGGACGCCGAAGTCCCCTCCTCCAGAGGTGGGCTTATTGGGCTGCAGCAGCAGTGGCGGCGGCGGCGGCGGCAGCTGCGGGTGTCCGCTGCTCGGCAGCCTAGCCACAAGGGCTCTGGCTCCTCCCAGTGGCCGGCCAGTGCGGAAGCAGGAGGCGGGGGCAGCGTGCGCGCTGCTGGTCTGCTCTCCCGCGGCGCTGGGGCCCGCGCTCCGCGGCTGCTGCTCCACTCGGCGCTTCGCAGGCGGCCAGCTCCTCTCCCCGCCTCCCGCCCGCTCCTCGACCAGGCCTCCTCCTCAGCCCCGGCCCGTGGCGTTGACCCCACCGGCCCTCTCCCGCCCCGTCTCATCTCTGGCCGCCGCCGCCGCCGCCCCAGACCCGATGGCTCTGTGCAACGGAGACTCCAAGGTCAGTCTCTGGCGTGGGGGTCCCTGCCTCACCGCTTCCGGACGGAGGCAAGGCTCCGGGGCCGGGGAGCCACCGCGCGGGGCCCTTCCCCGCCTCCTCCCCCCAGCCCGCCAGCGGAGCCCTGCGGCCCTGGCAGCGGCGCGTCGGAGAGCCTCCAGTCGGGGCCTGTGGCATGTTTTCTCCTCGGGAGCGGCAGGTGCTTTGTTGATTTTTGTCTGCGTGTCGGGGTTCCTGCGCCCGCTGAGCTCCTGGCGTCGGGGAGGGCGTCAGCTTCCCGTGGTCGCACCGCTGGCCCCAGCCTCCCCCGCGTCGCTGTGGGGCTCAGAGCCCGCGGAGCGCGGTCGGAGGGTGGGGGTAGGGAGGCGAGCGGGCGTGTGTGTGTGTGTGTGTGTGTGAGTGTCTGTCTGTCTGTGAGGGGGGCTTCATCAGCCCTCACCCAGCCCCTTCTGGAGTCGGGCAGCCTTTTGTGGAGCTCCCGGGGTCCGCCGAAGGCAGAGCGGGGTCGGGGCCTCGCGTGCGGCGTTGGAGCTGGGCGGGCCTCCAGTCTTCCCGCCACCCCGTTTCCCGCCTGCCCTCGGTGGGGCTCGCCGGGTTCCCCCATTGGGGTCCGCGGCGGCGAGGCCGGCCCCGGATGAGGCCGCGTGACCGCGCGCCCTACCCCCCAAGCCCCCGTCAGCGCCCTCCCGGGGTCGGGGCCGGTGGCCGGAGGGTAGCTCACTCCGTACCCCTCCCCCCATCCTTCTCCGAGGGAAGGAGCGTGTGTCCAGCCCCGCCCCCATCCCGCTCACTCCTTGTTTTTCAAGTTGGTTTGAGACGGGACCCGCTCCCGCCCTTGCGAGCCCCTTCCCGGACGCAGGCCGCCGCCACCGCGCCCGGGAACCGGGGGGGTCGCGAGTCCCGGGTGCGGGAGAACTTAACTCAATGTGCCGAGTGGAGGGAGTAGTTTGGGCCGCCCCTGCATTTCTCGCCACCTCCGACGCACTTCTTCAGACCTTCTTTCGTCTCGCTTCTGAATCGAGCACCTTCGCTTTCACTTCTGTGTTAAAATTTTCGTTGGCCTGGAGTTCTCTCAGACCCGCACAATCAGTGTTGTCAGCGGGAACCCGCGCGATTTTGAATTGCGATTTAAGCGAAATTTACCTCCCACACGCTGTTTAGGGCCTGGCTAAAAGAAATTACTTCATTACGTTTCATTCAGGATGTGTGGAACTTTAAACATCAGGTGGGAATTGGTGTTCTAAGTCAGGTAGAATTGTCTTTTCGGCAGTATTCTCTTATAAAGGTGGTGCCTAGTCACATCTTAGTGGGTCCTCTCCATGAATAATTGCTTACTCTGTAGTAAACATTCTAAGAAATATTTGTTGAACAAATTAGTAAAGATTAAGGTAGCTGATAAACTCCTTTAAACCCAGGAAAACTAATGCTCAGACTAGTTGGAGCTCTTTCTCAGGATCATAAAGGTGAATGAAGACACGCTAACCTGTAGTTATTGGCCTCAGAAGCTTATGTAAACCTCAACATACAGCTCTTTCCTGTACACTAGTTAACTTATAAAGCATTTTTCTTCTCTCTTTAATTTTGAGCCGTAAAATCATTGAAAAGATTCATCTTTGTGCTGGTAAAGGAAATGACTGTTATTAGAAGGATTCAAACCTAATTTACAGGCTTTGAAAAATATGTGCTGATTTGAAAACAGTATTTACACAAAATTGAGTGACAGCAGGAAGTTAAAAGATTCAGTTTCCAAGTTACCTGACTCCGGTGTACAGAGCATACAGTATTTTTGCTAGCTGGTATGTTTTTTTGTTGTTGTTCAACTTGAATTTTAAAGAAAATCTTATCAGTTTGATATATCTGAGACCCAGGTGAATTGCTGGTTACCTTATTTTTATTTCAAGGTTCTTTATGTTTTGTAGCATAAACAAGCATGTGTCTTTTTCTTTCTTTCTTTCTTTCTTTTTTTTTTTTTTTTGGCTGTGCTGCTTGTGGGATCTTACTTCCCAGACTAAGGATCCAACCTGGGCCCAGGCAGTGAAAGGCCAGGTCCTAACCACCGGACTGCCAGGGAATTCCCATTGTTGTTTTTTTTACTTTACTAACAATTAGATGTAAAACAAATGGAAAGCATTTTCAAGAGGAGCAACCCAGGAAAATAACATTTCATCACATCTATGATTATTTCATGTACTCCTAAGAAGGGGAAAAAAACCCCCTATAAGTAAGCCATGATATGTAAAAACTTTCTATTGATATGATCAATGATACATCATTGATCATAAGAAACATTTAAAGTAAAGAGATGTTTAAATATGGGGGGTTTTGCAGAGTAAAGTAAGTGAAATATGATATTCTGAGAGGTCCACCCAGAAATCTAAGTAGGCATCTATTTTCCATAGCTTACCACTGAAACCACCTTTCCCTCTGGTGTGAAATACAGGTACTGGACCCAAGCTTACGTTGTACATCTATTGTGCCTCTGACAGTTGTGTGTAAATCTTAGTTGATAAATTAAAGTGGGGAAAGAGCTCATTTTGATTCCTGTTCTGGTACATCTCAGTATTTTTCAGGGTTTTTGAAAAAGACATTTCTGCATGATAGAAATTAGGGAGAGACCTACCTAAATTCTGTAAAAGGATTTGAGCTGTTTTCATTAGTTTTACCCACGCAGTATCATTTAGAGCTGGAAAGGACCTTTATGAGTTCTAGCTTCCTAAGCTGAAAAAACATAGCTGGTTTTTCTTTTTCTTCAGGGCTACTTTGGTTAAACATCCAAGGCAGAGATTATTCTTTTCCTTAAACAGCTGATATAATGTTATTTAGTTAAGATCTTATCTCATATAAACAAGAGCATAAGCAGTCAGCTTTTCTTTAAAAAGTTTTTACAACTATTCAGTGTTTTATATGAATATAGGTATGTAGCAAACATCAGACATAGTAACTTTTATCAGTTTTATTAAGGCAAGATTATAAGAGTAATGTTCTTTGGACTACTTGTCAAGTTTCCCACTTTTGGTCCCATCTAAGCCTTAGACTTTTTTTTTTTTTTTTAAACATCTTTATTGGAGTATAATTGCTTTACAGTGGTGTATTAGTTTCTGCTTTATAACAAAGTGAATCAGCTATACATATACATATATCCCCATATCTCCTCCCTCTTGTGTCTCCCTCCCACCCTCCCTATCCCATCCCTCTAGGTGGTCACAAAGCACCTAGCTGATCTTCCTGTGCTATGCGGCTGCTTCCCACTAGCTATCTATTTTAAATTGGATAGTGTATATATGTCTATACCACTCTCTCACTTTGTCCCAGCTTACCCTTCCCCCGCCCTGTGTCCTCAAGTCCATTCTCTACATCTGCATCTTTATTCCTGTCCTGCCCCTAGGTTCTTCAGAACCTTTTTTTTTTTTTTTAGACACCATATATTTGTGTTAGCATATGGTATTTGTTTTTCTCTTTCTGACTTACTTCATTCTGTATGACAGACTCTAGGTCCATCCACCTCACTACAAATAACTCAGTTTTGTTTCTTTTTATGGCTGAGTAATATTCCATTGTACCTATGTGCCACATCTTTATCCATTCATCTGTTGATGGACACTTAGGTTGCCTCCATGTCCTGGCAATTGTAAATAGAGCTGCAGTGAACATTGTGGTACATGACTCTTTTTGAATTATGGTTTTCTGAGGGTATATGCCCAGTAGTGGGATTGCTGGGTCATATGGTAGTTCTATTTTTTAGTTTTTTAAGGAACCTCCATACTGTTCTCCATAGTGGCTGTATCAATTTACACTCCCACCAACAGGGCAAGAGGGTTCCCTTTTCTCCACACCCTCTCCAGCATCTATTGTTTCTAGATTTTTTGATGATGGCCATTCTGACTGGTGTGAGATGATATCTCATTGTAGTTTTGATTTTCATTTCTCTAAAGATTAATGATGTTGAGCATTCTTTCATGTGTTTGTTGGCAATCTGTATATCTTCTTTGGAGAAACGTCTATTTAGGTCTTCTGCCCATTTTTGGATTGGGTTGTTTGTTTTTTTGTTATTGAGCTGCTTGTATATTTTGGAGATTAATCCTTTGTCAGTTGCTTCATTTGCAAATATTTTCTCCCATTCTGAGGGTTGTCTTTTCGTATTGTTTATGGTTTCTTTTGCTGTGCTAAAGCTTTTAAGTTACATTAGGTCCCATTTGTTTATTTTTGTTTTTATTTCCATTACTCTATGAGGTGGATCAAAGAAGATCTTGCTGTGATTTACGTCAAAGAGTGTTCTTTCTATGTTTTCCTCTAAGAGTTTTACAGTGTCCAGTCTTACATTTACGTCTCTAATCCATTTTGACTTTATTTTTGTGTACAGTGTTAGGGAGTGTTCTCATTTCGTTCTTTTACATGTAGCTGTCCTGTTTTCCCAGCACCATTTATTGAAGGGACTGTCTTTTCTACACTGTATATCCTTGCCTCCTTTGTCATAGATTAGTTGACCATAGGTGTGTGGGTTTACCTCTGGGCTTTGTATCTTGTTGCATTGATCTATGTTTCCGTTTTTGTGCCAGTACCATATTGTGTTGATTACTGTAGCTTTGTAGTATAGTCTGAAGTCAGGGAGTCTGATTCCTCCAGCTCTGTTTTTTTCCCTCAAGACTGCTTTGGCTATTTTGGGTCTTTTATGTCTCCATACAAATTTTAAGATTTTTTTGTTCTAGTTCTGTAAAAAATGCCATTGGTAATTTGATAAGGATTGCATTGAATCTGTAGATTGCTTTGGGTAGTATAGTCATTTTCACAATATTGATTCTTCCAATCCAAGAACATGGTATATCTCTGCATCTGTTAATATCATCTTTAATTTCTTTCATCAGTGTCTTATAGTTTTCTGCATACAGGTCTTTTGTCTCGCTAGGTAGGTTTATTCTAGGTATTTTATTCTTTTTGTTGCAGTGGTAAATGGGAGTGTTTCCTTCATTTCTCTTTCAGATTTTTCATCTTTAATGTATAGGCATGCAAGAGATTTCTGTGCATTAGTTTTGTATCCTGCAACTTTACCAAATTCATTGATTAGCTCTAGTCATTTTCTGGTGGCATCTTTAGGATTCTCTAAGTATAGTATCTAGTCATCTGCAAACAGTGACAGTTTTACTTCTTCTTTTCCAATTTGTATTCCTTTTATTTCTTTTTCTTCTCTGATTGCCGTGGCTAGGACTTCCAAAACTATGTTGAATAATAGCGGTGAGAGTGGACATCCTTGTCTTGTTCCTGATCTTAGAGGAAAAGCTTTCAGTTTTTCACCAATGAGAATGATGTTTGCTGTGGGTTTGTCATATATGGCCTTTATTATGTTGACGTAGGTTCCCTCTATGCCCACTTTCTGGATAGTTTTTATCATAAATGGGTGTTGAATTCTGTCAGAAACTTTTTCTGCATCTATTGAGATGATCATGTGGTTTTTCTTCTTCAGTTTGTTAATATGGTGTATCACATTGATTGATTTGCGTATATTGAAGAATCCCTGCATCCCTGGGATAAATCCCACTTGATCATGGTGTATGATCCTTTTAATGTGTTGTTGGATTCTTTCTGCTAGTATTTTGTTGAGGATTTTTGCGTGTTTATTCATCAGTGATATTTGTCTGTAATTTTCTTTTTTTGTAGTATCTTTGTCTCATTTTGGTATCAGGGTGATGGTGGTCTCATAGAATAAGTTTGGGAGTGTTCCTTCCTCCACAATTTTTTGGAAGAGTTTGAAGAGGATGGGTGTTAGCTCTTCTCTAAATGTTTGATAGAATTCACCTGTGAAGCCATCTGGTCCTGGACTTTTGTTTGTTGGAAGATTTTTAATCACAGTTTCAATTTCGTTACTTGTGATTGGTCTGTTCATATTTTCTATTTCTTCCTGGTTCAGTCTTGGAAGGTTATACTTTTCTAAGAATTTGTCCATTTCTTCCAGGTTGTCCATTTTATTGGCATAGAGTTGTTTGTAGTAGTCTCTTAGGATGCTTTGTATTTCTGCAGTGGCTGTTGTAACTTATTTTTCATTTCTAATTTTATTGATTTGAGTCCTCTCCCTCTTTTTCTTGATGAGTCTGGCTAATGGTTTATCAATTTTGTTTAACTTCTCAAAGAACCAGGTTTTAGTTTTATTGATCTTTGCTATTGTTTTCTTTGTTTTTATTTCATTTATTTCTCCCCTGAGCTTTATGATTTCTTTCCTTCTGCTAACTTTGGGTTTTGTTTGTTCTTCTTTCTCTAGTTCCTTTAGGTGTAAGGTTAGATTGTTTATTTGAGATTTTTCTTGTTTCTTGAGGTAGGCTTGTATAGCTATAAACTTCCCTCTTAGAACTGCTTTTTCTGTATTCCATGGGTTTTGGATTGTCATGTTTTCATTGTCATTTGTCTCTAGGTATTTTTTGATTTTCTCTTTAATTTCTTCAGTGATCTCTTGGTTATTTAGTAACGTAGTGTTTAGCCTCCATGTGTTTGTGTTATTTATGTTTTTTCCCCTGTAATTCATTTCTAATCTCATAGTGTTGTGGTTAGAAAAGATGCTGGATATGATTTCAGTTTTATTAAATTTACTGAGGCTTGATTTGTGACCAAAGCTGTGATCTATCCTGGAGAATGTTCCGTGCGCACTTGAGAAGAAAGTGTAATCTGCTGTTTTTGGATGGAATGTCTTATAAATATCAATTAAATCTATCTGGTTTAGTGTGTCATTTAAAGCTTATGTTTCCTTATTAGTTTTCTGTTTGGATGATCTGTCCATTGGTGTAGGTGAGGTGTTAAAGTCCCCCACTATTATTGTGTTACTGTTGATTTCCTCTTTTACAGCTGTTAGTAGTTGCCTTATGTATTGTGCTCCTATGTTGGGTGCATATATATTTATACTGTTATATCTTTTTGGATTGATCCCTTGATCATTATGTAGTGTCCTTCCTTGTTTCTTGTAACATTCTTTATTTTAAAGTCTATTTTATCTGATATGAGTGTTGCTACTCCAGCTTTCTTTTGATTTCCATTTGCATGGAATATCTCTTTCCATCCCCTCACTTTCAGTCTGTATGTGTCCCTAGGTCTGAAGAGGGTCTCTTGTAGACAGCATATATATGGGTCTTGTTTTTGTATCCATTCAGCAAGCCTGTGTCTTTTGGTTGAAGCATTTAATCCATTCATGTTTAAGGTCATTATTGATACATATGTTCCTATGACCATTTTCTTAATTGTTTTGTGTTTGTTTTTGTAGGTCCTTTTTTTCTCTTGTGTTTCCCACTTAGAGAAGTTCCTTTAGCATTTGTTGTAGAGCTGGTTTGGTGGTGCTGAATTCTCTTAGCTTTTGCTTGTCTGTAAAGCTTTTGATTTCTCCTTCAAATCTGAATGAAATCCTTGCTGGGTAGAGTAATCTTGGTTCTAGTTTCCTCCCTTTCATCACTTTAAGTATATCATGCCACTCCCTTCTGGCTTGTAGAGTTTCTGCTGAGAAATCAGCTGTTAACATTATGTGAGTTCCCTTGTATGTTATTTTTCGTTTTTCCCTTGCTGCTTTCAATAATTTTCCTTTGTCTTTAATTTTGCCAATTTGACTACTGTGTGTCTCAGCATGTTTCTCCTTGGGTTTATCCTGCCTGGGACTTGCTGTGCTTACTTGACTTGTGTGGCTATTTCCTTTCCTGTGTTAGGGGAGTTTTTGACTACAATCTCTTCAGATGTTTTCACGGGTCCTTTCTCTCTCTCTTCTCCTTCTGGGGCCCCTATTATGCGAACGTTGTTGCAGTTAATGTTGTCCCAGAGGTCTCTTAGGCTGTCTTCATTTCTTTTCATTCTTTTTTCTTTATTCTGTTCCACAGCAGTAAATTCCACCATTCTGTCTTCCGGGTTATCTGTTCTTCTGCCTCAGTTATTCTGCTATTGATTCCTTTTAGTGTAGTTTTCATTTCAGTTATTGTATTGTTCATCTCTGTTTGTTTGTTCTTTAATTCTTCTAGGTCTTTGTTAAACATTTCTTGCATCCTCTCGATCTTTGCCTCCATTCATTTTCCAAGGTTCTGGATCATCTTCACTATCATTATTCTGAATTCCTTTTCTGGAAGGTTGCCTATCTCCACTTCATTTAGTTGTTTTTCTGGGGGTTTATCTTGTTCCTTCACCTGGTATGTAGTCCTCTGCCTTTTCATCTTGTCTGTTTTTCTATGAATGTGGTTTTCCTTCCACAGGCTGCAGGATTGTTGTTTTTCTTGCTTCTGCTGTCTGCCCTCTGGTGGATGAGGCTATCTAAGAGGCTTGTGCAGGTTTCCTGATGGGAGGGACTGGTGGTGGGTAGAGCTGACTGTTGCTCTGGTGGGCAGAGCTCAGTAAAACTATAATCCGTTTGACTGCTGATGGGTAGGGCTGGGTTCTCTCCCTGTTGGTTGTTTGGCCTGAGGCAACCCAACCCTGGAGCCTACCTGGGCTCTTTGGTGGGGCTAGTGGCAGCCTCTGGGAGGGCTCATGCCAAGGAGTACTTTCCAGAACTTCTGCTGCCAGTGTCCTTATCCCTATGGTGAGCCACAGCCACCACCCCCCCCCCCCCCCCCCCCCGCCCCCGCCTCTGCAGGAGACCGTCCAACACTAGCAGGTAGGTCTGGTTCAGTCTCCTATGGGGTCACTGCTCCTTCCCCTGGGTCCCGATGCCCACACTACTTTGTGTGTGCCCTCCAGGAGTGGAGTCTCTGTTTGCCCCAGTCCTGTCGAAATCCTGTAATCAAATCCCACTAGCCTTCAAAGTGTGATTCTCTAGGAATTCCTCCTCCCGTTGCTGGACCACCAGGTTGGGAAGACTGACATGGGGCTCAGAACCTTCACTCCAGTGTGTGGACTTCTGTGCTATAAGTGTTCTCCAGTCCGTGAGTCACCCACCCAGCAGTTATAGGATTTGATTTTGCTGTGATTGTGCCCCTCCTACCGTCTCATTGTGGCTTCTCCTTTGTCTTTGGATGTGGGTATCTTTTTTGGTGAGTTCCAGTGTCTTCCTGTCAGTGATTGTCCAGTAGCCTGTTGTGATTCTGGTGTTCTCACAAGAGGGAGTGAGAGCATGTCATTCTACTCCACCATCTTGGTTCAGGCTTATACTATTAATTTTGATTCTCATCCCAGCAGTTGCTCCTTATTGTGAGCCCTGACCCAGAAGGGAGTCCTGGCCTGTCAGTTTCAAAGGTTCAGGGGAATTAAACCCATTCCACCCTTTAGGCTTTCCTTAGGTTCTCTTGCTGCCTCTGCTCTATTGGAGTGGCCACACCTCCTCCCAATGCAGCTGCTGTTCTTAAATTGGCCCTTGTGCCTTTTAGCTACTACCTGTTGGCCATTGTGGAATTCTCTGGTTTTCTTTAATGATTCCTGGTTGCTTCCCACACAGATGCTGTAACACCAGGGATTGTGGCTCTGGTAGTTCATTCCCACCAGCTTGTATTTTGGGGTTCTTGGAGGAGTAACTTGTCATTTAGTTATGTATGTCTTGGGTTCTGGTTTTGATATCCGGTGGTCAGTGATATGTGGAGATTCAGGAGGATCCAAAATGATGCCAGTTCCATATTTATAGTATCTGCAAGATTCTTTTGCCTTATTCTTAAATAGGGTGCTGAATATGGTTTCGTTTTTACTTAACATTCTTGCTATCATAAAAGATATGAACATTACTTACTTTATTATGACTTCAGGTCACCTGAGAGGGTTAACCTTCGTGTTTAGTTTTAAATCAATTTTATAAATAGGTAAAATAGGTTTTTCTGTGTTGTGATGTTGAATTTCATTTGTCTCGACTATTGATGTGACTCATGAGCTATTTTTCTCTTTAGGGTGCTCTTTCTAATCCCTTGAAGGTTTGGAAGCCTAATGATCAAACTTTACAACTCTGTGTGAAGTAAGAGTAAGTAGATTCAAAGTTTTCAGGGAAAGGAACTTTTGCTTTTATTACTGGTGACGTTTTTGCTTTTCCCTGAGTTGTTGAAGCTTTTTGCTGGATAGGCAAGTTGATAGCTGAGTTAGAAAGAAGTGAGGCAAGGATTCATTGTTTCCTCAGTGATCTCTGATGTCATTTGATTGAACAGTTTTAAAACGTGCTAAGAAAACTATAAAATTTTCTTTTAAAACTAATTTATTTAAGAAAAGAATGGTTGATTTAAAGAAATAGACAGTCCTCACAGTATGATAGTAAAATGATCGTAAAAATGGACTTGCAAGCTGAAACCATGCAAAGCAATCATATAATCAATGGGAAAATTATGATGGTTTTGTGACGTTTTAAAAATTTTTGTTGAAATATTCTTATTGTTAATTATAAAGAATAGGGTAGTAGTGAATCTACTATTTAGTATAACTCAAAACTTTAGAAACATTGAGAATTGTGCTTTATTTCTTTTCTTTAATTTTTTAATTTTTAATTTTTTTTTTTTTTTTGTGGTACGCGGGCCTCTCATTGTTGTAGCCTCTGCCATTGCGGAGCACAGGCTCCGGACGCGCAGGCTCAGCGGCCATGGCTCACCGGTGCAGCCGCTCCGCGGCATGTGGGATCTTCCCGGACCGGGGCACAAACCCGCGTCCCCTGCATCGGCAGGTGGACTCTCAACCACTGCGCCACCGGGGAAGCCCTACTTCTTTTTAAACTACTCTTGATAAGATTTTCACACCATGCTTCCCTTCACATCTTTTCTATGCTTTGATGGCTTTCAACATTTTATCCTTTGCACTTTGAATGTCACGAAACATCTCCTCGAGTTTCTTTAATTTGAAGTATTTTCTCAGAGTGACTTCCTCTGGGGCCTTGTTATCCGTTTTATCCCAACCACTCGTTGATGTTGATAAGTTGCCTTCCCTAAGTTCCTCTGACGGCACATCTAGAGGGGCTTATACTGCAGCAGTGTCAGCCTTGCCACAGCCAGCGGTTTCTTCTATAATTGCATTTACGTTGGATTCGAAATTCACTTCCAGCATATCACTTTTAATTTCTTTGCTGCACTTTCATCTTTGTGGATTATCCATATGTGTAAAATGGCATATGTGGATTTATCACTGGGCAACAAGAAGGCAGCACAGTTGCACTCTCCGCTGTTTGTTGTGCAGTGACTAATCACCAGTAGACTTTGAGAGAAGGGACCTGATTGGCTGCTGATCACGATCATATTATTTATGTGATGACTTGTGAACTGAGGAGCAACGTTTGTACTCTATGTAATTATTATATGTTAATGTATGTTAACTGAAATTGGAGCCATGATATTGGGGACTGTTTGTAGTTAACTAAACCCTGGTATAAAGCATGGCATGAAATTCTTGTGTATCAGAATCATGCAAAGTGAGAACTCTGCCTGTAATATGAGAAAACAGGTTGTACTTGGATTTGGTGAAAATTGTGAAGGTGATAATGGACCTAAATCTGAGACATTTACACAATAACATAGTGGTCTTTAAAAAGTACTTTATTCTTTATAAAAAATAAATTTAAAAAATTTTAGATAAATTCCTTAAAGGGGAATGTGTGTGTATATACGTATACTAAGACTAAGGGTAAAGGTCTGAAAGGAGAAAGTTTCAGCATTTCTTGCATTAATATATTCTATAAACTTCTGTTTTCTGTGATCTGATTATTCTACATTGCTTGATATTCTTATGATTAAAACCTTCATTTTGTGATCTGAGGAATTCTTTCTGGCCTATGGTTGGGTTCCTCTCACAAATCTTCCTCTGTAGATGCCTGTAATTGTTGCTTTTTCATTACTGCAGTGAAGAAGTGTTAGTGGTGTTGTGAAGTCTGCATTTGTTTTTATTTACTTTTAAAAAAAATATGTATGTATGTATTTATTTATTTATTTGGCTACGCCAGGTTTTAGTTGTGGCACGTGGGATTTTTGTTGTGGTGTGAGGAATCTTTAGTTGCAGCACGTGGGATCTTTTGGTTGCGGCATGCAGGCTCTTAGTTGTGGCAGGGCGGTATCTAGTTCCCTGACCAGTGATGGAACCTGGGCCCCCTGCATTGGGAGCGTGGAGTCTTAACCTCTGGACCACCAGGGAAGTCACAGTCTGCATGTATTTATTCACTTAAATGGAGAGGGAAGAGGGATGAAAGTGTTACACAGATGCCTAAGGGGCTGGTTTAAGGTTTTTTTTAGTGTGCAAATTTTACAACTGGAGAGGGAAAAACTACAAAAATATGCTTATTGTAAATATTTGAACATACTGAAGAGCATAAAGAAAAATTTTAAGTCACCTACTATAATTCCATTAGTACTCAGATACTGCCTCTGTTAATATTTTGGTGTATATCTGTCTGTACATTCTTTTTCATACATGTACATACACTTGCACTTTTACACAAAATGTTTTAAAATGGGATCATATTGTATATGCTTCCTCCAAGTGGATTTACAGGGTACATACACATTTTAAAGCTTTTTCTTATGTAAAATATACAAAAACAGAATAGAGACTAAAGTGAACACAATATATGTATCACCCAACTTCAGTGGTTTCAGTGGTTGACCTATAGTCAATCTTGTTTCATCCATACCCACCTACCCTTGCATTATTTTGAAGCCAGTTCCAGGTAAATATTTTAGCATACTGTAGATAAATATTTCAGCACATATGGTTAAAATTTTATGTTTTGCCAAATTGCTCTTCAGAAAAGTGTTTTCAATGTAGACTTGTCAGAGATAAGATTAAAAAACATTTAAAAACTTAGTGTTATGGGTCAGATGCATATATATTTTTTCCTCAGGTAATACAAAAAATCCTAATAAAGTGAATTTGGGTATGCTTATATACTCTGGGAGGAAACTTTCAGTTCCTCATCAGTATGTCCCTCATAGGAATGCTGTGACAATTAGATTGGGTGATCATATAATTTATTGCCCAAACTGGGATGCTTTTGAGATTTGAAGGAGGCACTATTAATAATAATGCCAGTATAACAGGCATGGCATAAACCAGTACTTTATTTTGGCACAGCTGGACTGTATGCTTACCCTAGTATTGGATAATGTGCATAAGATGCATTAAACATAAAGTGACTATATCATGTAGTCAGTAGATGGTAACTTATATTTATGCCTGTGTATGGATATGTATAAAAATCTTTTCTTAAAGAAGTGTTTGAACTGGCAACTCAAAATCCTAAGTTAACAGTTTCTGTGTGTTTTTGGAACTGACAGTGACCACAGTTTTTAAAAGTAGCTCTAATTTTCATAATTTTCATAATTAAGAAGACATTTGTGTTAATATTTGCAGCTGGAGAATGCCGGAGGAGACCTTAAGGATGGCCACCACCACTATGAAGGAGCTGTTGTCATTCTGGATGCGGGTGCTCAGTATGGGAAAATCATAGACCGGAGAGTGAGGGAACTGTTTGTGCAGTCTGAAATCTTCCCCTTGGAAACACCAGCATTTGCCATAAAAGAGCAAGGATTCCGGTAGACTTTTAACTTACGTTTTTCTGAGGAGGCTGAGCTTAGATTGTAGGATATTTTATTATTAATTTGTTTGGGCACTGAATTACTTAATGAAAATAAGACATGGAATGGTTTTACAAGAAATTTCCCATGGCTCTGGGAATTAAAAGGAATTTAAATTAAAGGAAAAGATTACATTAATTTTATTTGCATAGTTTTAAGAATTTATCTTTTTTTTTTTTTTTTTTTTTTTTTTGCGGTACGCGGGCCTCTCACTGCTGTGGCCTCTCCCGTTGCGGAGCACAGTCTCCGGACGCGCAGGCTCAGTGGCCATGGCTCACAGGTCCAGCCGCTCTGCGGCACGTGGGATCCTCCCGGCCCGGGGCACGAACCTGTGTCCCCTGCATCGGCAGGCAGACTCTCAACCACCGCGCCACCAGGGAAGCCCAAGAATTTATCATTTGAACATCTTATGTTTCATAGGATTTCTGGATCAGACTTAGATTTGGCTATTATGGTCATTCATTCATTCATTCATCCCAGAGCATTTGATCAAAGGAACATATATGTATAATGGCTAGAATACCTAAATTAGAGAGTTCTGTGTACAATGAGTCTCTTTTGCTTCCTATTCCAGGAAACTAGTTTCTAAATTATGAAGACTTCTAATTTAAGAGCTAATTTGTACACTTAAAACTAGTCAAAATGACATCCAACTTGTAACTTCTTCCTTTAACAACTATTTCTGGTTAATGCTGTGTCTTTTCTCTTGGAATTAATGTTTGTTTTTTTATTGAATGTTATTCAGAAGCAAGCAACTGCAGTTTATATCCTTAGTTAGTTCTTAAGCCTTAATGCTGTATTTCTTCCAAAATATAATGTGTTTAATTTTTCTTAAAAACATAATGTTTTTCCATTAGACAAATGGTTAACTTTTAAAAACTTCACAGATGAATATACATTATCCTTTGTTTCTTCTTTTTGAAATAGAGTGAATTGCAAATCAGAAAAAGCAGGTTTACTTTTAACTCTGTTCTCATTTTAGGATGTAGATGAAAAACAGGTCTCTCTTTTAAGCTGTAGAATTTTGGAGTAAGAAGTTTATCTAGTTGAACTGTCTTGACTTGCCAGTGAGAACCAGTTTTAAGGGAATCAAAAACTGCAAGAAATCTGAATGGCTCTCTGTCAGATCCAAGTTCCATCATTCTCCCAACCCAAAACAAACACAAAAATCCCCAGCAAACTAATCGACCAAATGTTTTGGAATAGGGTAACCAGTATTGGCAATAGAAGTCTGATTGTTTTTCTTGTCACCTGTTTACCTGATCATCAACCGTTCCTAGGTCCTGCTTATGCCTATAGCTTCTTTTCTCGGTAGAAGAATAGTAACTATAGCACTGTGGCTTTCATTACTATAATCCTTTCTGCTGAGATAGTTATTTGACCACCCTTTTTCTAGAATAAACTTTAGGTTTATGATTTGAGAGACATCTTAACCTAACTGTTTTTAGAACCTTGATTTGCTTGATACATAAAATTGGTATCTGGAATGCCTTAAGACTTCGTGGGCCTTGTAATTGCAAGTTGTTTCAAAATAATAGGGTAGAAATAGAAAACTCAGAATGAGTGATTAGCTCTTCTCAAGAATTACTGAGATAAGAATTTTCATAATTGGCTTAAGTGCAGCTTGAGTTTTATCCTTGACTAAGTCCGTTGCCTTTTCTTTTTAATAGTATTAAGAATCTTTATAGCCTTGAGTTGTTTAGGAGATTAATGAGGGATGCTGGGCAGTTGCATGGTGGTTATCCCTTATAAAACTAAATAGAAACTAAATACTGAAATTCTAGAGATTTTGATTATTAAGTATGTTTTAGAGAGTTTTAGCTTCTGCATTTTTAAGAGGCTAGGTTACATATCTACCCTTAGGGCTAGCCCCATTCCCCTTTAAAATTGTTATCTTAAAGGTGTCACATTTATCATCTGATTAGATTATCTTCAGTCTCTTTTGCAAGAGATAAGCTGACAGACATAATGTATACCAAAATTCATGTTACCAATACAAGGTTTAAAGGGTAGGGCTTTTGTGCTCACTTAAATTATTGTTATATATTTTTTAAAAATACATTATGGGCTTCCCTGGTGGTGCAGTGGTTGAGAGTCCGCCTGCCGATGCAGGGGACACTGGTTTGTGCCCCGGTCCAGGAAGATCCCACATGCCGTGGAGCGGCTGGGCCCGTGAGCCATGGCCACTGAACCTGCACGTCCGGAGCCTGTGGTCCGCAACGGGAGAGGCCACAACAGTGAGAGGCCCGTGTACTGCAAAAAAAAGACCAAAAAAACAAAAAAAATTACCTTGTTGAGTAATTTTTATGAATTTGACTTATATTATTTTTCTGGATGTATTAAAGTCTAGCATTTTAGTTTATATATATTTTTGCATGGCAGGCAGCCACTAATTATAAGGTGAATTGTAATCCAATTTTGTTTGTAAGTAGATTTTGGTTATATCTTGGAATGCATTTTCCTTTAGAAATATAGATAAATCAGGATTCCTGCAAACTCAAACTTAAAATTAGTTTGAGGGTACTTTAAATTGATTAAAGGGCATAAGTATGCCTGTATCGTGTAAACTGGAGAGCATTAGTAGTCTGAAGGTGCAAGTCTCTCTGTGATTCCAGTTATTTGTGGCCATGTAAGGGTGAAAGTCCAGTATTAGCAGATTTTTTCCCTTGTTTTCCCTAAAGAAAATCTAGAAATCTGAATTTTTATGTAAAAATCATAACATTAAAGTGTTCTATAAAGTTTTTGGTAGAATGCTGAGGATCAAAGTTAGCTGTATTAGAGGCCAGGTGAGGAATATAGGTCTCTGTTTTCAGCTTTCTTTACATGAATAGTTCTATTCCCAAGTTAACCCATGGAATGCTCTATAAATTGTAATGTAGTTAAGTGATAATACTGACCATGGTTCTGAGAGCAGGGCATATGAGGCAAGTCGTGTTAGCTCTTATTCCTAGGTCTCAGGTAAAATTGTTGGGAATATTGGACAGGTTTTAAACAGGCAAAGTTAGGTAATTCTTCACATTTTCTGCCATTCTTTATTGTAGAGTATTTTGCTCTGCATAATCCAGGGCCTTCATAATACCTTCAGTTGCCCTGCTGTGACCTGCTTCACTCCTGACCTCTCAGGAGACCTGTATTTTCACCATCTCGCTTTAGAATTCTCATTTACTTCCTCTGTTGATGAGGAAACAAAACAAATACAGGCTAACCTTCATAGATTGAAACATTGGTTTTATATATTTGGTAGTTTGTACTTATTAACAAGTGTTTGTTGAATTGATAAACTTTCATGTATTGCAATAAAGTAGAGTAAAAATAAGTAAGCTGTGTAGAGGACTTCCCTGGTGGTCCAGTGGTTAAGACTCTGTGCTTCCACTGCAGGGGGCACGTGTTCGATCCCTGGTCAGGGAAGGAAGATCCTGCATGCTGTGGCCAAAAAAAAAAAAAAAAAAAAAAAATTAAGCTGTGTAAGAGGCTGTTAATAGGCTGATAGAATCTGGATCTGCTATAGCATAGTGAAAACATCACAAAATCTCTGAATCTGTATCAAGTCTCCCTCAGTGGTACAAGCAAGAGAGGGCATAGACCTTGTATAAAAATTTGTATAAAAATTAGCAGTTAAAGATCTTCATTATTCTCTTCCTTAAATCCACAGTGCTATTATCATCTCTGGAGGACCTAATTCCGTGTATGCAGAAGATGCTCCCTGGTTTGATCCAGCAATATTCACTATTGGCAAGCCTGTTCTTGGAATTTGCTATGGCATGCAGGTATATGCATCTGTGAATTTGCCTTAAGAGTTAATTTATTCTGCTTTTGACTCCTACTGTATTAGTATTTTCTATCTTTAGAGTAAGTAAGATATTTAGTTATATGAGATAATTTGTTCATATTACAACTGTTTATGAATTGCTACACTAGTATGGCAGAACTGACTTCAGTGGGGATTTTCAGAAAAGCAACTATATATTACTGCTTACAACAAAACACTGTCCATTAAAAAAAAACTTAGACATTTAAATACACATAAAAGTTGCAGAAGTAGTTCACAGAGCTCCTGTATACTTTTACTCATTTCCCCAGTTATGACATTTTTAACCATTTTGAGAGTAATTTGCAAACAAGGTGTTCTGTTACTTGTTGTATCCTAAGTACTAGAATTCTGTCCTACGGAACCACAGTATAGTTATCAAAATCAGGAAGTTAACATTGACTCAGTGTTAGCATCTGATCCACAGACTCCATTCACATTTCACTGTTGGTCTCATTAATGTCTCTTATAATTCATGAATCCAGTCTAGGACCATGTGTTGTATTAGGTTGTCATGTCGCTTTACATTACTTTAGTTTAGAATCATTTCTCAATCTTTCCTTCTCTTTCATGACCTTGGCAATTAAAAAAATGTACATTCCAGTTACCTTGTAGAGTAGTCCTCAGTCTTGGTTTGTTTGATGTTTACTCATTGTTAGATTCAGGTTATGTATTTTTGTCAGGAATACCACAGAAGTAATGCTTTGCTCTTCTCAGAGCATCTCATTAGGAGGCACGTGATGTCAATTAATATCATGATAGGTGACGTTCATTTTGATTATTTTGTTAAGATGGTGTCTGCCAGGTGTCTTCACGGCAATGTTAATTAAGTGTATATGTAGGGGAGTGGCCAAGATGGTGGAATAGGAAAACCCTGAGCTCACCTCCTCTCATGGGCACACCAAAATTAACGACTATTTACAGAGCAACTATTGATGAGAATCTAGCAGAAGAGGTCTTCTACAGCTAAAGATATAAAGAAGGAACCACAGTGAGATGGGTAGGAGGGTCAGAGTTACAGTCAAGACACATAGCCCTGTGTGGGTGACCCACAAATGGGAGAATAATTACAATTGCAGAGGTTTCCCCCAAGGTCAGAGCCCCATATTGGGCTCCCCAGCCCAGGGGTCCTGCACCAGGAAAATGAACCCCCAGAACATTTGGCTTTGAAGGCCATTGGGGCTTACTTTTGGGAGAGACAGAGGGTTGTGGGAAATACAGATTCCACTCTTAAAGGGTGCACACAAAATCTCACACGCTCCAAGACTTAGGGCAGAAGCAGTAATTTAAAAGGAGCCTGGGTCAGACCCACCTGCTGATCTTGGAGAGTCTCCTGGAGAGGCAGGAGGCAATTGGAGCTCACCCTGGAGACATAGACACTGGAGGCAGCTATTTCTGGAAGCTTATTCTACCATGAGGACCCCAGTGTTGGTGCCATTTTGGGATACTCCTCATTTTAGTAGTGAGCAGAACAGTGAATTGTCTTTTTTTTTAAACAACCTGGTTGAAACTTGTGTATTGATATGAATAATGCACAAAGGGAAGCTATTCAAAAGTTAGAAAGTGAACAGACCAATACATTTTCTAATAACTGTCTCTGGAGCTTTCAGTAAAGGAAGGAAACATAAATCAATGTTCACGTAAGAATGTGAATATTTTTATTATTCCTACTCTTGATACAAGGGCAGAATATTAGAAATCACTGGTCTGCAAAACAGCTTTACCAGATTTTGCTTCTTGTTAATTGATTGTTATGGTTTTCCATTGATTTAGAGGAAATGCCGACTAAAAATATATAAAATACAATATCTATAATAATGGATATTTTCTTATCTAGGCAACAAGAATTTTATAGTAAAAGGTTCTTTCTCCCCTGTAATGTGCTCCGAAAAGTCAACTGGTGATTATAAATTTGACTTGGATAATAGCTTATTTTTAGATTTTCCCACCTAGTATTCTAATATGTTTTCTCATAAGAGCCTGTTTCCTGATCAGATTGAACATTGGAAATTGGCTGACTTTTTTTTTTAAATATGTCTTTGCCCCATGATGTAATGTATTTACATAATTTATTGATCTTCCTTGCCTGAGTAGTCAATATTAATCATAAAGTACAACTAATAATTACAATTTAAAAAAAAGAAAGTTTTGGCCATGCCACACAGCATGTAGGATCTTAGTTCCCCGACCAGGGATCAGACCTCTCCCCCGGGCTTCCCTGGTGGTGCAGTGGTTGAGAGTCTGCCTGCCGATGCAGGGGACACGGGTTCGTGCCCCGGTCCGGGAAGATCCCACATGCCGCAGAGAGGCTAGGCCCGTGAGCCATGGCCACTGAGCCTGTGCGTCCGGAGCCTGTGGTCCGCAACGGGAGAGGCCACAACAGTGAGAGGCCCGCGTACAGCAAAAAAACAAACAAAAAAACAAAACCTGTCCCCCTTGCATTGGAAGTGTAGAGTCTTAACCACTGGACAGCCAGGGAAGTCCAGCACAACCTGTAATTAAATGGTTTTTAGTATATTGAGAGGTATTATAACATTTTGCAAGGAAGAGTCTCACAAGATATTTTTTGGCACCCACTTAGAGTGAAATAGGTCTGGAAAATGCTCCCTTAATTTAAATGATAGTGGCTGACTGTTTCTCCATTATGTCAGTACCCCCTTATAATTGTAAGACCACATTTTTCTGTCATTCAGTAGGGGTCTGTGATAGCCGGAGCCTGGCCTGCTTATGTTAAATGCATAAAAAATTTTGCCTTTGTCATCTGAACTTTCATAGTAGTATAAGGGAATAGGCTGATCTTGCTCCTTTGGGCAGAAATTGTCTTTCTATAAAATATTGATAAACAAACAAACAAACAAACAAACAAATAAATAATACCATGTAGCTAATATGCTGTTTGTAAAGGACTACCGCTTCTTAGTGACTCTTAGTTGAGTAATTTTAGCACCAAAGTTCTCACTCTGGTATATACCTTTGCCCCTTCCATGGCATCCTGAAATTTTAGTTATTTCAGTGTCTTCTGTACCATCTTTTGCCATTAACTCTTTTCAAGAGTCTTTCTGATTGCTTCCTGGTAGTTCTTTGCTTTGGAAGAAAAAAGTCTGTCCTGCTCCTTGCTCCCTTTACCTCTATTACCGTTTATGCCCCACTCAGCATAAGAAATAGAATATTAGTAGAACTTTTAAAACTCTCTTCATGCTTTTTTCCATTCTACATTCTTCTCTCTTCCTGCAAGAGGTAACACTTTCCTGAAATGTTATTCATTCCCTTTCTTTTATTTGTAGCTTTATACATATTGTATTTCTAAATAATATTTTACTTAGTTTTGCCTATTGACCTTAATATAAGTGAAATCATACTTCATGTATTTTCATTTTTGGTTTTGAGATTCATTAATTTTATTTTCACTACTGAGTTTATTGTTTGAATGTAGCACAAATTAATTATACATTCCACTGTTAGTATCACTGGTCTTTTCCCAGGTTTTTGCTATTACAGATACTGCCATGAATATTTTTGGACTCTTCATCTGGTATTGTACATAGACAGACTTTTCTCTAGGCTAATCATTAATTGAAATGCCGAGTCTCAGCTTCACGAGGAAATGATATTTGCCCCCAAAGTACATTCCCAGAGCAGTATATAAGTATATAAAAATTCCTTCTGCTCTATATCCCTGCCAGGCCTTGACAAGGTCAGCTTTTTTTTTTTTTTTTCCTTTATTTGCCTAGCTGAAGAGGTATTAAATGACATCATGTTGTAGTTTTAATGGTCATTTTCCTTATTTTAAGATTCATGTGTTTATTTGCCATTAGTCATTAGTGTCTGCTTTGCTGTAAAAGCTTATTTGTGATTTTTTGCACATTTTTCTGTTGAATTTTTTAGATTGTTTTTATGTATGCTGGATACTAAACTTTTGCCAATCATATATATTGCCTATACCTTCTAGACTGTGACTTCTCTCTTCACTATAATTTCATTTTTTTTTTTAAAGAAACATCTTTATTACAAGCATTTGGCTTCTTTATAGACTCCCACAGGTTTTTATTGGTGGAATTTCCTCCCGTTTCCCCCTCCCAAATCTAAGATTTATTTTAAAACTTTGGCATATAAGACAGATAAGAGGGAAGCTGACCCAATTAGAGTGGTAGACCTAGTAGACTTACAGGGGTGTTTTTTGAGGCATTTAGGACCTCGAGGTTATCAGGAATCCATACTGAAAACCGTTTCCTTAAGTCAAAATAGAATATTAAAACAAAATTTTAACAAAGTAAAGTGTTTTACTCTACATAAAGTTATTCCCTCCTCCCACACACACACTTAGCTGGTCTTTCAACTCCTTGTATTTTCACCCTTAAGTAGCATACATAGTCAGGAATCAAGAATAAGCATGAAAGCCTTCTGAACAGGTGACATAGCTTTAAATTTTACTTCAAGCCTTTGGCTTTGTAAAAGCCTTTAATTTAGACTGTGAACTTTTAAATTGTGTAGCGTTCCAACAGCTTTGGTTATCTTGATCATTCAGCTGTCTTCTAATTAAGAACTGCAAATTAGAGGAGGCAGAGGTTCACAAGGTTCATTGAGTGGTGTAGAGGAAAACATTCATTTTTCATTCAGCAAATTTGAATGACTGACTGCTCTGGGCCACATAATTTCTTAGGCCCCTGGGACTGTGAATAGACCTGAAGACATGGTTGGGGGAGAGAACACGGTCAGCTTCAGTAATCACACCAGTTTGAATGGCTGGAGTAGAGAATGACAGGGAAGATGAGAAGTGAAATTAGGCGGGGGCAATGTATTGAAAAGTCTGTTCCATATTGGACTTTATCCTGTAGACAAGGAGTCAGCAAACTGTAGCCTGCTGCCAAAGCTGGCCCACTGCCTGTTTTTGTATGACCTGCAAGCTAAGAATGGTTTTTATGATTTTAAAATGGTTTTTATGGTTGGAGTTGAAAAACATTAAAAAAAATTATATTTTGTGACATGTGAAAATTAAGTGAAATTCAAATTTCAGTGCCCGTAAATAAAGTTTATTGGAACACCGCCACATCCAGTCCTTTAAGTATTGTCTGTGGGTGCTTTTGTGTTAACGACGACAAGAGTTGAACAGTTGCTCCAGAGACAGTAGGGCCTGCAAAGGCTAAAATACTTACTCTTTGGCCCTTGACAGGAAAAACTTACCAACCCAGATGTAGATGATAGAGAGTCATTAAGAATTTAATAATGGACTAACAGAATCATATTTATATCTTAGTAGCTGACATTCATAGATCTCTGGAATATAGGCTGGAAGATAGGCAAGACTGGAGGCAAGGGGACTGATTAGACTGCAGCAGTGTTTCCTAAACTGTGTTGGTTAAGGTGCTGCAGAAAGTGTTTTACTTATGAGTCTTTAGTTTGGGAAATACCGGGTTAAACAAGGATTAGCAGGGTTTTTTTTAACTGCTGGACTTAACCCAAACCTTTATTGCAGGAAGGTTAATTGTGAATGTCTAAGAGGAGAATGTAGAGGGCAGCATTTGCTGATGGTTTTGAAGAATATGCCATTGTGCATCACAAGAATGAACATTTATTTAGCCCTCTGCCGACTTTTCTGTTGGGGGCTGGGTCAACCTGCATCACATATTGTTGTGGCAGGTATCTTATGACATCTGTTGTGGAACAGACATACCAAGATGGGTTGTAGTGATTTTATTGATGCACATTTAATGTTCCTAAAAATCTTGTGTGTGTCTGGTGTTGGGGGTGTTTTGGACATACGTAAGTGATAAATAAGAAGATTGACACAAGAAGGGTCAGAATGTAGAGACCACTTAAAAGTCTGTAGGTGTATGGGATTTGAACAAATAAATTTAATTGAAAGACCATATTTTATTGCTTATCTCATCTCCACAGGACAGCCTTTTGCAGACTTTCAGACTATTCCTTTGGAGCCAAAGATTAAACAGTTTGGGGGAATTTATATCTGCCTGGTTTTAATACCAACTAGGTACTTTCTAAGCTCAAAGTGCCTTTTAAAATGCTTTAAAATTAAACAGATGTAAGTGTTAAAGAAATCCCTATTTTTAACAGATGAATTAAAGTACCCTAAACGGAAAATTTGCTAGTGTTTAGGAATTTGACCTGAGGTTAATTTTTATTAATTTAGTTTTGTTTTATAACTATGCCTTTTAAGAACTTTATAATTATATACAATAACACCAAGTTATCTACAGTTATCAGACTTCCTTTATTTTGGGGGCACAAATATAACAGCTATCCTAAAAATAAGAAACATAAATTATTAATGTAAGAAATTGAGTAATTTTCTTTTGATTTATATTAACATCAATTTATTTTCTCTTGAACAGATGATGAATAAGGTATTTGGAGGTACTGTGCACAAAAAAAGTGTTAGAGAAGATGGAGTCTTCAGTATTAGTGTGGATAACACATGCTCGTTATTCAGGTATTAAAGATATTTTTAGATCAATAAGAATGTTAGTAGATTAACTAACTTACAGCTGGGAATGTTATTCTTCAAAATTGGAGATTCTGTAATTCTTAGACAAAATTAAGGCCACAGTAGTGGCCAAAGGTGTTAATTGTCATATTTGTCTTCCAGTTGAGTGTCAAGACAGCAGCAGATCGCAGTGATGCTAATTAGGGATAAGAAAAGCACTTAATGACATAATTTAAAAGTACCTGTGCAGTCTTGAACTCCTCTTTGGGACAGCATATTGTGATGCCAACATTTGTAGTTTTCCCTTTTCACTCTTTTAGTAGAGTGTGATTCTAAACATTAGTATGACAGACGTGGCAAATGGATAATGTTTTAAACTGTCCTGCATTTGTATACGTCTTCCTCTACCATGTTCTTGCTCTGGGTACTTAGCAAGCTACCCATTGCTGGACCCATTACTAAATATGTGTTTTATTTCCCTCTTCCTCACTTTCTCTACTGTATCTGAGCATAACTATACTTTGTGTACTGTCTTTAATACAGTGAATGTATTAATTTATTTTATTGCTAGGTGATAATAGATTAAGTACAGCAGCTCTAATGTATTTGAAGATTAGTGAATGAGCTGTTCATTGGCTTTCTAGAATCATTTATCTTCTGCCTTACTAAAAAAAAATAGCTGAGTTTTCATTCAGCTTCCTGAAAGACCAGAAAACTTAAGTTTTAGTCACTTGCTTTCTTTTTTAGGGTTTTCTGATGTTTTGGATATAGCCCATTTAGGTGGACTATTGATAGAGTTACTCACTTTTTTTTTAAACTAAATTTCATTTTTATTTAAAAATCACATTTCTCCCTAACTGCATTCAATCTGTAAAACACTGGCTGATGTCAGCTAATGTTGTTTTTATTATCATTTCTTATAACTGTGCTAATTATTTTTTATAGATTCGTTTATTAACATATTCTTACAGCCTCCATTGAGTTGTGCCTAAATTAATTCTTAATGAATAGTGTTCTCCAAATCGGACAGATCAGAAATTTTAAAATTCAAGTTAAGAACTTTTATCTGAAATGGAGATTTCCCAGTTTTTACACAGAACTGGCTGTGGCTGGCTTTTCTTTAATACTGGAAAGAACAAAAATAAGCATATATGTATTCAAGTATTCTTGTTTTCAAAGGGGTAGTAATAAAAAAAAGCCCGAGTTGCTCAAAATAATTTTAAGAACTGAAGCTGCTCATTGCCAAAATACGTTTTTGAAATCCAGTGCTTGTTCTACTTCATAATGGAGAGGTGTTGCTTACATTGATCTGTATCTCAAGTGACTACTCTTGAGAACTACTTCAGGAATCTTGCTGGTAGAAGGTGATACTACGGGAGGCTTTAAATGTAAAGATCTGGTTAAGATTTAAAGTTTTTCTGTCTTTGTAGATCTAAAATCCTGGTACTCACTTACAACCTACACAAATCCTAGGTAATAGTGATGACAATAATAACAACCGCAAAATATCCTTTTGCTTTTAAAGTACTTTATCTTCTTGCTTTATTTAAAAATTTTTATTTCTTAATATTATTTAATACCAAGTCCTTGTTCAGATTTTTTCATAATGTAAAAAATATCTTTATGGTTGATTTGTTTGCATCAGGGTCCAAAGAAAGTCCACACAATTGCATTTGATAAATGTTACTTACATAGTTTTAATCCATGCCATTAATTACTTCTGTCCTTAAGATAAATTCCAATGAGATATAATTTTGAAATTATTATCTTATAGCCTCTTGAAATTGTGTGTGTGTGGTGGTGGGGGACGTTATATTACCAACTTTATTTATTTTTTTTTTACTCACAGACTTAGAGAACGAACTTACAGTTACTGGGGAGGGGGACAGGCTGGGGGTGGGGAGAGTCAGGGCGTGTGGGACTGACATGTACACCTGCTGTATTTAAAATGGATAACCAACAAGGACCTACTGCATAGCACAGGGAGCTCTGCTCAATATTATGTAACAATCTAATTGGGAAAAGAATTTGAAAAAGAATAGATCCATGTATATGTATAACTGAATCACTTTGTTGTACACCTGAAACTAACACAACATTGTTAATCAACTATACTCCAACATAAAATAAAAAGTTAAAAAAAATAACAACTTTATATATTGTTTCAGTTTTCAATTTTTATGGATTGTCTTTTTCTGAAATTTATTATTGTTATTTGCTTTATAATGGACAGAATAAGTTTAAATTCTAGCAGTGTTGCACTGTTACATACATTCTGTCTTTTCTTGATTTACACACAGAAGAAGCTGGTATTTCTAAAGCAAAAAACTACCAATTATAAGATGAATAAGTTCTAGGAATCTTATGTACAGCATGTAGACTACAGTTAACAACACCGTATTGTATATTTGAAAGTCGCTTAGAGAGTGGATCTTAAATGCTCTCACCACACACAAAAAATGGTAACTGTGTGAGGTGGTGGATATGTTAACTAACTTTTACTGTAGTAATCATTTCACAATATATATGTATATGAAATCATCGATTGTACACCTTAAACTTACATAATGTTATATATGTTATTATGTCTCAATAAAGCTAGAAAAAAATAAAGCAAAAGAATCCATTAATCATGTCTAATAATTAAGCTATTTGTGTATTGTTTTATTTTTTATTAGGGGCCTTCAGAAGGAAGAAATTGTTTTGCTTACCCATGGAGATAGTGTAGACAAAGTAGCCGATGGATTCAAGGTTGTGGCACGTTCTGGGAGTATAGTGGCAGGTAAAAATTCTAAATCTTTTGCAAATTTCATTGTAAAAAATTTATCTGAGAAGCCTATAAGCATATGTTTCTGTATGAGGTACTGTTTTTGATGTTTCTTATTTTTTTAAAGATATTGTAAATGTCATAGGGTCAACCATTAATTTATGAAGGGTATTTAATATTAGAAGGATTATCTAGAAGTCACTTACTCGTTTGCTCTGAAATAGTTTTAAAAATATTTATTCTAATATGTTTTCCAGACATAAAATACAGCTACAACTCAGGAAGAATTTGAGAACTATTTACCTCTCCAGCATGCTGTATTCATAATTGTCTTTTTTTTATGCTTTTCTTAGGTATATATAGGCATGTATCTTGGATGCTATAAAACACCAGACTAAGCATTCAGGGCATTTCTCTGAACCAGGGTTGGTAGACTATTACCTCTGGGTCAAATCCAGCCTGTAGCCTGTTTTTGTATGTTTAGGAACTAAGAATGATTTTTACATTATTAAAGGGTTATAATAAACAACAGGGGCTATATGTATGTGTCCCACCAAGCTTAAAGCTTATACTGTTTTTTAACCCTTTGTAGGAAGTTTGCCAACGCATGCTTCTAAACCATTTTTTGTTCTCTGTTTTTTTGAGGAAGAGTTAATTTTCTGGCAGTTTGTGATTTTTTTTTTTTTTTACTTGCTTACTTGAATAATTGTAACGTAAATAATCACCGGTAATCCTGGATATCTGCAAAAGAAAAAAGTGGGGTTATCAATAAAGTTCTTGTTTGATATGCTACACCTAAAAAGTTGAAAAAAAATTCGTAATGGATAAATTGAATTGAGTATTCTACCTGCAGTTACTTAACAGATTAATGTATTAGCATAGGAATTATCAGGAATGGTTTTTTATATTGACGGGTTTTTATATGAGATCAATAGTGGTAGATGAGCTTATGTATTTTAATTCATTTAACAAATATCTGAGTACCCACATGTGCCGGGCACAATTCTAGGTGCCAGTGAACAAAATGGACAAAACCTCTGTTTAATGTTATAGTTGGTGAGGGTGGAGATGGGGGAGGGGTGGGACAGACAGAACACAGATAAATACAAAATAAGTCAGGTGTTGGACATGTTTAAATGCACTGAAAAAATAAATAGAAGAGAAGAGTATTGTGGAATGTGTGATTAAGACTGTTACTGTTGTAGATAGGGTATTCAGAGATGGAGATGGTGTTCCTATTAGATGATATGAGACATGGAGGAAGTAAGTGCTGACCCTTTTGGATATTTAGGGAAAGAGTAAATAGCAGTACAGAGTTCCTGGGATGGGACCTTGTTTAACGAACAGCAAGGAAGCCACATGGTTACAGCAGAGTAAGCATGGAGTGTGTGGTAGAAGATGAGGTCAGAGAGGTTGTTGGGAACCAGAACACCAGGACTTTTGAGGCCACTGTGAAAATGTTGGCTTTACTCATAATGAGGTGGAGTTTTTAACAAAGGAGAGAGAGACACAATCTGATTTCAGGATTACCCTGGCTACAGTGAGGAGAAAAGAGACCGTTAAATGTAGAAGCAGAGACCAGCTAGAAATCTCTGGTAGTAATCAGGAAAGGAGACTGTGTAAGAAACCGGGTGGTAGAGGTGGAAGTGCTTAGGAGTGATTGGGTTCTCATATAGATCTTGTACATATTTTGTTAGATTTATACCAAAGTATTTGATTTGGGGGGGGCGTGCTAATGTTAATTGTATTTTTAATTTAAATTCCACTTGTTCATTGCTGGTGTATGGGAAAGCAATGAACTCGTGTGTTAACCTTGTATCCGGCAACTTTGTTGTAATCATTTATTAGTTCTATTTCCTTTTCTTGTCCTATGGCATTAGCTAGGACTTTCATTATGATGTTGAAAAGCAATGGTGAGAGGGAACATCCTTACTTTGTTCCTGATCTTAGTGGGAAAGTTTTGAGTTTCTCATGGTTAGGTATGATGTTAGCTGTAGGCTGTAGAAGATAGTCTTTATCAAATTGATGTCCCCCTCTATTTCTAGTCTCCTGAGAGTTTTAATCATGAATGGGCATTTGGATCTATTTCATATGCTTTATCTGCATCTATTGATATGATCATGTAATTTTTCTTCTTTAGCCTGTTGATGTGATGGATTACAGTAATTGGCTCTATTTCTAACAGAAGGATGTTGAAGTATCTTAACTGCAGTAGTTGATTCATGTATTTCTCCCTATAATTATATCAGTTTTTGCCTCATCTATTTTGTTGCTTTCCTGTTAGGTGCATACGCATTAAGGATTATTATGTCTTCTTTAGGAATGAACCCCTTTATCATTATATATATGCTCCTCTTTATCCCTGATAACTTTTCTTGCCTGAAGTCTGCTCTGTTTGACATTAATGTATCTACTCATGCTATCTTATAATTAGTGTTATCATGATATATCATTCTCTATCCATTTACTTTTGATCTGTGTCTTTATATTTAAAGTGGATTTCTTGTAGACAACATATATAGTTAGGTTTTCTTCTTGATCCACTATGACAACCTCTGTCTTTTAATTGAGGCATTTAGACTATTGGAGTTTAAAGTGATTATTGATAGTGTTGGATTAATATCTACCATATCTGTTACTGTTTTCTATTTGTTGTCCTTGTTCTTTGTTCTTATTTTTGTCTTCTATTCTTTTCCTGCCTTTTGTGGTTTTAATTGGGCATTTTATGTGATCCCATTTTCTCTTTTCTGCATATCAGTTCTATTTCTTTTTTTACTTTTTTTAGAAAAAGTTGCCCTAGATTTTACAATATACATTTACAACTAACCCAAATTCTCTTTGAAATTACACTGTACCACTTCACAAGTAGTGTACCTTATAATAACAAAATAAACCTAATTCTTTCCTCTCATCCCTTGTACATTGCTGTCAGTTCATTTCACTTATAAGTAAGCATGAATAAGCATATCTATCTATAAGCATACATAAATGTATCACTGTTGATATTATTCTGGATACAGTTATCTATTACATCAATTAGGAAGAAGAAAATTTTAATTTTACCTTTATTTATTCCTGCTCTGATACTCTTTTTTATGTATATCCAAGTTTCCGATCTTTATCATTTTCCTTCTCTCTAAAGAACTTTTTTTTTGAATTTTATTTTATTTATTTTTTTTATACAGCAGGTTCTTATTAGTTATCTATTTTATACATATCAGTGTATACATGTCAATCCCAATCTCCCAATTCATCCCCCCCCGCCACCACTTTCCCCCTTTGGTGTCAATACGTTGGTTCTCTACATCTGTGTCTTTATTTCTGCCCTGCAAACCGATTCCTCGGTACCATTTTTATAGGTTCCACATAAATGCATTATTATACGATACTTGTTTTTCTCTTTCTCACTTACTTCACTCTGTATGACAGTCTCTACATCCATCCACATCTCTACAAATGACCCAATTTCATTCCTTTTTATGGCCGAGTAATATTCCATTGTATATATGTACCACATCTTCTTTATCCATTTGTCTGTCGATAGGTATTTAGCTTGCTTCCATGACCTGACTATTGTAAATAGTGCTGCAGTGAACATTGGGGTGCATGTGTTTTTTTGAATTATGGTTTTCTCTGGGTATATGCCCAGTAGTGGGATTGCTGGGTCATACAGTAATTCTATTTTTACTTTTTAAAGGAACCTCCATACTGTTCTCCATAGTGGCTGTATCAGTTTACATTCCCACCAACAGTGCAAGAGGGATCTCTTTTCTCCACACCCTCTCCACCATTTGTTGTTTGTAAATTTTCTGATGATGCCCATTCTAACTGGTGTGAGGTGATAACTCATTTTAGTTTTGATTTGCATTTTTCTAATAATTAGTGGTGTTGAGCAGCTTTTCATGAGCCTCTTGGCCATTTGCATGACTTCTTTGTAGAAATGTCTATTTAGGTCTTCTGCCCATTTTTGGATTGGGTTGTTTGTTTTTTTTTACTGTTGAGCTGCATGAGCTGTTTATATATTTTGGAGATTAATCCTTTGTCCATTGATTTGTTTGCAAATATTTTCTCCCATTCTGAAGATTGTCTTTTTGTCTTGTTTATAGTTTCCTTTGTTGTGCAAAAGCTTTTACGCTTCATTAGGTCCCATTTGTTTATTTTTGTTTTTATTTCCATTACTCTAGGATGTGGATCAAAAAAGTTGTTGCTGTGATTTATGTCAAACAGTGTTCTTCTTATGTTTTCCTCTAACAGTTTTATAGTGTCTGGCCTTACATTTAGGCCTCTAATCAATTTGAGTTTATTTTTGTGTATGGAGTTAGGGAGTGTTCTAATTTCATTCTTTTACATGTAGCTGTCCTGTTTTCCCAGCACCACTTATTGAAGAGGCTGTCTTTTCTCCATTGTATATTCTTGCCTCCTTTGTCAAAGATAAGGTGACCATATATGCGTGGGTTTATCCCTGGGTTTTCTATCCTGTTCCATTGATGTATATTTCTGTTTTTGTGCCAGTACCATATTATCTTGATTACTGTAGCTTTGTAGTATAGTCTGAAGTCAGGGAGTGTGATTCCTCCAGCTCCGATTTTTTCCCTCAAGACTGCTTTGGCTATTCAGAGTCTTTTGTGTCTCCGAATTTTAAGTTTTTTTGTTCTAGTTCTGTAAAAAGTGCCACTGGTAATTTGATAGGGGTTGCATTGAACCTGTAGATTGCCTTGGGTAGTACAGTCCTTTTCACAATATTGATTCTTCCAATCCAAGAACATGGTATATCTCTGCATCTGTTGATATCATCTTTAATTTCTTTCATCAGTGTCTTATAGTTTTCAGAGTACAGGTCTTTTAATTCCTTAGGCAGGGTTATTCCTAGGTATTTTATTCTATTTGTTGCAGTGGTGAATGGGATTGTTTCCTTAATTTCTCTTTCTGATCTTCTGTTGTTAGTTCATAGGAATGCAAGAGATTTCTGTGCATTAATTTTGCATCCTGCAACTTTAGCAGATTCATTCTTTAGCTCTACTAGTTTTCTGCTGGCATCTTTAGGATTCTCTATGTATAGTATGTCATCTGCAAACAGTGACAGTTTTACTTCTTCTTTTCCAATTTGTATTCCTTTTATTTCGTTTTCTTCTCTGATTGCCGTGGCTAGGACTTCCAAAACTATGTTGAATAATAGTGGTGAGAGTGGATATCCTTCTCTTGTTCTTGATCTTAGAGGAAATGCTTTCATTTTTTCACCATTGAGAATGATGTTTGCTGTGGGTTTGTCATATATCGCTTTTATTATGTTGAGGTAGGTTCCCTCTATGCCCACTTTCTGGATAGTTTTTATCATAAATCGGTGTTGAATTTTATCAAAAGCTTTTTCTGCATCTATTGAAATGATCATGTGGTTTTTATTCTTCAATTTGTTAATATGGTGTATCACATTGATTGATACGCATATAGTGAAGAATCCTTGCATCCCTGGGATAAATCCCACTTGATCATCATGTATGATCCTTTTAATGTGTTGTTGGATTCTGTTTGCTAGTATTTTGTTGAGGATTTTTGCATCAGTATTCATCATTGATATTGGTCTGTAATTTTCTTTTTTTGTAGTACCTTTGTCTGGTTTTGGTATCAGGGTGATGGTGGCCTCATAGAATGAGTTTGGGAGTGTTCCTTCCTCTGCAGTTTTTTGGAAGAGTTTGAGAAGGATGGGTGTTAGCTTTTCTCTAAATGTTTGATAGAATTCACCTGTGAAGCCATCTGGTCCTGGACTTTTCTTTGCTGGAAGATTTTTAATCAAAGTTTCAATTTCATTACTTGTGATTGCTCTGTTCATATTTTCTGTTTCTTCCTGGTTCAGTCTTGGAAGGTTATATCTTACTAAGAATTTGTCCATTTCTTCCAGGTTGTCCATTTTATTGGCGTGGAATTGCTTGTAGTCATCTCTTAGGATGCTTTGTATTTCTTCGGTGGCTGTTGTAACTTCTCCTTTTTCATTTCTGATTTTATTGATTTGAGTCCTCTCCCTGTTTTTCTTGATGAGTCTGGCCAATGGTTTATCAATTTTGTTTATCTTCTTAAAGAACCAGCTTCTAGTTTTATTGATTTTGCTATTTTCTTTGTTTCTATTTCATTTATTTATACTCTGATCTTTATGATTTCTTTCCTTCTACAAACTTTGGGTTTTGTTTGTTCTTCTTTCTCTAGTTCCTTTAGGTGTAAGGTTAAATTGTTTATTTGAAATTTTTCTTGTTTCTTGAGGTAGGGTTGTATTGCTATAAACTTCCCTCTTAGCACTGCTTTTGCTGCATCCCATAGGTTTTGGATTATCGTGTTTTCATTGTCACTTGTCGCTAGGTATTTTTTGATTTCCTCTTTGATTTCTTAAGTGATCTCTTGGTTATTTATGTTTAGTCTCCACGTGTTTGTGTTTTTTATGGGTTTTTTTCCCTGTAATTCATTTCTACTCTCATAGCATTGTGGTTGGAAAAGATGTTGATATGATTTCAATTTTCTTAAATTTACCAAGGCTCGATTTATGACCCAAGATGTGATCTATCCTGGAGAATGTTCCATGTGCACATGAGAAGAAAGTGTAATCTGCTGTTTTTGGATAGAATGTCCTATAAATATCAATTAACTCTATCTTATCTGTTATATCATTTAAAGCTTGTGTTTCCTTATTAATTTTCTGTCTGGATGTTATGTCCATTCGTGTAAGTGAGTTGTTAAAGTCCCCCACTATTATTGTGTTACTATGGATTTCTTTTATAGCTGTTAGCAGTTACCTTATGTATTGGGGTGCTCCTATGTTGGGTGCCTATAGATTTGTAATGGTTATATTTTCTTCTTGGATTGATCCCCCTTGATCATCCTTCCTTGTCTCTTGTAACATTCTTTATTTTAAAGTCTATTTTATGTGATACAAGTATTGCTACTCCTGCTTTCTTTTGATTTCCATTTGCATGGAATATCTTTTTCCATCCCCTCACTTTCAGTCTGTATGTAGGTCTGATGTGAGTCTCTTGTAGACATTATATATATGGGTCTTGCTCTTATATCCATTCAGCGAGCCTGTGTCTTTTGGTTGGAGCATTTAATCCATTCACATTTAAGGTAATTTTCATTATGTATGTTCCTATGACCATTTTCTTAATTGTTTTGTGTTTGTTTTTGTAGGTCCTTTTCTTCTCTTATGTTTCCCACTTAGAGAAGTTCCTTTAGCATTTGTTGTAGAGCTGGTTTGGTGGTGCTGAATTCTCTTAGCTTTTGCTTGTCTGTAAAGCTTTTGATTTCTCCTTCAAATCTGAATGAGATCCTTGCTGGCTAGAGTAATCTTGATTGTAGGTTCTTCCCTTTCATCACTTTAAATATGTCCTGCCACTCCCTTCTGGCTTGTAGAGTTACTGCTGAGAAATCAGCTGTTAACCTTATGGGAGTTCCCTTGTATGTTCTTTGTCGTTTTTCCCTTGTTGCTCTCAATAATTTTTCTTTGTCTTTAATTTTTGTCAAATTGATTGTGTGTCTTGGCATGCTTCTCCTTGGGTTTATCCTGCCTGGGACTCTGCTCTTCCTGGATTTGGATGGCTATTTCCTTTCCCATGTTAGGGAAGTTTTCAACTATAATCTCTTCATATATTTTCTCGGGTCCTTTCTCTCTCTGTTCTCCTTCTGGGACCCCTGTAATGCAAATGTTGTTGTGTTTAATGTTGTCCCAGAGGTCTCTTAGGCTGGTTTCATTTCTTTTCATTCTTTTTTCTTTATTCTGTTCTGCGGCAGTGAATTCCACCATTCTCTCTTCCAGGTCACTTATCCGTTCTTCAACCTCAATTATTCTGCTGTTGTTTGCTTCTAGTGTATTTTTCATTTCAGTTATTGTATTGTTCATCTCTGTTTCTTTGTTCTTCAATTCTTCTAGGTGTTTGTTCTTTAATTCTTCTAGGTCTTAGTTAAACATATCTTGGATCGTCAAGATCTTTGCCTCCATTCATTTTCCAAGGTCCTGGATCATCTTCACTGTCATTATTCTGAATTCCTCTTCTGGAAGGTTGCCTGTCTCCATTTAGTTGTTTTTCTGGGGTTTTATGTTGTTCCTTCATCTTGTACAAAGTCCTTTGCCTTTTCATCTTGTCTGTCTTTCTGTGAATGTGGTTTTCCTTCCACAGGCTGCAGAATTGTAGTCCTTGCTTCTGCTGTCTGCCCTCTGGTGAATGAGGCTATCTAAGTGTCTTGTGCAAGCTTCCTGATGGGACGGACTGGTGGTGGCTAGAGCTCTGTGTTGCTCTGGTGGGCAGAGCTCTGTAAAACTTTAATCTGCTTGTCTGCTGTTGAGTGGGGCTTGTCTGCTGTTGAGTGGGGCTGGGTTCCCTCCCTGTTGGTTTTTGGGCCTGAGGTGATCCAGCACTGGAGCCTACCTGGTTCTTTGGTGGGGCTAATGGCAGACTCTGGGAGGGCTCAAGCCAAGGAATACTTCCCAGAACTTCTGTTGTCAGTGTCCTTCTGCTTATGGTGAGCCACAGCCACCCCCCCCCACCTCTTCAGAAGACCCTCCAACACTAGTAGGTAGGTCTGGTTCAGTTTCCTATGGGTCATTGCTCCTTCCCCTGGGTCCTGACGCACACACTACTTAGTGTGTGTCCTCCAAGAGTGGAGTCTCTTGTTTCCCCATGTCCTGTCGAAGTCCTGCAGTCAAATCACGCTAGCCTTCAATGTCTGATTCTCTAGGAATTCCTCCTCCTATTGCCATACCCCCAGGTTTGGAAGCCTGACGTGGGGCTCACAACCTTCACTCCAGTGGGTGGACTTCTGTGGTATAATTGTTCTCCAGTTTGTGAGTCACCCACCCTGCAGTTATGGGATTTGATTTTATTGTGATTGCACCCCTCCTACCATCTCATTGTGGCTTCTCCTTTTTCTTTGGATGTGGGGTATCTTATTTGATGAGTTCCAGTGTCTTCCTGTCAATTATTGTTCAGCAGTTAGTTGTGATTCCAGTGCTCTTGCAAGAGGGAGTGAGTGCACGTCCTTCTACTCCGCCATCTTGAACCAATCTTCGTAAAGAACTTCTTTAATATTTCTTGCAAGGTAGTCTCCTGGCAACAAATGGCCTCAATTTTTGTTCGTTTGAGAAAGTTTTTTATTTTTACTGAATTTTTGAAAGGTAGTTTCTCAGGGCACAGAATTTTAGGTTGGTGGGGTTTTTTCTCCCAACTTTTTTTAAAATTTAACTTTTTCAGCTTTATTGAGGTATAATTGACAAAATTATAAAATACTTACAGGGTACAATGTGATGATTTGATATACATTGTGAAAGGATTTTTCCCCAGTGAGTTAATTAACCCATCCATCAGCTCACATACAGTTGATCCTTGAAAAACATGGTTTTGAACTATGTGGGTCAATTTTTACGTGGATCTTTTTCGCTAAATATGTCCTTCAGTAGTATGTGATGTGTTGTTGGTTGAAACTGTGGATGTGGAATTGCAGATCCAGAGGGCTGACTGTAAAGCTATATGCAGATTTTTGAATGCACAAAGGGTAGGTAACCCTAAGCCTTGCATTGTTCAAGGGTCAACTGTATTTACTTTTTTTTGGTGAGAACATTTAATTTCTACTCTCTTAACACTGTATTGGATCCCTGAAATTTGCTATCAGCTATAGTCACCATATTATAGATTATATCCTCAGACCTTATTCATCTTAAACCCAATAATTTGTACCCTTTAACCAACCTCTCCCTATTCCCCTCGTTCCCTAGTCCCTAGGTCACCACTTTTCTACTTTGCCACTTTTGATAGAGATTGAATTGAATCTGTAGATTACTTTGGTGAGAATCGACATTTTAATAGTAGTAATTCTTCTAATCCATGAACATGGAATATCTTTTTATTTGTTCCTTCCTCAGTTTCTTTCATCAAGGTCTTACAATGTTCAGTATACAGATCTTTCACCTTTTTGGTTAAATTTATTCCTAAGTGTTTTATTCTTTTTGATTTTGTTGATGGCAATGTTTTCTTAATTTTTCCTGCTGACAGTTTGTTGTTGGTACACACACAATTGATTTCTGTAGTTTGATTTTCTTCTCTGCAAGCTTGCTGAAATAATTTAGTAGTTCTAACAGCATTTTGGTAGAATCTCTAGGGTTTCCTAGAGACAGTGTTGTGACATCTGCAAATAGAGACAGTTTTACTTCTTCATTTTCAATTTGGATGATTTTATTTCTTTTTTCTGGCCTGACTGTTCTGGCTAGGATGTCCAATACTTTGTTGAATTCTTGTTTTGTTGCTGATCTTAGAGGAAAAGCTTTTCACTACTGAGTATGTTAATTGTGGACTTGTTGTATATGGCCTTTATTATGTTGAGGTACGTTCCTTCTCTACCCAGTTTGTTGAGAGTTTTTATCATGTATGATGTTGAATTTTATCTATTGCTTTTTCTGTATCTATTGAGATGACCATATTATTTTTATCCTTCATTTTGTTAATGTGGTATATCACACTGATTGTCAGATGTTGAAAGCCTGGAATAATATCTCAGAGCCATACATACGGGGTAGTACATGTCTATGTAAAACATCTAGCCTAACATCTGCTGCTTTATAGATGATAAAGTGTCAGAAACACATTAATCAAGTCAATGAAGTTATATTTGGTTAATAGTACCCAAGAAAGAAACACTTAGAATATTCTGATAGGTTTAATGTATGAGGATTTTCTAATATAGAAAATTGGTACCTGCACATTGCATATGAAGGCATATGGGACCGAGACCTAAAATCAAGTTATCACTTCATTAAATAGACAAGACAATTGCAGTAACGTAGGTAGAGAACTGAGGGTACTGTGAATTATCTCTGTAGGACTTACTTCAAGGTCATGTAGTTCATTAATTGCTGTATAAGGAAAGACCTTTATAAAGCTGCACCATGGCAATGTAGTTTTTATTTGTATTTTTTTTCCCCATAGCTAAAAATCCACTAATTTGTATCAGTTTCCACATTTATGGAGGAAGAAATTGTGAGGAATTGCTGTGGGTTCTGGTTGAGTCTGTTCAATAGGAAAAATTTTTAATTTATGATTATTTTCTCTATAAAGGTATAGCAAATGAATCTAAAAAATTATATGGAGCCCAGTTCCACCCTGAAGTTGGCCTTACAGAAAATGGGAAAGTAATACTGAAAAATTTCCTCTTCGACATAGCTGGGTGCAGTGGGACCTTCACTGTGCAGAACAGAGAACTTGAGTGCATTCGAGAGATCAAAGAGAGAGTTGGCACATCAAAAGTTTTGGTAAGCAATTTACATCTGAAAGTGTATAAATTTATGTCAGTGATATTAGAACTCAGAGTTGGCTTACTCAGCATAGCCCTTAAATTTTGACTGGGTGATCATGTGCTTTTGAGTTGCACTGTTTCAGAGTGCTCTTTCAGTTACCATACATACCTTTCTTACAGACAGTGTTTTTTTGTTTTTGTTTTTTTGTTTTGTTTTTTTAGCTCTGCTGCACAGCTTGTGGGATTTTAGTTCCCCGACCAGGGATTGAACCTGGGTCCTTGGCAGTGAGCATGGAGTCCTTACCACTGGACCGCCAGGGAATTCCCCAAACAGTGTTTTTAGGTAGTGATTTAAGCTGATAACTTATCTTCTTTTTCCTTATTCTACTCAGTTTGAATTTTCATTTCACCCTGTAGGTTTTGCTCAGTGGTGGAGTAGACTCAACAGTTTGTACAGCTTTGTTGAATCGTGCTTTGAACCAAGAGCAAGTCATTGCTGTGCACATTGATAATGGCTTTATGAGAAAACGAGAAAGTCAGTCTGTTGAAGAGGCCCTCAAAAAGCTTGGAATTCAAGTCAAAGGTATTGAACTCCAGAAAAGTTAATTTACATGTCAGAACTTGTTTAGTCAAATCTAGCGTATGATTAAGTGAGCACACTGCCTTAACTAAGTACAGTTTTTCCACTAAGCTTATGATTGAAAATGTTTTTTATTTTTACCTTGTAATTACTTTTGGTTCAAGAGGGGGCACAGTATAAATTTGGAAACTTGATTACTCCTAATGTTATATATAGATCAGTAAGCTACCTTTTTCCAGCTACTATTCTGTTCTTTCTGTTCATCTTCTTAGGCCTTAACTGCTTTTACATTTGTGGATATCTTTTATACTTTAAAAAAACAAGATGTAAGCAATAGCTATAATGAAATTAAGTCAGTAGTTCAATGATATAAACTACATATTATTGATTTAATTGGAATTGATACCAAAAGGTTGAGTAAAATGAAGAGTTAAACATGTAGTTAAACATGAAGTAAAGATGAGTCTATTTCTATCTCCTTTGGAAACGTCACTAAAATAACAGTGCAGGCATAAAACAAGTATAATGCCAGAAGGATGAGGAATAGGGAGGAGGTAATAGGAGTCTGATGGTTCAAACAAAATGTTGGCAAGTGAAAAGCAGATGGATTATGCAGATTTTGTCTCTTAAGCTAATGAAGCTTTCTGGACTGCTCACTAGCCAAGCCTTTTCCAAAATCTGGGGAAGGACCCTAGTAGTATCTTCCCATAGTTACAATTTTTGTGCAGTTTGCAAGTAAGATATTTTAATAATTTGCAGTTAATTTAGATTACTTTTTCTTTCCACTCTAACTTGCTCTCTTTTGGGTGGTTTGGTAGTGGCTGCAGGCATTTTGGGATTATACTAAGAAAACATTGAGTTGGGGATACATTTAGTCTGGGTCTGATGCTATATTTGTGATTTGCAGTGTTTCTGTGTATAGTTGATAGATAGTTTGTGTTAGCCGTGCTAGTATTAACTTGAGATTTAAAAAATGCCTGATTTGTTATTCTTTTTTTACATCTTTATTGAAGTATAATTGCTTTACAATGGTGTGTTAGTTTCTGCTTTATAACAGAGTGAATCAATGATACATATACATATGTTCCCATATCTCTTCCCTCTTGCGACTCCCTCCCTCCCACCCTCCCTATCCCACCCCTCTAGGTGGTCACAAAGAACCAAGCTGATCTCCTTGTGCTATGCGGCTGCTTCCTACTAGCTATCTATTTTACGTTTGGTAGTGTATGTATGTCCATGCCACTCTCACTTTGTCAGAACTTACCCTTCCCCCTCCCCATATCCTCAAGTCCATCCTCTAGTAGGTCTGTGTCTTTTATCCTGTCTTATCCCTAGGTCCTTCGTGACATTTTTTTTTCTTAAATTCCATATATATGTGTTAGCATGCGGTATTTGTCTTTCTCTCTCTGACTGACTTCACTCTGTATGACAGACTCTAGGTCCATCCACCTCATTACAAATAGCTCAATTTCGTTTCTTTTTAAGGCTGAGTAATATTCCATTGTATATATGTGCCACATCTTCTTTATCCATTCATCCAAAGATGGACACTTAGGTTGTTTCCAGCTCCGGGCTATTGTAAATAGAGCTGCAGTGAACATTTTGGTACATGACTCTTTTTGAATTATGGTTCTCTCAAGGTATATGCCCTGTAGTGGGATTTCTGGGTCATATGGTAGTTCTATTTGTAGTTTTTAAAGCAACCTCCATACTGTTCTCCATAGTGGCTGTACCAATTCACATTCCCACCAGCAGTCCAAGAGTGTTCCTGTTTCTCCACACCCTCTCCAGCATTTATTGTTTCTAGATTTTTTGATGATGGCCATTCTGACTGGTGTGAGATATCTCATTGTCATTTTGATTTGCATTTCTCTAATGATTAATGATGTTGAGCATTCTTTCATGTGTTTGTTGGAACTCTTCTTTGGAGAAATGTCTACTTAGGTCTTCTGCCCATTTTTGGATTGGGTGGTTTGTTTTTTTGTTATTGAGCTGCATGAGCTGCTTTTAAATTTTGGAGATTAATCCTTTGCAGTTGCTTCATTTGCAAATATTTTCTCCCATTCTGAGGGCTGTCTTTTGGTCTCGTTTATGGTTTCCTTTGCTGTGCAAAAGCTTTGAAGTTTCATTAGGTCCCATTTGTTTATTTTTGTTATTTCCATTTCTCTAGGAGATGCGTCAAAAAGGATCTTGCTGTGGTTTATGTCATAGAGTGTTCTGCCTATGTTTTCCTCTAAGAGTTTGATAGTTTCTGGCCTTACATTTAGGTCTTTAATCCATTTTGAGCTTATTTTTGTGTATGGTGTTAGGGAGTGATCTAATCTCATACTTTTACATGTACCTGTCCAGTTTCCCCAGCACCACTTATTGAAGAGGCTGTCCTTTCTCCAGTGTACATTCCTGCCTCCTTTATCAAAGATAAGGTGACCATATGTGTGTGGGTTTATCTCTGGGCTTTCTATAGTATTCCACTGATCTATATTTCTGTTTTTGTGCTGTCTTGATTACTGTAGCTTTGTAGTGTAGTCTGAAGTCATGGAGGCTGATTCCTCCAGCTCTGTTTTTTGTTCTCAAGATTTCTTTGGCTATTTGGGGTCTTTGGTGTTTCCATACAAATTGTGAAATTTTTTGTTCTAGTTCTGTGAAAAATGCCAGTGGTAGTTTGATAGGGATTGCATTGAATCTGTAGATTGCTTTGGGTAGTAGAGTCATTTTCACAATGTTGATTCTTCCAGTCCAAGAACACAGTATATCTTTGCATCTATTTGTATCATCTTTCATTTCTTTCATCAGTGTCTTATAATTTTCTGAATACAGGTCTTTTGTCTCCTTAGGTAGGTTTATTCCTAGATATTTTATTCTTTTTCTGGCAGTGGTAAATGGGAGTGTTTCCTTCATTTCTCTTTCAGATTTTTCATCATTAGTGTATAGGAATGCCAGAGATTTCCGTGCATTACCTTTGTATCCTGCTACTTTACCAAATTCATTGATTAGCTCTAGTAGTTTACTGGTAGCATCTTTAGGATTCTCTATGTATAATATCATGTCATCTGCAAACAGTGACAGCTTTACTTCTTCTTTTCCGATTTGGATTCCTTTTATTTTCTTTTCTTCTCTGATTGCTGTGGCTAAAACTTCCAAAACTATGTTGAATAAGAGTGGTGAGAGTGGGCAACCTTGTCTTGTTCCTATCTTAGTGGAAATGGTTTCAGTTTTTCACCATTGAGGACGATGTTGGCTGTGGGTTTGTCATATATTGCCTTTATTATGTTGAGGAAAGTTCCCTCTATGCCTACTTTCTGGAGGGTTTTTATCATAAATGGGTGTTCAGTTTTGTCGAAAGCTTTTTCTGTAGCTATTGAGATGACCATATGGTTTTTCTCCTTCAATTTGTTAGTATGGTGTATCACATAGATTGATTTGCATATAATGAAGAATCCTTGCATTCCTGGAATAAACCCCACTTGATCATGGTGTATGATCCTGTTAATGTGCTGTTGGATTCTGTTTTCTAGTATTTTGTTGAGGATTTTTGCATCTATGTTCATCAGTGATATTGGCCTGTAGTTTTCTTTCTTTGTGATATCCTTGTCTGGTTTTGGTATCAGGGTGATGGTGGCCTCGTAGAATGAGTTTGGTAGTGTTCCTCCCTCTGCTATATTTTGGAAGAATTTGAGAAGGATAGGTGTTAGCTCTTCTCAGAATGTTTGAAAGAATTTGCCTGTGAAGCCATCTGGTCCTGGGCGTTTGTTTGTTGGAAGATTTTTAATCACAGTTTCAATTTCAGTGCTTGTGATTGGTCTGTTCATATTTTCTATTTCTTCCTGAGTCAGTCTTGGCAGGTTGTGCATTTTCAAGAATTTGTCCATTTCTTCCAGGTTGTCCATTTTATTGGCATAGAGTTGCTTATAGTAATCTCTCATGATCTTTTGTATTTCTACAGTGTCAGTTGTTCCTTCTCCTTTTTCATTTCTAATTCTATTGATTTGAGTCTTCTTTTTTTTCTTGATGAGTCTGGCTAATGGTTTATCAATTTTGTTTATCTTCTCAAAGAACCAGCTTTTAGTTTTATTGATCTTTGCTATCGTTTTCTTCATTTCTTTTTCATTTATTTCTGATCTGATATTTATGATTTCTTTCCTTTTGCTAAGTTTGGGTTTTTTTAATTCTTCTTTCTCTAATTGCTTTAGGTGCCAGGTTAGGTTGTTTATTTGAGATGTTTCCTGTTTCTTAAGGTAGGACTGTATTGCTATAAATTTCCCTCTTAGAACTGCTTTTGCTGCATCCCATAGTTTTTGGGTCGTCGTGTCTCCATTGTCATTTGTTTCTAGGTATGTTTTTATTTCCTCTTTGATTTCTTCAGTGATCACGTCATATCAAGTAGTGTATTGTTTAGCCTCCATGTGTTTGTATTTTTTACAGATCTTTTCCTGTAATTGATATCTAGTCTCATAGTGTTGTGGTCGGAAAAGATACTTCATACAATTTCAATTTCCTTAAATTTACCGAGGCTTGATTTGTGACCCAATATATGATCTATCCTGGAGAATATTCCATGAGCACTTGAGAAAAATGTGTATTTGGTTGTTTTTGGATGGAATGTCCTACAAATATCAATTAAGTCCATCTTGTTTAATGTATCATTTAAAGCTTGTGTTTGCTTATGTTTTCTCGTTTTGGATGATCTGTCCATTGGTGAAAGTGAAGTTTTAAAGTCCCCCACTATGAATGTGTTACTGTCGATTCCCCCGCTCCTTTTTTTTTTTTTTGCGGTACATGGCCCTCTCAGTGTTGTGGTCTCTCCTGTTGTGGAGCACAGGCTCCGGACGTGAAGGCTCAGTGGCCATCACTCACGGGCCTAGCCGCTACGTGGCATTTGGTACCTTCCTAGACCAGGGCATGCACCCGTGTCCCCTGCATTGGGAGGTGGATTCTCAACCACTGCGCCACCAGGGAAGCCCCGATTTCTCCTTTTATGGCTGTTAGTATTTCCCTTATGTATTGAGGTGCTCCTATGTTGGGAGCATAAATAATTACAATTGTTATATCTTCTTCTTAGATCGATCCTTTGATCCTTATGTAATGTCCTTTTTTGTGTCTTCTAGTAGTCTTTATTTTTTATTTATTTGTTTTAATATAATTAATTGATTAATTAATTTCTGGCTGCGTTGGGTCTTTGTTGCTGCCCGTGGGCTTTCTCTAGTTGTGGCGAGCGGGGGCTGCTCTTCATTGTGGTGTGCGGGCTTCTCATTGCGGTGGCTTCTCTTGTTGCGGAGCACAGGCTCTAGGTGCGCGGGCTTCAGTAGTTGTGGCTCGTGGTCTCAGCAGTTGTGGCTCACGTGCTCTAGAGCTCAGGCTTCAGTAGTTGCGACGCATGGGATTAGTTGCTCCATGGCATGTGGGATCTTCCCGGACCAGGGCTCGAACCCGTGTCCCCTGCACTGGCAGGCGGATTCTTAACCACTGCGCCACCAGGGAAGTCCTAGTAGTCTTTATTTTAAAGTCTATTTTGTCTGATATGAGAATTGCTACTCCAGCTTTCTTTTGCTTTCCATTTGCATGGAATATCTTTTTCCAACCCCTTACTTTCAGTCTGTATGTGTTTCTAGGTCTGAAGTGGGTCTCTTGTAGACAGCATATATATGGGTCTTGTTTTTGTATCCATTCAGCCAGTCTGTGACTTTTGGTGGGAGCATTTAATCCATTTACATTTAAGGTAATTATTGATATGTAAGTTCCTTTTCCCATTTTCTTAATTGTTTTGGGTTTGTTTTTGTAGGTCTTTTCCTTCTCTTGTGTTTCTTGCCTAGAGAAGATCCTTTAGCTTTTGTTGTAAAGCTGTTTTGGTGGTGCTGAACCCTCTCAGCTTTTGCTTGTCTGTAAAGGTTTTAATTTGTGCATCAAATCTGAATGAGATCCTTGCTGGGTAGAGTAATCTTGGTTGTAGGTTTTTCTCCTTCATCACTTTAAATATGTCCTGCCACTCCCTTCTGGCTTGCTGAGTTTCTGCTGAAAGATCTGCTGTTAACCTTATGGGGATTCCCTTGTGTGTTATTTGTTGTTTTTCCCTTGCTGCTTTTAATATGTTTTCTTTGTATTTAATGTTTGACAGTTGGATTAATATGTGTCTTGGTGTATTTCTCCTTGGATTTATCCTGTATGGGACTCTGTGCTTCCTGTACTTGATTACCTATTTCCTTTCACATATTAGGGAACTTTTCAACTATAATCTCTTTAAATATTTTCTCAGTCCCTTTCTTTTTCTCTTCTTCTTCTGGAACCCCTATAATTCGAATGTTGGTGCGTTTAATGTTGTCCCAGAGGTCTCTGAGACTGTCCTCTGTTCGTTTCATTCTTTTTTCTTTATTTTGCTCTGCAGCAGTTATTTCCACTATTTTATTTTCCAGGTCACTTATCCGTTCTTCTGCCTCAGTTATTCTGCTATTGATCCCTCCTAGAGAATTTTAAATTTCATTTATTATGTTGTTCATTGTTGCTTGTTTCATCTTTAGTTCTAGGTCCTTGTTAAATGTTTCTTGCATTTTCTCTATTCTACTTCCAAGATTTTGGATCATCTTTACTATCATTCTGAATTCTTTTTCAGGTAGACTGCCTATTTCCTTCTCATTTGTTAGGTCTGGTGGGTTTTTATCTTGCTCCTTCATTTGCTATATGTTTTTCTTTCTTCTCATTTTGCTTATCTTACTGTGTTTGGGTCTCCTTTTTGCAGGCTACAGGTTCATAGTTCCCATTGTTTTTGGTGTCTGTCCCCAGTGCCTCAAGTTGGTTTAGTGTGTTGTGTAGGCTCCCTGGTGCAGGGGAGTAGTGCCTGTGTTCTGGTGGATGATGCTGGATCTTGTCTTTCTGGTGGGCATGTCCACATCTGGTTGTGTGTTTTGGGGTGTCTGTGGCCTTATTACAATTTTAGGCAGCCTCTCTGCTAATAGATGAGATTGTGTTCCTGTTTTGCTAGTTGTTTGGCATAGGGTGTCCAGCACTGTAGCTTGTTGGTTGTTGAGTGAAGTTGGGTGTTGGTGTTGAGATGGAGATCTCTGGGAGATTTTTGCCGTTTGATATTACTTGGAGCTGGGAGGTCTCTTGTGGACCAGTATCCTGAAGTTGGCTCTCCCACCTCAGAGGCACAGCACTGACTCCTGGCTGCAGGACCAAGAGCCTTGCATCCACACGGCTCAGAATAAAAGGGAGAAAAAGTAGGAAGGGAGGAAGGGGATAAAATAAAATAAAATAAAGTAAGGTAAAATAAAGTAAAGTTATAAAAATAATTATTAAGAAAAAAAAATTTTTTTTAAGTAAAAAAAAAAACGGACAGATAGAACCATAGGACAAATGGTGAAAGCAAAGCTATACAGACAAAATCTCACACAGAAGCATACACATACACACTCACAAAAACAGGAAAAGGGGAAAAAAAAATAAGTTTTGCTTTCAAAGTCCACCTCCTCAATTTGGGATGATTCGTTGTCTATTCAGGTATTCCACAGATGCAGGGTACATCAGGTTGATTGTGGAGATTTAATCCGCTGCTCCTGAGGCTGCTGGGAGAGATTTCCCTTTCTCTACTTTGTTCGCACAGCTCCCGGGGTTCAGCTTTGGATTTGGCCCTGCCTCTGTGTGTAGGTCGCCGGAGGGCATCTGTTCTTCGCTCAGACAGGATGGGGTTAAAGGAGCTGCTGATTCGGGGGCTCTGGCTCACTGAGGCGGGGGGTGGGAGGGAGGGGTGCAGAGTGCGGGGCTAGCCTGCGGTGGCAGAGGCCAGCGTGACATTGCACCAGCCTGAGGTGCGCCGTGCGTCCTCCCAGGGAAGTTGTCCTTGGTTCTTGGGACCCTCGCAGTGGCGGGCTGCACCAGTTCCCCGGAAGGGGGGTGTGGAGAGTGACCTGTGCTTGAACACAGGCTTCTTGGTGGCGGCAGCGGCAGCCTTAGCGTCTCATGCCCGTCGCTGGGGTCCGCGCTGTTAGCCGTGGTTCGCACCCGTCTCTGGAGCTCCTTTAAGCAGCGCTTTTAATCCCCTCTCCTTGCGCACCAGGAAACAAAGAGGGAAGAAAAAGTCTCTTACCTCTTCAGCAGGTCCAGACTTTTTCCCAGACTCCGTCCCGGCTAGCCATGGTGCACTAACCCCTTCAGGCTGTGTTCACGCCGCCAGTCCTCCCCATTCGATCAGACCAAAGCCCGAGCCTCAGCTCCCAGCCCCGCCCACCCCGGCGGGTGAGCAGACAAGCCTCTCGGGCTGGTGAGTGCTGGTCAGCACCGATCCTCTGTGGGAATCTTTCCGCTTTGTCCTCCGCACCCCTGTTGGTGCGCTCTCCTCCGTGGCTCTGAAGCTCCCCCCCGTCCACCCCCCATAGTCTCTGCCCATGAAGGGGCTTCTAGTGTGTGGAAACCTTTTCTCCTTCATGGCTCCCTCCCACTGGTGCAGGTCCCATCCCTATTCTTTTGTCTCTGTTTGTTCTTTTTTCTTTTGCCCTACCCTGGTATGTGGTGAGTTTCTTGCCTTTTGGGAGGTCTGAGGTCTTCTGCCAGCGTTCAGTAGGTGTTCTGTAGGAGTTGTTCGACGTGTAGATGAATATCTGATGTATCTGTGGGGAGGAAGGTGGTCTCCGCGTCTTACTCTTCCACCATCTTCCCCCTCCCCTGATTTGTTATTCTTTTTCTTGAAGAGGACCTCCAAATTGTTTAAGTTTCAGCTCTACAAAAACCTGCATCTGTCCTTCTTAACTGACATAGTAGAATGGAAGACTCCAAAACCTTGGGGTGTGGGGTCAGGGATGGAAGCCAACAAAACAGAAGACTTACGTGTAGGCTCAGGAGTTGGAAACATTGACTCCCCTATGGGGCGTGGTTCACTGGGTTAGCCTAAAATGGATTGGTTAAAAATCTGAGAAGCAGATCCTTTTTCCTTAAAACAGGAACACATTGCTGCTATCCCTCCTTATCAGAAGACTGTGGATTTATTCTCTAGAGACTCTAGGCTAAACAAGAGAGAATTTGGTCTTGGGCATATCAATACCAGGCATCGCTGAGGGTGGAAGTAAGATGAAGTAAAAATGTTATGTACTGTATGGTATCTCCCTCCCCCTTTCCACTTCCTCTATTCAAACTATCACAATGCTGATAAGCAGGAAATAGGAGGTGTCTTCTCTGGGTAATTAACCAGCTTAAGAGAAAGACCTACAAATTCACTGGTGTCCTCCAGTGAAGTAGCCAGGTGCCTTGGCATCTTATAGTGAAGCCCATCAATTGTTCAGCCTTGCTGCCAAATAAAGGTCCTAGTTTTTTAAATTCTTTGCTCTTTAGAAGGACAGCCAGGGGTGACGTTTGAGTGGGAGGCGGGGCCTAAGCTCAGGACACATGCAGCCAGAAAAGACCTTCGGGGCAGGGCCTAGGCAGGGCGCTGTTCAGGCATGGGGTGGGGCCTCTGCTTAGGACCTCTGTGGAAGGAGAGAGGCAGCACGGCCAACAGGGGGCCTCTGGAGTGTGGGGTTTGGAGAGACAGCAGAAGGAAGAAGAACTACAATCCTGCAGCCTGTGGAACAAAAACCACCTTCACAGAAAGACAGACAAAATGAAAAGGCAGAGGACTGTGTACCAGATGAAGGAACAAGATAAAACCCCAGAAAAACAATTAAATGAAGTGAAGATAGGGAACCTTCCAGAAAAAGAATTCAGAATAATGATAGTGAAGATGATCCAGGACCTTGGAAAAAGAATGGAGGCAAAGAGCGAGACAATCCAGGAAATGTTTAACTAAGACCTAGAAGAATTAAAGAACAAACCTAGAAGAATTAAAGAACAAACGAACAGAGATGAACAATACAATAACTGAAATGAAAAATATACTAGAAGGAAACAATAGCAGAATAACTGAGGCTGAAGAACAGATAAGTGACCTGGAAGACAGAATGGTGGAATTCACTGCCATGGAACAGAATAAAGAAAAAAGAAATGGAAAGAAATGAAGACAGCCTAAGAGACCTCTGGGACAACATTAAATGCACCAACATTCACATTATATATTCTCCCAGAAGGAGAACAGAGAGATAAAGGACCCGACAAAATATTTGAAGAGATTATAATAAAAAATTTCCCTAACATGGGATAGGAAAATGCCACCCAAGTCCAGGAAGCGCAGAGAGTCCCAGGCAGGATAAACCAAAGAGAAACACGCTGAGACACATAGGAAGCAAATTGACAAAAATTAAAGACAAAGAAATATTATTGAAAACAACAAGGGAAAAATGACAAAGAACATACAAAGGAACTCCCATAAGGTTAACAGCTGATTTCTCAGCAGAAACTCTACAAGCCAGAAAAGAGTGGCAGGATATATTTAAAGTGATGAAAGGGAAGAACCTACAATCAAGATTACTCTAGCCAGCAAGGATCTCATTCAGATTCGGCGGAGAAATCAAAAGCTTTACAGAGAAGCAAAAGCTAAGAGAATTCAGCACCACCAAACCAGCTCTACAACAAATGCTAAAGGAACTTCTCTAGGTGGGAAACACAAGAGAAGATAAGGACCTACAGAAACAAACCCAAAACAATTAAGAAAATGGTAATAGGAATGTACATATCGATAATTACCTTAAACGTGAATGGATTAAATGCTCCAAACAAAAGACACAGGCTTGCTGAAACGATAAAAAAGCAAGACCCATATATATGCTGTCTACAAGAGACCCACTTCAGACCTACAGACACAAACAGATTGAAAGTGAGGGGATGGAAAACGATACTCCATGCAAATGGAAACCAAAGGAAAGCTGGATAGCAATACTCATATCAGATAAAATAGACTGTAAAATAAAGAATGTTGCAAGAGACAAGGAAGGTCACCATATAATGATCGAGGGATCAATCCAAGAATATATAACAATTATAAATGTATATGCACCCAACATAGGAGCACCTCAGTACATAAGACGAATGCTAACAGCTATAAAAGAGGAAATTGACAGTAACACAGTAATAGTGAGGGACTTTAACACCTCATTACACCAATGGACAGATCATCCTGACAGAAAATTAATAAGAAAACACAAGCTTTAAACGACATTGTAGACAAGATAGAGTTAATTAATAATTATAGGACATTCCATTCAAAAACAGCAGATTACACTTTCTTCTCAAGTGCACACAGAACATTCTCCAGGTTAGATCACATCTTGGGTCACAAATCAAGCCTTGGCAAATTTAAGAAAATTTAAATCATATCAAGTATCTTTTCCGACCACAGTGTTATGAATTAGAATTCAATTTCATGGAAAAAATGTTAAAAAACACAAACACATGGAAGCTAAACAATAAGTTAAATAACCAAGAGGTCACTGAAGAAATCAAAGAGGAAATCAGAAAATACCTAGAGACAAATGACAACAAAAACACGACAATCCAAAACCTATGGGATGTGGCGAAAGCAGTTCTAAGAGGGAAGTTTATGGCAATACAATCCTATCTCAGGAAACAAGAAAAATCTCAAATAAACAATCTAACCTTACACCTAAAGGAACTAGAGAAAGACGAACAAACAAAACCCAGTTAGTAGAAGGAAAGAAATCATTTTCAGATCAGAAATAAATGAAAAAAAGTGGGGGGGGGGATGCTAGCAAAGATCAATAAAACTAAAAGCTGGTTCTTTGAGAAGATAAACAAAATTGATAAACCTTTAGCCAGACTTATCAAGAAAAAGAGGGAGAGGAGTCAAATCAATAAAATTAGCAATGAAAAAGGTAACGTTACAGTGGACAGCGCAGAAATACTAACCATGCTAAGAGACTGCTACAAGCAACTCTGTGCCAATAAAATGGACAACCTAGAAGAAATGGACAACTTCTTAGTAAGGAATAACCTTCCAAGACTGAACCAGGAAGAAACAGAAAATATGAATAGATCAATCACAAGTAATGAAATTGAAACTGTGATTAACAATCTTCCAGCAAAGAAAAGTCCAGGACCACATGGCTTCACAGGTGAATTCTCCCAAGCATTTAGAGAAGAGCTAACACCCATCCTTCTCAAACTCTTCCAAAAAATTGCAGAGGAAGGAACACTCCCAAACTCATTGTATGAGGCCGCCATCACCCTGACACCAAAACCAGCCAAAGATACTACAAAAAAAGAAAATTACAGACCAATATCACTGATGAATGTAGATGCAAAAATCCTCAACAACATACTAGCAAATAGAATCCAACAACATATTAAAAGTATCATACAGCATGATCAATTGGGATTTATCCCAGCGTTGCAAGGATTCTTCAATATAAACAAATCAATAAATGTAATACACTGTATTAACAAATTGAAAAATACAAACCATATGATCATCTCAATAGATGCAGAAAAAGCTTTTGACAAAAGTCAACATCATTTATGCTAAAAATAAAAAACTGTTCAGAAAGTGGGCATAGAGATAACCTATCTGAACATAATAAAGGCTGTATACGACAAACCCACAGCAAACATCATTCTCAATGGTGAAAAACTGAAAGCATTTCCTCTAAGACTAGGAACGAGACAAGGATGTCCACTCTCACTGCTGTTATTCAAAACAGTTTTAGAAGTCCTAGCCATGGCAACCAGAGAAGAAAAAGAAATAAAAGGAATACAAACTGGAAAAGAAGAAGTAAAACTCACTGCAGATGACATGATACTTATACTTAGAAAATCCTAAAGATGCCACCAGAAGACTACCAGAGCTAGTCAGTCTGGTAAAGTTGCAGGATACAAAATTAATGCACTGAATCCTCTTGCATTCCTATACACTAACAACAAAAGATCAGAAAGTGAAATTAAGGACAGAATTCCATTCACCATTACAACAAATAGAATAAAATACCTAGGAAAAAACCTAGCAAAGGAGTTTAAAGACCTGTACTCAGGCGGCTAACACCATGGACCCCAGAGATGGGCATGAGATGCTAAGGCTGCTTCTGCAGCCACCAAGAAGCCTGTGTGCAAGCACAGGTCACTATCCACACTGTCCCTCCCGGGAGCCTGTGTAGCCTGCCACTGCCACAGTTCCGTGATCCAGGGACAACTTCCCTGGGAGAACACATGGCATGCCTCAGACTGGTGCATCGTCACTCTGGCCTCTGCTGCGGTAGGCTCACCCCGCATTCCATACCCCTGCATCCCCCTGGCCTGAGTGAGCCACAGCCCCCGAATCAGCTGCTCCTTTAAGCCCGTCCTGTCTGAGTGAAGAACAGATGCCCTCAGGTGGCCTACACGCAGAGGCGGGTTCAAATCCAAAGTTGAACCCCAGGAGCTGTGTGAACAAAGAAGAGAAAGGGGAATTTCTCCCAGCAGCCTCGGGAGCAACGGATTAAATCTCCACAATGAACTTGATGTAGCCTGCATCTGTGGAATACCTGAATAGACAAGGAATCATCCCAAATTGAGGAGGTGGACTTTGGGAGCAATGACATATATATTTTTTTCTGCTTTTCTCTTTTTGTGAGGGTGTATGTGTATGCTTTTGTGTGTGATTTCGTCTGTATAGCTTTGCTTTTACCATTTGTCCTAGGCATCTGTCTGTCCGTTTTTCTTTTTTTTCAATTACTTAAAATAATTTTTTTAATAATTTTTTATTTTAATAACTTTATTTTATTTTATTTTATCTTCTTTCTTTCTTTCTCTTTCTTTTCTTTCTTCTCTCCCTTCCTTCCTTACTTTCTTTCTTCTCTCTCTTTCTTTCTTTCCTTTCTTTCTCTTTCTTTCTCTCTCTCTCTCTCTCTCTCTCTCTCTCTCTGCCTTTCTTTCTTCCTTCCTTCCTTTCTTTCTTTCTTCTCTCCCTTTTATTCTGAGCCTTGTGGATGACAGGCTTTTGGTGCCTCAGCCAGGCGTCAGGGCTGAGTCACTGAGGTGGGAGAGCCAAGTTCAGGACACTGGTCCACAAGAGACCTCCCAGCTCCAAGTAATATCAAACGGCAAAAATCTCCCAGAGATCTCCATCTCAATGCGAAGACCCAGCTCCACTCAATGACCAGCAAGCTACAGTGCTGGACACCCTATGCCAAACAACTAGCGAGACAGGAGTACAACCCCACCCATTAGCAGAGAGGCTGCCTAAAATCATAATAAGGCCAGAGACACCCCAAAACACACCACCAGACGTGGACCTGCCCTCCAGAAAGACAAGATCCAGCCTCATCCACCAGAATATAGGCACTAGTCTCCTCCACCAGGAAGCCTACACACCCCACTGAACCAACTTTAGCCACTGGGGATAGACACCAAAAACAGCGGGAACTACAAACCTGCAGCCTGCGAAAAGGAGACCCCAAACACAGTAAGTTAAGCAAAATGAGAAGACAGAGAAACACAGAGCAGAGGAAGGAGCAGGGTAAAAACCAACCAGACCTAACAAATGAAGAGGAAATAGGCAGTCTACCTGAAAAAGAATTCAGAATAATGATGGTAAAGATGATCAAAAATCTTGGAAATAGAATGGAGAACATACAAGAAACGTTTAACAAGGACCTAGAAAAACTAAAGATGAAACAAGCAACAATGAACAACACGATAAATGAGATTTAAAATTCTCTAGAAGGGCTCAATAACAGAATAACTGAGGCAAAAGCTCGGATAAGTGACCTAGAAGATAAAATAGTGGAAATAACTACAGAATAAAGCAGAATAAAGAAAAAAGAATGAAAAGAATTGAGGACAGTCAGACCTGTGGGACAACATTAAACACACCAACATTCGAATTCTAGGGATCCCAGAAGAAGGATAGAAAAAGAAAGGGACTGAGAAAATATTTGAAGAGATTATAGTTGAAAAGTTCCCTAATATGGGAAAGGAAATAGTTAATCAAGTCCAGGAAGCACAGAGAGTCCCATACAGGATAAATCCAAGGAGAAACACACCAAGACACATATTAATCCAACTGTCAAAAATTAAATACAAAGAAAAAATATTAAAAGCAGCAAGGGAAAAACAACAAATAACACACCAGAGAATCCCCATAAGGTTAACAGCTGATCTTTCAGCAGAAACTCTGCAAGCCAGAAGTGACTGACAGGACATATTTAAAGTGAAGAAGGAGAAAAACCTGCAACCAAGATTACCCAGCAAGGATCTCACTCAGATTTGGCAGAGAAATTAAAACCTTTACAAACAAGCAAATGCTAAGAGAGTTCAGCACCACCATACCAGCTTTACAACAAATGCTAAAGGAACTTCTCTAGGCAGGAAACACAATAGAAGGAAAACACCTACAATAACAAACCCCAAAATTAAGAAGATGGTAATAGGAACATACATATCGATAATTACCTAAAATGTAAATGGATTAAATGCTCCAACCAAAAGACATAGACTGGCTGATTGGATACAAAAACAAGACCCTTAAATATGCTGTCCACAAGAGACCCACTTCAGACCTAGCGACACATACCCACTATAAGTGAGGGGATGGAAAAAGATATTCCATGCAAATGGAAATCAAAAGAAAGCTGGAGTAACAATTCTCATATCAGACAAAATAGACTTTAAAAAAAAGACTATGACAAGAGACAAAGAAGCATACTACATAATGATCAAAGGATCAATCTAAGAAGATATAACAAATGTAAATATTTATGCACCGAACATAGGAGCACCTCAATACAAAAGGCAAATCCTAACAGCCGTAAAAGAGGAAATCGACAGTAACACAATAATAGTAGGGTACTTTAACACCCCACTTTCACCAATGGACACATCATCCAAAATGAAAATAAAGAAAGAAACACAGCTTTAAATGATACATTAAACAAGATGCACTTAATTGATATTTATAGAACATTCCATCCAAAACCAACAGAATACACAGTCTTCTGAAGTGCTCATGGAACATTCTCCAGGATAGATTATATCTTGGGTCACAAGTCAATCCTTGGTAAATTTAAGAAAATTGAAATCGTATCAAGTATCTTTTCTGACCAGAACGCTATGAAACTAGATATAAGTTACAGGAAGAAATCTGTAAAAAATACAAACACGTGGAGGCTAAACAATACACTCCTTAATAACCAAGAGATCAGTGAAGAAATCAGTGAGGAAATCAAAAAATGCCTAGAGACAAATGACAATGAAAGCACGATGACCCAAAACCTATGGGATGCAGCAAAAGCAATTCTAATAGGGAAGTTTATAGCAATACAATCCTACCTTAAGAAACAAGAAACATCTCAAATAAACAACCTAACCTGGCACCTAAAGCAATTAGAGAAAGAAGAACAAAAAACCCCCAAACTTACCAAAAGGAAAGAAATCATAAAGATTAGATCAGAAATAAATGAAAAAGAAACAAAGGAAATGATAGCAAAGATCAATAAAAGTAAAAGCTGGTTCTTTGAGAAGATAAACAAAATTGATAAACCATTAGCCAGACTCATCAAGAAAAAAAAGGACAAGGTTCAAATCAATAGAATTAGAAATGAAAAAGGAGAAGTAACAACTGACACAGCAGAAATACAAAGGATCATGGGAGAGTACTACAAGCAAGTATATGCCAGTAAAATGGACAACTTGAAAGAAATGGACCAATTCTTAGAAAGATATAACCTTCCAAGACTGAACCAGGAAGAAATAGAAAATATGAACAGACCAATCACAAGCACTGAAATTGAAACTGTGATTAAAAATCTTCCAACAAACAAAAGCCCAGGACCAGATGGTTTCACAGGTGAATTCTATCAAACATTTAGAGAAGAGCTAACACCTATCCTTCTCAAACTCTATATAGCAGAGTGAGGAACACTCCCAAACTCATTCTACAAGGCCTCCATCACCCTGATACCAAAACCAGACAAAGATGTCACAAAGAAAGAAAACTACAGGCCAATATCACTGCTGAACATAGATGCAAAAATCCTCAACAAAATACTAGGAAACAGCATCCAACAGCACATTAAAGGGATCATACACCATGATCACATGGGGTTTATCTCAGGAATCCAAGGATTCTTCAATATATGCAAATCAATCAATGTGATACACCGTATTAACAAACTGAAAGAGAAACACCATATGATTATCTCAATAGATGCAGGCAAACTTTTGACAAAATTCAACACCCATTTATGATAAAAACCCTCTGGAAAGTAGGCATAGAGGGAACTTTCCTCAACATAATAAAGGCCATATATGACAAACCCACAGCCAACATCATCCTCAGTGTTGAAAAACTGAAACCATTTCCACTAAGATCGGGAACAAGACAAGGTTGCCCACTCTCACCACTATTATTCAACATAGTTTTGGAAGTTTTAGCCACAGCAATCAGAGAAGAAAAAGAAATAAAAAGAATCTAAATGAGAAAAGAAGTAAAGTCGTCACTGTTTGCAGATGACATGATGCTATACATAGAGTACCTGAAAGATGCTACCAGAAAACTACTAGAGCTAATCAATGAATTTGGTAAAGTAACAGGATATGAAATTAATGGACAGAAATCGCTTGCATTCCTATACACTAATGATGAAAAATCTGAAAGTGAAATAAAGAAAACACCCCCGTTTACCACTGCCAGAAAAAGAATAAAATATCTAGGAATAAACCTACTTAGGTAGACTAAAGACCTGTATTCAGACAATTATAAGACACTGATGAAAGAAATTAAAGATGATACAAACAGATGGAGAGTTATACCATGTTCTTGGATTGGAAGAATCAACATTGTGAAAATGACTCTACTACCCAAAGCAATCTACAGATTCAGTGCAATTCCTATCAAACTACCAATGGCAATTTTCACAGAAGTAGAACAAAAAATTTCACAATATGTATGGAAACACAAAAGACCCCAAATAGCCAAAGAAATCTTGAGAAAGAAAAACAGAGTTGGAGGAGTTAGGCTCCCTGACTTCAGAGTCTACTACAAAGCTATGGTAATCAAGACAGTATGGTACCGGCACAAAAACAGAAATAGAGATCAATGGAATAGGATAGAAAGCCCAGAGATAAACCCACACACATATGGTCACCTTATCTTTGATAAAGGAGGCAGGAATGTACAGTGGAGAAAGGACAGCCTCTTCAATAAGTGGTGCTGGGAAAGCAGGACAGCTACATGTAAAAGAATGAAATTAGTACACTCCCTAACACCATATACAAAAATAAACTCAAAATGGATTGAAGACCTAAATGTAAGGCCAGACACTATCAAACTCTTAGAGGAAAACATAGGTAGAATACTCTGTGACATAAATCACAGCAAGATCCTTTTTGACCCACCTCCTAGAGAAGTGGAAATAAAAACAAAAATAAACAAATGGGACCTAATGAAACTTCAAAGCTTTTACACAGCAAAGGAAACCATAAACAAGATGAAAAGACAGCCCTCAGAATGGGAGAAAATATTTGCAAATGAAGCAACTGACAAAGGATTAATCTCCAAAATTTACAAGCAATTCATGCAGCTCAATAACTAAAAAACAAACAACCCAATTCAAAACTAGGCAGAAGCCCTAAATAGACATTTTTCCAAAGAAGATATACAGATTGCCAACGGACACATGAAAGAATGCTCAACACCATTAATCATTAGAGAAATGCAAATCAAACCTACAATGAGATATCTCACACTAGTCAGAATGGCCATCATCAAAAAATCTAGAAACAATAAATGCTGGAGAGGGTGTGTAAAAAAGGGAACCCTCTTGCCCTGTTGTTGGGAATGCAAATTGATACAGCCACTATGGAGAACAGTATGGATGTTCCTGTAAAAACTAAAAATAGAACTACCATATGACCCAGCAATCCCAGTACTGGGCATATACCCTGAGAAAACCATAATTCAAAAAGAGTCATGTACCAATATGTTCATTGAAGCTGAATTTACAATAGCCAGATTATGGAGGCAACCTAAGTGTCCATCAACAGACGAATGGATAAAGAAGATGTGGCACATATAAACAGTGGAATATTACTCAGGCATGAAAAGAAATGAAATTGAGTTATCTGTAGTGAGGTGGATGGACCTAGAGTCTGTCATACAGAGTGAAGTAAGCCAGAAAGAGAAAAACAAATACCGTACGCTAACACATATATATGGAATCTAAAAAAAAAAAAAAAAAAAAAAGGTCATGAAGAGCCTAGAGGCATATCGGGAATAAGGACACAGACCTACTAGAGAATGGACATGAGGGTTCGGGGAGGGGGAATGTTAAGCTCTGACAAAGAGAGAGAGTGGCATGGGCATATATACAGTACCAAACATAAAATACATAGCTAGTGGGAAGCAGCGGATTAGCACAGGGAGATCAGCTCGGTGCTTTGTGACCACCTAGAGGGGTGAGGTAGGGAGGGTGGGAGGGAGGGAGATGCAGGAGGGAAGAGATATGGGGAACATATGTATATGTATAACTGATTCACTTTGTTATAAAGCAGAAAGTAATACACCATTGTTAAGCAATTATACTCCAATAAAGATGTTAAAAAAAGTACATTAGAAAAAAAATACCTGTACTCAGAAAATTATAAGACACTGATGAAAGAAATCAAAGGTGACATAAGCAGATGGAGAGATATACCATGTTGTTGGATTGAAGAAATTAATATTGCGAAAATGACTATACTCCCCAAAGCAGTCTACAGATTCAGTGCAATTCCTATCAGATTACTAGTGGCATTTTTTACAGAACTAGAACAAATCTTAAAATCTGTATCTCTGTATGGAGATACAAAAGCCCCCGAATAGCGAAAGCAATCTTGTGGGAAAAAAACGGAGCTGGAGGAATCAGACTCCCTGACTTCAGAGTATATTAAAGCTACAGTCATCAAAACAGTACGGTACTGACATAAAAACAGAAATACAGATTAATGGAACAGGATAGAAAGCCCAGAGATAAACCCACGCACCTGTGGTCAACTAATATATTAGAAAGGATCAAGGATATACAATGGAGAAAAGACAGTTTGTTCAATAAATGATGGGAAAACTGGAAAGCTACATGTAAAAGAATGAAATTAGAACATTCCTTAACACCATACACAAAAATAAACTCAAAATGGATTAAAGACCTAAATGTAAGACCAGACACTATAAAACTCAGAGGAAACCATTGGAAGAACACTCTTTGACATAAAGCAACATCTTTTTTGACCCACCTCCTAGAGTAATGGAAATGTAAACAAATGGGGCCTAATGAAACTTCAAAGCTTTTGCACAACAAAGGAAACTATAAACAGGGCAAAAAGACGAAAAGACAACCTTCAGAATGGGAGAAAATATTTGGAAATGAATCAATGGACAAAGGATTAATCTCCAAAATACATAAACAGCTCATGCAGCTCAATATTTAAAAAACAACCCAATCAAAAAATGGGCAGAAGACCTAAGTAGACATTCTCCAAAGAAGACATATAGATGGCCAAGAGGCACATGAAAAGCTGCTCAGCATCACTAATTATTAGAGAAATGCACATCAAAACTACAATGAGGTATCACCTCACACCAGTTAGAATGGGCAGCATCATCAGAAAATCTACAAACAACAAATGCTGGAGTGGGTGTGGAGAAAAGGCAATCCTCTTGCACTGTTTGTGGAAATGTAAATTGATATAGCCACTATGGAGAACAGTATGGAGGCTTCTTAAAAAATTAAAAATAGAATTACTATATGATTCAGCATTCCCACTACTGGGCATATACCCAGAGAAAACCATAGTTCAAAAAGACACATGTACCCCAGTGTTCATTGCAGTACTATTTATAATAGCCAGGTCATGGAAGCAGCCTAAATGCCCATTAGCAGACGAATGGATAGAAGATGTGGTACATACATACAGTGGAATATTACCCAGCCATAAAATGGAACAAAATTGGGTCATTTGTAGAGACGTTGATGAACCTAGAGACTGTCATACAGAGTGAAGTAAGTCAGAAAGGGAAAAACAAATACCGTATATTAACTCATGTATGTGGAGTCTAGAAAAATGGTACACGTGAACTGGTTTTCAAGGCAGAAATGGAGACATAGATGTACAGAACAAACGTATGGACACCAAGGAGGGAATGTGGAGGTGGGGGGTGGTGGGATGAATGGGAGGTTGGGATTCACCTATGTACACCAATATGTATAAAATAGGTAACTAATAAGAATCTGCTGTATAAAAAATAAACTAAAATTCAGAAAAAAATAAAGAGACAACCAAGGATCACTAAATATATGTTTATACATCTCTGTTTTTTAAGAGACTGGTCAGTGTGCACTTCTGAGGACTTTGATCCCTGTGTATGTACCACTGCTTTGATTCCCTTGGGGTTATGCTTTTTTGGGGGCTTTTGCTTGTTGCTGTGGTGAAGCACTGAATAAGAGGGGAGGTAATTAGCATAATTTGTGATATTATGGCCCTAGATAATTAATATTTATTTATTTGGTTGCACTAGGTCTTAGTTGTAGCAGGCGGGCTCCTTAGTTGTGGCTCGCTGGCTCCTTAGTTGTGTCATGTGAACTCTTAGTTGTGGCATGCATGTGGAATCTAGTTCTCTGACCAGGGATCAAACCCAGGCCCCCTGTATTGGGAGCATGGTGTCTTAACCACTGCGCCACCAGGGAAGTCCACGGCCCTAGAATTAATGCCACACGATTCTCAATGGAACAAGATTCAGTGAGTGCCTGTGTATGGACTCTGTCAGTCATAGTTTACTGGTAGTTCTGAAATGTGTAGGCAAATTACGGGGAGATCAGAGGATCCATCTGGGTTTTCTTTTTGTAGTTTGACCTATCATTTATGATTTTCAAAAATCATGTTAGTTTAAAACATGCTTCTCTCCTCTTACCCAGTGATAAATGCTGCTCATTCTTTCTACAATGGAACAACAACTCTGCCAATATCAGATGAAGACAGAACTCCACGAAAGAGAATTAGCAAAACCTTAAATATGACTACGAGTCCTGAGGAGAAAAGAAAAATCATTGGGGATACTTTTGTTAAGGTACCTTTTTAATATCATCAATGTGTACTATTTTCGATGTGAATTTTAGTATTTTTTTCTTATCATTATACCAAATAACCAAATTTTGTGACTAATTTTGATTCTTTTGTTGGCTAATAGTTTTACCGTATATTGCTATTATACTGACTTAGTAAAAACTTTTATGTTTTTAAAAAACATGTACTTATGTTTTCAGTTTGTTGTTTTCACTGCTTAAGAATAGATATTTTCAGTTGATATTAGATTTTAGTTCTTTGGGTATTTCAATGGCTAGACCTTTTTAGGCTTTTGATGGGAATGTTCATATACCTTTTTGAATCACATTAAGCATGTGTTTTGAGGGTTTTTTTGACTTTTTAAAAAATTTTATTAGTGTATAGTTGGTTGACATTGACAGTGTGTTGGGTTTTTTTAAAATTTTTATTGCTAATATTTTGTCTCTTTTTTACATCTTTATTGGAATATAATTGCTTTACAAAGTTGTGTTAGTTTCTGCTGTATAACAACGTGAATCATCTATATGTATACATATGTTCCCCATACCCCCTCCCTCTTAAGTCTCATTCCCACCCTCCCTATCCCACCCCTCTAGGTCGTCACAAAACACGGAGCTGATCTCCCTGTGCTATGCGGCTGCTTCCCACTAGCTATCTGTTTTACATTTGGTAGTGTATATATGTCCATGCCACTCTCTCACTTCGTCCCAGCTTCCCCTCCCCGCCCCCATCCCGTCCTCAAGTCCATTCTCTACGTCTGTGTCTTTATTCCTGTCCTGCCACTAGGTTCCATCAGAATCATTTTTTTTTTAGATTCCATATATATGTGTTAGCATACAGTATTTGTTTTTCTCTTTCTGACTTACTTCACTGTGTGTGACAGACTCTAGGTTCATCCACCTCACTACAAATAACTCAATTTCGTTTCTTTTTATAAGCATGTGTTCTTAAAGGAGTTTATTTTGGAGGATGGTAGATTTCATCTCCTGGTCAGTATTACAAAAGGACTCTTAAGAAATTTAGCTGAAAGTATAAAATTTTGCTGTCTTTTAGAAGAATTCATCTCTTAAAAGGCTGTTTTACTCCTGTTGTTTATAGATTGCCAATGAAGTAATTGGAGAAATGAACCTGAAACCAGAGGAGGTTTTCCTTGCCCAAGGTACTTTACGGCCTGATCTAATTGAAAGTGCATCCCTTGTTGCAAGTGGCAAAGCTGAACTCATCAAAACCCATCATAACGACACAGAGCTTATCAGAAAGTTGAGAGAGGAGGTAAAAGCTTATGAGAACTTTCGCATAAAACCTCCCTCCCTTAACCATTTTTAAGTGTACAGTTCAATAGTGTCAAGTGTATTTGTATTGTTGTGAAACAGATCTCTGTAACTTTTTCATTTTTCCAAACTGAAACTCTATACCTGTTGAGCAACAGCTACCCTTTTCTCCCTCTCCCTAACCCCTGGTAACCTACCATTCTAATTTCTGTTTCAATGAATTTGACTACTTTAAATACCTCATAAGTGAAATCATACAGCATTTGTTTTTTCGTGACTGGCTTATTTCACTTAGTATAAGTCCTCAAGTTTCATCCATATTGTAGCATGTGATAGGATTTCCTTTTTAAGCTGAATAATATCCTGTTGTGTGTGTGTGTGTGTGTGTGTGTGTGTGTGTGTGTGTATATATATATATATATAGTTAATTTATTTATCCACCGATGGACATTTGGATTGCTTCCCACTTTCTTGTTGTTGTGAATTGTGCCGCTGTGAACATGGGTTTACAGATACCTCTTGGAGCCCGTGCTTTCAATTCTTTTGGATATGTACCAGGAAGTGGGATTTCTGAATCTTATGGTAGTTTTATTTTTAATTTCTTGAGGGACTTCCTTAATGTTTCCTTAGAAGTTATACTATATTACAGTCCCACCAACAGTGCACAAATCTTCCAGTTTCTCCATACCTTGCCCAACGCTTGTTCTTTTCTGTTTTTTTTTTTTTAATTAGTCATCCTAATGAGTGTGAATTGCCTGTACCTTTTTATTATTTTAGGCATCCTAGTGGGTGAGAAGTGGTAGGTTATCTCACTGTGGTTCTAATTTGCATTTCCCAAATAGCTAATGTCAATCATGTTTTTTGTGCTTATTGGCTACTTATATGTCACCTTTGGAGAAATATCTATTCGGATCTTTTGCCCATTTTTAACTTGGCTTATTTATCTTTTTATTATTGAATTGTATTTGTTCTTTATATTGTCTTGTTACAGCCCTTTATTAGATATATGATTTGCCTTCTGTAGGTTGTCTTCATTTTTTTGATGGTATCATTTGAAGAGTTTTAATAGTTAAACACTAGTATATTTTCTGATTTCCTTGTATTACAGTGAGGATTAGATCAGAGATTGGTGGGTAGGTTTGTTCTGATTTATTTCTATTTAAGAGGTTTACGTTTAAAATGTGTTTCAAAGAGAAATATGAAGATCACTAAAATATCTAATTCCTTATAAGCACATAGGAAGAAATACTTTAAAAGATGAAGTTTTAAAAACTGATTTTTAAAGGTAAAAGACAACAGGAAAAGCCAATAATTTGTTACTTTTTGTTTTCCATGTCATTTTGGTTACTAATTTGTATTAATTGGCCTTTTTATTCCCTGTAGGGAAAAGTCATAGAACCTTTGAAAGATTTTCATAAAGATGAAGTAAGAATCTTAGGCAGAGAACTTGGACTTCCAGAAGAGTTAGTTTCCAGGCATCCATTCCCAGGTAAAAAATAGAATTCTGTTTGATTTGTTACTGTGCCTTCATGTTGAACAAAAATCAATTCAGACAGCTTTTGAAGTAATTTATCATCTTAGGGAATATGTAATTTTAAAGAAAGGAAGGGATGGATAGGGAATAAATATTCTTTTTAGTGCCTACTGTATATATTTCATTTTATTAAATACTCATTTTTTATTGTATATATATTTAAATATTACATTATACTTGTGTAAATAGATTGTCATGGAATGTTGCCATCAGATGAGAAAGCCAAGAGATATTTTAATAACATCGCCACACAATTCTTAGTGTTAGAACTTGGGTTTATATGTTCTTTCTACTATACCATGATGTATTCCACAGGGATAAAACTCAGTTTTCTGAAATCCTTATCCCCTGACTTGTCTGAATGGCTGAACCATTTCTTTGCACAGTGCTGTATGTATTTAATTCATGACAAAATGAAAATATTCAGTTTTTAAATAGTCATTTGCTGTCATAAAATAAAATTAATTAGAGGTGGTATTTGTTAAAGTTAGGACTGTGAGTCTTAACCTGTTTTTGTTATGAGTTCTTGAGCTTGGCAAATCTTATACCTCAGTTTCTAGGTCTCTACAATAGTCATTGGGTGATGAGTTGAGGGAATGGTCTAATTAAATGAAAAAGCATAGTAATAGTTAACATTTCTTGAGTACTAGTATGTGCTAGGCATTCTGCTAAATACAGTATTTTACACATGTTGTCTTATTTGATCCTCACAATAGAAACTATTATGATCCTGTTGTCCAGCTGAGATAATTTTGGGACAGAGGCTAGATTGCCAGAAGTTATGCAGGTTGGGTTTGGAACCAGGATTCTAGCCCCAATAAGCTCTTCTCAGAGTTTGTTACTCTTAACTACCATATTGCCTCCATAAACAGTGTTACAAAGGTATAAGCCCATATGGAGATTAGCACTTGTTTATATTTTCAACTGTAGTAATTTGAGACGTTCAGTCCCTAACGTGTGTTGGCAAAGGATTGTGTATGAAAGTAATTTTAAATAGATTGGCATGTATATTGTGAATTAAAAATATTTATTGGAGAATTTCGAGATTCTTAATACAGGGACTATTAAAATAAGAGGTGTATATCATTGATGTGAACAGAACGGAAGCATTCTAAAAATGATGAGTTGGATGGGAAACTAATAGCTGCATTTCATATTAAACACTTTAAAAAACCTGAAGTGTATATGTCAATTATATTTCAATAAAACTGGTTACGGGCCTCCCTGGTGGCGCAGTGGTTGAGAGTCCGCCTGCCGATGCAGGGGATACGGGTTCGTGCCCCGGTCTGGGAGGATCCCATATGCCGCGGAGCGGCTGGGCCCGTGAGCCGTGGCCGCTGGGCCTGCGCATCCGGAGCCTGTGCTCCGCAACGGGGGAGGCCACAACAGTGAGAGGCCCGCATACCACAAAAAAAAAAAAAAAGAAAAAGAATAAAACTGGTTAAAAAAACAATGGCAAGGGTGTTTTATATTTTGGGAATAGTGACCTTTTTTTATTTAAAATTTTATATTAAACATAACATTTATATTAAATACCATTGTTACTCTTCTCTTTAGGTCCAGGCCTGGCAATCAGAGTAATATGTGCTGAGGAACCTTATATCTGTAAGGATTTTCCTGAAACCAACAATATTTTGAAAATAGTAGCTGATTTTTCTGCAAGCGTTAAAAAGGTAATAATTTGTGTTGAATTTGTTTTTTTAGGAGCTTTAAACAGGCACAGCTAATTGGTGCAAGGAATTGAATGGATTCTTGCTGTACTCCAGTCTTTACAATAAAATTGATTAGGGTTTCATTATTTGAAAATTCAGGGTAATTTAACCATTGGAGATGACTATGAAGAAAGTATTCTACAGACACTCTTAAATGCAGACTTCTCTTTTCAGCCATTCCATATATTTTAACAGATTGGATACCTTGAATCCCTGAAAATACTAGATACAAAGTATTTTAAAATACCCTTTCAGGGCTTCCCTGGTGGCGCAGTGGTTGAGAGTCCGCCTGCTGATGCAGGGGACATGGGTTCGTGCCCCAGTCCGAGAAGATCCCACATGCCACAGAACGGCTAGACCCGTGAGCCATGGCCGCTGAGCCTGCGCATCCGGGGCCTATTCTCCACAACGGGAGAGGCCACAACAGTGAGAGGCCCGCGTACCGCCAAAAAAAAAAAAAAAAAAAAAAAATACCCTTTCATATTTATTGCAAGAAGGCAAGGGAGATCATTGTAGTTCTAAATTGAGGATGATGGAAATGTCTCCAGTTCTTCTGTATATTTGGTGCCTAAATTTATAATCTGTGTTAAAGTGGGCTTTGGTTGGTAGTGCTTCCAGGTGTCAGACAAGAAGCAATGTAAATTCTCTTTGGAGTCTCTTCAACCAGACCTCAAAGAATTCCCATAAATAGAGTTTCAACAAATATGAGTTTACAATAAAAAACTATAAAATAGATATAAAAGTAAGGCACCATGAATGAGAGCTAGTGGAAACAACTAGTAGAAGACCCTCAAGTACTTCAGATACTGGAATTAGCATATAGGCAACATTTAAAAGTACTGAGAATTAAGAGAAGCAATTTTTAGTAAGAATAAGGTATATAAGAGACTAAAAAGTGACTGGGGAGCTTTGAAAAAAAATTCCATTCTAGAAATGAAAATAACTAAAATTAAAAAGAGCTAAAGAGAGAATTAGTGAAGATCGATGTTAAATTATCCAGAAATTGGAACAAAACATCAAAGACAAAATATGATTCAAAGAGGTTAATGTAGAATGAGAATGTCAACTTTAATGTATATCCAGAAGGAGATAATAGACAAAAGTATTGAAATTCCTCCACACTGGTGAAAGATACCATGCCTCAGATTCAGGAAGCATAATACATCCCAATCAGGATAAAGGAGAAGAATTTGACACCTAATAGGCATAACTATGGAAGCTACAGACTGCCAAAGACAAAGCAGCTGCAAAGAAAAGAGTGATTGCTGCATAAAGGAAAGGCTATTACTGGAAGCAGTAGTTAAAAGCAGGAAGAATTCAAAGTACCAAGAGAAAATAATTGTGAACAATACTGAACAGATAAACTGTCTCAAAGAACTAGGGCAAAATAAAGACATTTTCACATAAACAGAATTTACTACCAACAGTCTGTTACTTAAGGAGCTATAAAAAGGCAGTGGTTCTCAACCCTGGCTGTGTATTAGATTCAACAGGGGGAGCTTTTGAAGTATTCTATGCTTGGGTCCCTTCTCCCTAGAATTTATTTAATTGATATGAGATGGGACCTGAGCATACTAAGAAATTTGAGTGTATAGCTAAGATTGAGAACCACTGTTTTAAAGAAATGTGACATGAGGAGAAGCAAAAGGATACCAGTTGAAAGGTCTGAGATACAGGGACTGGTAAGCAAATAAAATGGTAAATGGATAAAATTAAATAGACATGGACTGTATAAACTGATCTAAATTTTGGTGTTTATTAAAGAAAATAGTATAACATTATATAGCTAAAATAGCATGTAAGCCACAGGGGGATCAATTGGAGTTAAAGCATTCAAAGATCTTTGTATTTTGGGGGGCTTCCCTGGTGGCACAGTGGTTGGGAGTCCACCTGCCGATGCAGGGGACGCGGGTTCGTGCCCCGGTCCGGGAGGATCCCACGTTCCACGGAGCGGCTTTGGCCCGTGAGCCATGGCCGCTGGGCCTGCGCGTCCGGAGCCTGTGCTCCGCAGCGGGAGAGGCCACAGTGGTGAGAGGCCCGCGTACCGCAAAAAAAAAAAAAAGATCTTTGTATTTTTTGCCATATGGGCAGAGATGATTCTCTTTTGTTAAATATCCCCACTTAAGGGGAAATGATAAAGAATAAAAATGGAGGGTTTAACTTCACAACTAGTAAAGGGGAAATAAATCAGCTGGGAGAAATCATCAGTTCAGAGGAATATAAAAAAGGAGAAAAATATAAAAAGTGGGGCAAATAGAAACTACTGAATTAAATGGTAGGATGGAATTCAACCATATTATTAACCCACAATTAAAAGGATTAACATCTTTAGTTAGGACGTAATTGTCAAACTAGATTGAGGAATAAAATCTAACTATAGTCTGTTTACTTTGGGATAGGAAGAGGGAAGGTAAAAGAACAGAAAAACATATACCAGGCAAATAAACCAAAAAAGAGGAAGTAGGTAGAGATATATTAATTTCAGACAAAGTTGACTTTATGGCAAAAAGTTTCCTTAGAGATAAGGAGAAGGTTTGACTCACGTGAGGTGTCCCTTGCTGTTGACAGAGGATTAAAGCCTCCATGTATGTAAATCTAATCTGTGTTTCTTGTCCTGATATTTAACCTCTCATAGCCCTGGCCCTCAGAAATGAAATTCTGACACACTGCATAGCACACACAAGTCAGAGAGAAATACCAAATAGAATCTATTGCTATAAACCAGAAAGTGGTAGATACATAAGATAGTAAAATGTACCAAAAGAGTGAATACTGTATTTCTTGAAACCCTGAGAAGTGTGTCTTTGGTTTTCCTAGCCACATACACTATTACAGAGAGTCAAAGCCTGCACAACAGAAGAGGATCAGGAGAAGCTGATGCAAATTACAAGTCTGCATTCACTGAATGCCTTCCTGCTACCAATTAAAACTGTGGGTGTGCAGGTGAGTTGTGTGACTTCATTGACCTGTGACATAACTTTCTGCTGCTCTTTTTGCTCATGTTAAAATAGGAATGTCTTAGGAAAATGAAATATGAAAGTATATACACCAAGTTTAAAAATGTAAAAAGGCAATATTTTATAGAATGTTTATGAAGTGAATAAGGTAATAGGAACTAAATATTCAGGCTGAGATTTTATAGATTTGAAATACCTGTCACTAAAATAAAATACCTGTAACTAAAGTGAAAAAAATTCAAAGAATGATTTGCTATAGGATTGGCTTGCTTGCTTCTGCCTTGAAGAACAGGTACCGAGAGGTCATGTCCTCATTTATCCTTCTTGATATGAAATATTTTGTGGCTTTAGAAGTCTCTAACTGCGAGAAGGCCCCCAGATGTACATGTTACACTATTTACGCATTGTTCTCAGCTTGTGTATTCCTTAAACCAGTGTCCTCTGCCTCTTCAACATGTCCCGTCTCTCCCTCTCTCTCTCTTAGCTGTGATAACCTACAACTAACATTTTCAGTATGTTCTGTCTTTCCAATTGTAAAAGCATATGACTGTAATATAGTTCTCATTTTTGAAATGCTATTCATAGATTATATTAAGTTCTTTATTTATATGATCATCAGGTGAGTTTCTGGGGGGAATAGCTTGGGAATCTAGGGAAGAGGAAGGTTTCTGTGATTTAGAATTTGAAGTTAAATGAAAACTAGAAAAGGTGTCAATAATTCAACTCAGAATGGTGCAAGTGCCAGTTAAGTGGGTTAATGTGTTTATAATGTTCTCTTATAGTAGAATTATGCGTGGGAAGAAATTAAATACATTTTAGAGATTGTTCATCTAAAACTTAATATATACTCTTTTCCATAAATATGTGAATCTGAGCCATCCTTTTAAATTCCTCTTTCCCCTGAATTCATGTAGCTCTGTTTGTAAATAAGACAATAAAAATTCATCGTTACTTTAAAATTAAGCTAAAATATTTTAGTTCATGGAAATGATAGGGCCAGCTATTTCCCCTCTTCTCCCTCTTTTTAAAGGTCCTATGTGAAAGCTACTTATATTGTTTTTAAATCATGTTGAAATAACCATTCCTGGAATTGTAGGAATAATTTTCTTTCAGTGGTGTATGGATTACCTCATTTATCATATGCAGATTCATTTTGAAACTCATCATATGATATTTCAGGCAGATATTACCCTACTATATAAAAATAGAAGAGCAGACAAGTGGTATTTTTTGTTTTTGTTTTTGTTTTTTCCAGTCCTAAGTAGATCTGTTATAGAAAACTTCCAGCTCTGTATGCTAACTCCTGCTAGGCAGGGAGTTGAACTAGTTCCCCATTCCCCTTTTTTGATAAGTTCGTAGATAATGCTATGGATAAATAAATAAATATAATTTGTTGGATGAGTAATTTCTTTTTTAAAAAATATGATTAACATATATATACACTACTATATATGAAATAGGTAAGCAACTGTATAGTACAGGGAACTATATAACCTGTAATGGAAAAGAATCTGAAAAAGAGTATATATATATATGTGTGTATATATATATATATGTATAACTGAATCACTTTGCTGTACACTTGAAACTAACACAACATTGTAATAACTACACTTCAATTAAAAAAAATGAAGCTTATTCAGGCTCCACTATTTTTCCCATCAAAATAGAAGTTTCTTTTGTTGTTGGTTATCTTAACTTTATCTAGTCTCTTAGGCCTTTGAAGCTGAGACTCTTAGAAGTCCAGATAAAAATCATAATTCATGGTTAGTATAGCAATGAAGTTTATTTTCTAAATACCAAAATAAACTGCATTTGTAAAAAAAAATGTACAGTACATTTAAAAAGTAATTCTCCCTATTTCTGCTCTCCAGTTAAATGTTCCCTCCAGAACCATTTAGAAAGAAAATGAAAGGGAATTATTGACACATTGTTCATCACCTTTTTCTCTTAACTGAACATCATGAACTTCTTTTCATTCCATTGCAAGTAGATTCTTATTCTTAACTGCTGCCTTATATTCCATGTATGATTATACCATAATTTATTTAATCATTCCCCTACCAATGGACATTTAAACCATTTTTACTTTGTCACTATTATAGGCATTTCGGCAAGTAATAACTTACTTTTTCAAGCAGTTATTCATGTATTTCAGTAATATTTTCTGGATTAAAGAGCATGTACATTTTAAACTTTGATAGGTACTATTATATTAACATTCAAATAGTCTGAATTCTTAAGTTTACTGTGTATTAGGTAGTTATCTAATGAATCTTACTTTTAAGTTGCTTTTCAGTTTAATTTTTTTTGTTTAAGCAAATGACTTGGATTAAACAGGACAGAGGAAACGGGAATCAGTATGATCAGTTTTATTCACTTATTTTAAAATTAACTTTCTTATTTTAAAGGAATAAATTATTTTTATATCTGACTTGAGAATCCTTTATCCATCTAAAGGATTTGGGAGATCTTGTCTGCCAAATTAAGTGTGCTGGCTATCTGTAGTTCGGCAGGTATTTGGAATGAAATCCCAGTGAATCTCTGGTGTATGTTGAATAAATTATTGAAATTACCGTGACACTTCTTTTTAATGTCTGAGCTGATTTAGGTAGAATTTAACCTACCTAAAGGGGATGTTAGGGACTTCCCTGGTGGTCCAGTGGTAAGGAGTCCGCCTTCCAGTGTAGGGGACACGGGTTCGATCCCTGGTCAGGGAACTAAGATCCCACATGATGCGGGGCAACTAAGCCCACACTGCTGAGCTTGTGTGCCTCAACTAGAGAGCCCGCCTGCCACAAACTACAGAGCCCACGTGCTCTGGAACCCACACAACACAGCTACGGAGCTCACGGGCCCTGGAGCCTGCGTGCCACAACTAGAGAAGACAAAACCCGCACAGCACAATGAAGAGCCCATGCACCGCAGTGGAAGATACTGCATGCCTCAACTAAGACCCGACACAGCCAAAAATAATGAATAAATAAATAATACAAAAAAATGTTAAATAGGGGATTTTAATTTAGGATTTGTTTATATCATTAGAAAGCTATCCATATATACTTACAGTCAAGCATATTTTTGTTTAATGGTGTCATCATGCATGAAATATTTTCCAGTCCATCTTTTGAATTCTGTAAAATCATTAAAATTATCAATTGTATTTTTATTTTCAGGGTGACTGTCGTTCTTATAGTTATGTGTGTGGAATCTCCAGTAAGGATGAGCCTGACTGGGAATCTCTTATTTTCCTGGCTAGACTTATACCTCGCATGTGTCACAACATTAACAGGTATGTTCTGCAGGTGGTGGAGGGGTGAGATGTAATGGAAGGATGTGTTTTTTTTTAAGGTCTTCCCATGTTGAAAGACCAGTGGCTCAAGTGTAGATACAGGTATGTGCTTAGGTCATAATCCAGCAGGTATTTAATAATACCTTGTACTTTGTTCCTTCATCACAGTGCAATCATCTGCTTATTAAAAAATTTTTTGCTTGAGAAATAGGAAGGTTTTTAATTGTAGTATGAAATACTAAAGACAGCTTTAAAAACATGTCTTCCCAATTAGCAATTTACACTACTTGTTTTATGATTAGATGTTTTATTCCAGAAGGATTGAAAGAATTGTACAGGTTATAGAACTACCGTTAGGGACTTAGTCAATTTAATAATAATTCCAGGGTAAATCAAAACAAAGAGACATATGCCAGATATCGTCAAAGTAACAGCGTTAAATGTTTAAAAAATTTTGAATTTAGTTTTTCAGATCCAGTTTTCCTTTAATTTACACATTAATTTCTTATGTTGGATATATCAATAACTGATTTATTGATATAATCTTTATGTAATACTGAGCATTGTCTGTTAGAAGTTCAAAAGTCTTACTCATTTAGTACCAGATTGCTAATTAAATGTTCTTATTTTACAGTGTTTCACTCTTTTCTATTTTCTTCGTGGGTTTTAGGCAGTTAACAACCAAAAAGAATTTCTTGAGATTTTAGTTTACTCAAATTAGCTACAGAAATTATAAACCTACTTGTTGATGTTTACTTAGCAGGGTATGTATATTTCTATACTGGTGTGGCTAGTATTTGTAGGCTGGTATGGCCTTCAAGACAGGAAGTCAAAGGGAAATCACATTTTTACTGATGGGAACATGTCCTTTAAAAGGCTTGCATAGATGAACCGAAGGCCCCCAAATACGGAAGCACCTTTAACACACTGAAAGGGTGAATTATTAATAAATAATGGTAAATTTGTAATTGCCTGTTTTGAATGAAGATAATTCTCTTGGTTAAAATAATGGTTCATAATTCATCTTCTGAAACATGCTAATACCTAAATAAACTTCATAGGTCATACAGAAAATTCCCTTTCACTAAGTTTGGCTCCACGGCTTTTACTATATAATTAATACATTTTTCATTTCACAACGTTCTTGTTTTATCTGTCTCTCTGTCCTTTTCTTTTGCTGAAGAGCACTTACCCTTGTTTAAACTTTATCTTGGTCCTTTTATAGTCTGGTTTCTCTGCCTGTCTTTTCTTTTTTCCCCATTTGTCTCCCCCTCCATTCTTAACCCTTCCTCCCTCCCCCAAAAAAGGAAAAAAATAAAGTCTAACAACCAATAAACAAAAAACTAGATTTTAAATATGAACCTAGCAAGCCCTTAAAGGGTGTTGGTGAATTTTTGATTTCTTTGCCAGGGTCTTTTTTTGGGAATTGGAATTTAAAAAAAAAAAAAAAAGCTTTCCATTTTTACCAGTCTTTCCCCCCTAATTTGCATGCTGGAATCTTTATACAGAGAGGGACTGTTCCAGTTTTACTGGAAGGCTGCCTCTCCCTGTACATTCTATGATCACTCTTGTTTGAACGAAATAAAAGAAAAAGGAGCAAGTTCATGGCATTCTTTTGCATAGTTGCTTTTTTCCTCTAAGGATTGTTTATGAGCTCTAGGAACTATTTTGTTTAGAAGTGTGGCTTACTTTCTATGCATGGAACAAAACCCTTCTTGTGACAGTATGTTTGGAAGGAGGCAATGAAGTATTTGGTGGTAGTGGTGGTTTTAATCTGATGCTTTTTTCTTCCATATGTTTTATTTTAAGTACCTATTAAGAAAAAAGAAAAAAAACATTATTAAACTTCACCATGGTAGTTGCAGGGGAGATTTATTTTCTCTGCTAAAGACAGATAGGGCTAAGGAAAAGGGACAGTTGCCTGCTGGCTGGAGTTGGATTGGAAAGAGCCAGGTGGCACTCATCTCTACTCCTTCTCTCTCTTGTTTTCTGGGTGAAGGTTGTAGAACAGATTCCCCAAACCAGTGGCAAGATTCCCCTTGAACTGTTGTAATTATTTGATCCTAATTTCCTCAAGCTACCTTCCAAATCCTACTTTTATTAACATCTGCAGCATATCTTCATAAGTTTCAAACAGACATTTACTTGAAGCAGTAGTAAGTCATTCCTTTTCAACCAAGTCTTAACTTTGGTGATATTCTTAACCTTTCTTTGGGATCAGTGTTTTCAAAATGTGAAAAAAAAAAAAAAAAAGGTTGAGTTGGCAGTCAAATAAGTTTGGGAAATTCACTGTAGGAGTCTCATCTTGGAAGTTTCCAGCGCATATTAGCATATTATAGTTTCTGAAGTTTTGTTATAAAACCTCCTCTTTATTTAATTTAGTGTTTCCCCAGGAATTTCCTAGGGCTACCATAACAAATTTCCACAAACTGGAAGGCTTAAGACAACAGAAATCTATTATCTCACAGTTCTGGAGGCTGTTGGAGGCTCTAAGTCTGAAATCAAGGGTGGTGTCCGCAGGGCCATGGCTCTCTCAGAAGGCTCTAGGGGGAGAACCCTTCCTCGTCTCTTCATAGCTTCTGTTGTTTGCTGGCAGTCGTTGGCTTGTGGCAGTATAACTCCAATCTTTGTCTCCATCTTTACATGGCTGTCTTTTCTCCATGTGTCTGTGTTTCCAGATTTCCTTTTTCTCAGAAGAACACCCACCGATCACTGGATTAATCCCCCCAAACACCATTATGACCTTTATTCGGTTACACTTACAAGGAGCCTATTTTCACCCACAGATTCCAGATGGACATGAAGTTTTGGGGATACACTTCAATCCAGTACATTAAATGGAAAGAGGATTGTGATAATCACTTATATCTTTTTGCACCTTCTGAGATACTAGTATTCCAGAAAATATACTTTGAGGAAGGTTCATAGAATAGAGACCCTTCTATAATCTTATATCCTATCCTACCTATTTGGGGATTTGAAGTAGGTAAGAGAGGGGCCTGAGAACAAATGGAAAGAATGTTCTTTTATGTAATTTGCTTCTCTTACTAAAACGTATTTTCTCTATAATTTTCACTACCCCCTTCTAGAGTTGTCTATATATTTGGCCAACCAGTTAAAGAACCTCCTACAGACGTTACTCCCACTTTCTTGACAACAGGGGTGCTCAGTACTTTACGCCAAGCTGATTTTGAGGCCCATAACATTCTCAGGGAGTCTGGTAAGCTGCCCATTCTGTTCATCACTGAATGCTCTAACTAGATTTTGGAAGCATGGCATTATTATTTCTAGTCGGAGGACTCAGCTTTTAGTTTTATTATTTAATCCTTTGGGTAGTTCTGTGACATTGCCTTATCTGTATAAAATTTATTCACCTTTGTGGTCATTTGCGGACATGTACAAAGGGGCAAAAAATTTGAGTTGCTCAACTCATATGTTTCCAGCTGAGGTTGAACAAGGCAATCCTCTGCCTTCTTGTTTCAGCTCTTTCTATAAACAAGTGTCCTTTTTGTGGTCTATTTAATGACATGTTTTTTGCATTTTTGTGCTTTTTGTTGGTGATTTCACTGTCTAAAATAGTGCTGAGGTGCTGTCTAGGTTCCTAAGCATAGGAAGGCTGTGATGTACCTTACTGAGAAAATAGGTTTGTTAGATAAGATTCATTCAGGCATGAGTTATAGTGCCATGGGCTGTGAGCTCAACGTTAATGAACCTACAATAAATATTGCATAAGGTGTCTTTAAACAGAAACACACATAAGCAAGGATATGTATTAATCAGTTGATGAAAGTGGTCAGGAACCTAACTCTATTTCCCCTAGGGTTAGTGGTTCAGTATTTTCTTATTCAGTGTCTGCAGTATAGAAGATAACTACTATGAATAATGAATTGACTTTATATCACATCACTGTAACATATCACTGCAGTCATCAAATTCTGTAATTTGTATTTGTGATTATGTTTACTTACAGTGCTATGAGAGTAGCTAAAAACAGTATACATGATGACAGTCCTAAGAAGTGGTGTGTGTATGTGTGCAATTTTAGATCTGTCTGGGGGGATTTAATTGAGTTGAGAATGCTTTTCTATGGTGTGGTGATTGGTTCTACATGTTACCTTCCTTTCTTTAGGGTATGCTGGGAAAATCAGCCAGATGCCGGTGATTTTGACACCTTTACATTTTGATCGGGACCCACTTCAGAAGCAGCCTTCGTGCCAGAGATCCGTGGTTATTCGAACCTTTATTACTAGTGATTTCATGACTGGTATACCTGCAACCCCTGGCAATGAGATCCCTGTAGAGGTAACTTATACTTTTTTTCCTAATGTACATTTTTAATACCTTATACATTTTATAATAATAGTGAATGGAATAGGCTATGGCAATGTTGGTATTTCTGAGGTTGGTTTTCTGTTCATAAAATAGGCTCTTTTTAATCTCCACGTAATTGGTTGTTTAATACACTATAGTAGAAAAAGGCCTTAAGTTTATTAAACTCCAGATTTCTGATTACTGTGTGGAGAATCACCAACTCTGATCTATCATTTTATCTAATCTTGCCAACCTCTACTTTATAAATAGTATCCTCCAAGTAGAGAAGAAAACACTAAGAGTGAAGAAGAGTTTATTAGACATAAGGGTGAGATTTGATGGCGTTATGGCCAGGCAGCCATGAATTTCTTATTGCTGTGCCTATTACCAATTGCAGTTTTGATCACCATCTTCCTTTCTTATTATCCCTCCACTAGAGTGTTCCAGAGGAGCTATTTGCATAGTGGCAAATGAAAGTCAAAGTGAGACTTTATTAGTTGGACCACTGTTCCAGGACTGTAATACAGGGCTCTGATTATATATAGCTCGATAGCTGGGTTGGAGAATGTGGCTTAGAGTTTGTTTTCCCTTAGGCTCACATTTGCCAAGTCTCTGGCCAGTCAAGTGACAAGGCCTTCCTCGTCTATACATGTAGCAGTGATTATTATTACCTTGCATTATGTGCCACCTTGGTGGCCTCGACGTTGTAAGCCACAGATAATTTGTGAAGCATCGGCATAAACCCGTAAAATCAGATACTTGGATGCCACAGCAATGTCAAATTGCTATAAATGCTTCTAAACACTTGTTATGGACCAGTAACAAACATGACTTGCAGACTTCACTTTGAGTAGTACTGAATTTAAGTCACTTAAATCTGTAGAGGGTCACTACATAAATTAATCATAAATATATCCCATATACAGAGAGGACAATAGTAAAAATAGATTATGTTTTAATTTCAAATTACAATTGCAGGACTTCTAAGTCTGTTAGACACACAGTGGACCCTGGCTCTTTATTTATAATCTTTGTTTTATAACAGGTGGTGTTAAAGATGGTCACTGAGATTAAGAAGATTCCTGGTATTTCTCGAATTATGTATGACTTAACATCAAAGCCCCCAGGAACTACTGAGTGGGAGTAATAAACTTCTTGTTCTACTAAAGTGCCGTGTGCAGATTAAATTGATTAGAAACCATTCCTAGTATTGACATGCAGTACTGTCAAAACAGTTACTGGAGCAACTACATCACATCTGAGTTCTCTGCAGCAAAAATCTACGGCTTAAGAGCTGAGGTGGGGATAACTAAAAGGGACTGAAGAGTTTGTATGGGTATAATCAAAGCACCATTGCCTACACTCAGACAGACTGACACTGCTTTTGCCTTTACCTCTGCCTCACTTGTTCTTTATGTATAAACTCACTGTTGCTATTGATGTCTCTGTCATCGAAGATGTATGGGAGTGGGTGAGTTTGGGGTCTGGTAATGGACTTCTTTCCCCTTGCCAGTTTCTAAGAGATGTTAGAAACACCATTATTTACCAGTGTGACTTAGTATGTATTCCTTATGGAGAATCTGCGTTTCCCGAAAAGTAACCTCATTCCTCCAAAGGTTCTGGGAAGGGGTCAACATATCAGATAAAGGTTTAGGTGGGCTATTCCATCCACTTTTGCAGGACACTGGGGCCATAAAATGGTAAGCTACCTTAAGATGGAAAAGCACCAGGAATTTGTTCAAATACTTTGAATTTTATGTCATCACAGCCATGGGAGGAAGGAACTATGAGTAGTCTCAGTTTAAAATGTTTTCAAATCATGCTCCACGTTGCATGCTGTCAACCTGTTCATTGGTAAGGAGCTTTATCCTCCCAGCCTTATTGCCAGCTCCCATAGCCTTGTAGAGGAAGTTTCTCTTCTCTCCCCAGAAGACACTGTCTTTGGTCTAGCATAGATAAAGTTCAAGCATTTTAATCTTGTTTGGTCCGAGGAGCAGCTCTGAGATCACAGAAACTATCGTGCATGCCCACAACTTACAAATGCATGCCTGCAGTAATCTCGTAAAGAGTTGTAAAATGAACTCTTAGATGTAATCTATAGATACATTTTTTTATGCACTGCTCAGAAGATTGTGACCAGTCTTGGCTCGTGCGAAGTATTGCCAAACTTTGTACTCCTTTCTGCCAGCTGTAAGAGAAGATTTAAGAACTGGTGTAGGACTCTTTGCCATTGCCACCAGTTTCTAACAGATGCTTTTATAACATTCATAAAAATAGACAGTACTAGGTTTGAATTCTGCAGCCATTTCTCTCTCAGTATTTTAGCTGATGTTACTATTTTTAAATGTTACCATGTTTTTCTCATACCAGTTCCATCTCAGGTTGCTGCCTCTTACCTAATCTTCAAGATCTTTTGTATTAATCAGGTATACAATTTTGTTTGGGATTCAGTGTTAGGTAAATAATAAAATTATGCATGGCAGAAGTCTTCCTTTCATTCTGTTTGGCACAGGCTATAAGAAAACTGTGTTGCTGAACCAGCAAGGGAAGAGCTTCTGACTGCTGTAACAGGTATCTGTATCTGAGAAACAGGAGTATTTGATTTCTAGAAAAATTGAAGAGTTCATTCTCTGTCCTAATGATGAGGAACTCATAATGGCTTTTTGCAAAAAGGGTATATTAGTGGTCTGGCCTTAACAGATTTGGAGGTAGTTATTTTAGAGCTGGAATAGACAACCTAAAAAAGGCTTATAAACATTTGTGTTTAGTGAAAAGAATTCCTCTTCTAGCAAAAGTGTCTTATGACACTTTTGGAATCTAGGAAGACTTTTTTCCTAAGGTATATTCTGTGGAACACTGTTGAGATAAAGGGTTAGGTGATCATATAAGTTTGGAAAGTGCTGCTCACTTGTCCTTCCATCTTGGAGATTTATGGTATACATTATTTTCAAAGCTCTGAGAAATTTTGAAGTTAGAAACAATTGTTTTTTAACTTAATGTTTTCCTGATATTTGTTCACTAAACTCCTTTTATATAATCCTTAAAACTGTAAAAATGGTTTCTCCAAAACACTTCTCGACATGATATAGTAAAAAAACCTAGAATTCAGAGATTTCTTAATATTTAGTACCCTCTCTTCCTTTGCAAAGAACTTTTTGCTTTGTGCCCTATAGTATTACTCTATACCTTCACAGTATTTCATCTGAGGACCTGAGAAAAGTTAAGATTGAAGTTCCATTTTACAGTTAAGGAAACAAGCTCAGCTTAGTAATGGCTACCTAAAGAGTTTCAGAATTAAATGTAGGGTTTCCCAGTTATTCTTTTTTTAAGTGAATTTTGGCACCTAAAATTATATAAACTTACTGGATGGTTATTTTTAACCAAGGCTTAGAACAGTGGCTCCCTGTCTAATAACATTCATTGGTTATCCTTGACAGCTCATGACTGCTTTCCTAACACTCACCACTTACCTGGGAATATATTCTATCTAATAAATATATTTTGTTTCTTTGTACCTATAGAAGGAGGAAGGCAGGTTAGTGAAAGCATCATTTATTCTTAAGATTGGTGGACACAAAAGAAACTTGAGAACCAAATAACCTTGCCCCACCTTTGTGGCCCCATCTAGCATCATCAGCTCTGTTAGAAGTAGCAACCTGGCATAATTGCTGAGAGTAGGTCTTTAGATGTACCTGGGAGATAGGGTTACCCGAGTTTCCCATCTTTTGCCACTCCTTTATCCTAAGATAGGTGCATGCATGTAGCCAAACAAGCATCTTAAAAGTTTGTTTCCTTGCTATGTTTGGGCTTATCCCCTGATAGCCCATTTTATTGAGTAACTTGAATCAGACCTCTAGAGCAGTTGTCCTCAACCCCTGGACCGCGGACTGCTACCAGTCTGTGGCTTGTTAGGAACTGGGCCGCACAGCAGGAGGTGAGCGGCGGACAAGGGAGCGAAGCTTCATCTCCCACTCCCCATCGCTCGCATTACCGGCTGAACCATCCCCAGCCCGTCTGCGGAAAAATTGTCTTCCACGAAACCGGTCCCTTGTGCCAAAAAGGTTGGGGACCGCTGCTCTTGAGAATGAGGACATTCAGAGTAGGTAGGTAGGGCCATTCATCTTTAGTGCTTTGTCTTGCCATTAAACAGCTGTGTGAACTTGGTCATTTCTGTGTTTTTTTAACATGTTAGATGAGGCAGTTGAATTATATTTACATCAAATCCAACTCTAAATTCTTATTTTATAAATAACAAGAAAAAACATCGCAGGAGATAGAATGGAGAAATGGGATAGTTTTAAGTGCTTTTGACATCAGATATGACCCGGCCAAAAGTAAACATTAAAATATTGTCAAATCAGTTATTAATTACCATTTTTTGAACCTGAGGCATAGATCAAGGTTTGACTACTTAAGAATCTTTCTTCTGTTGTGGCCGTGACACTTGGAAGATACTCATCAACAACCTGTTCCTAAGAGCAATCTCTTTATGTGTTTTTGGAAAAGTTAACAAGAGTATGCTTTGGCTTTGAGACCAATGAAGTCTCCCATACTCAACTTATATATAGCTAATTGTTGGCAAAGCTAGAATCCAGGTTTTCTGCTCTGTGCATTGAAGAGGTAATGCTCCAAGGCCCTTCAAGGCAAGGCTTAACAGGAAGTTCTCAGTGTGTAACTGACCATCAGGGATTAGTGTATTTCCAAGGTGTTAGTCATCTTCTTACAGCTAAGTGAGTATTAGTTTCTGGAAATAGTACTGTCTCTCAGAAATCTTCTGAAACTCATGCCCAATATTATATCTCTGTTTCTTCCTACCTTTCCAAACAGCTCCCTTTCCTACTCCTAACACCCTCCTCCTCTCTTCCCCTCTCCTGAATTCTCATTGGAATGTGGTGAGAACACACCTTAGCTATTACCTCAGTAGATGCTTCTTTCATTGGCCCCCAATTAGAATTTTTTTGGACTGTTCGTAGTTTTATTTATTTATTTATTTTTGTTTTTTACCTTTACTCATTCTTTTTTTTTTAAATTTTTATTGGGGTATAGTTGATTTACCATGTTGTTGTAGTTTCAGGTGTACAGCAAAGTGAATTTGTTATATATCTACTTTTTTTTAGATTCTATTCCCATATAGGCCATTACAGAGTATTGAGTAGAGTTCCCTGTGCTATGCAATAGGTCCTTGTTAGTTATCTATTTTATATATGGTAGTGTGTATGTGTCAGTCCCAATCTCCCAATTTACCCCTCCTCCTCCCCCTCCCTTTACCCCTGGTAACCATAAGCTTAATTTCTACATCTGTAACTCTATTTCTGTTTTGTAAATAAGTTCATTTGTAGCCTTTTATTAGATTCCACATATAAGCGATATCATATGATATTTGTCTTTCTCTGTCTTACTTCACTCAGTATGACAATCTCTAGGTCCATCCATGTTGCTGCAAATGGCATTATTTCATTCTTTTTTATGGCTAATATTCCATTGTATATATGTACCACATCTTCTTTATCCATTTCTCTGTTGATGGGCATTTAGGTTGCTTCCATGTTCTGGCTACTGTTAATAGTGCTGCAGTGAACATTGGGGTGGGTGCATGTGTCTTTGAATTATGGTTTTCTCTGGGTATATGCCCAGTAGTGGGATTGCTGGATCATATGGTAGTTCTGTTTTTAGTTTTTTAAGGAACCTCCATACTGTTCTCCATAGTGGCTGTACCAGTTTACATTCCCACCAACAGTAATGAAAATAAAAACAAAAATAAACAAATGGAACCTAATTAAACTTAAAAGCTTTTGCACAGCAAAGGAAACCATAAACAAAACAAAAAGACAAACCTCAGGAGAAAATATTTGCAAATGAAGCAAGTGACAGGGATTAATCTCCAAAATATACAAACAGCTTATGCAGCTCAATATCAAAAAAACAAACAACCCAATCAAAAAATGGACAGAAAATCTACATAGACATTTCTCCAAAGAAGACATAGAGATGGTTAAAAAGCAAATGAAAAGATGCTCAGCATCACTAATTATTAGAGAAATGCAAATCAGAACTACAGTGAGGTATCACCTCACACCGGTCAGAATGGCCATCATCAAAAAATCTACAAATAATAAATGCCCTAGAGGGTGTGGAGAAAAGGGAACCCTCTTGCACTGTTGGTGGGAATGTAAACTGGTACACCCAATTAGAGTTTAATAGGGAAAACTGAATACAAGTTGAATGTCTCCACCCTTGGAAAGTACCCCTTTGTCCTTACTGAGGTAGTTTAGCCACACAGAAAATGTAGGAAACCATGGAATCTTTTTCATCAGTGTAGGGCCTGACAACAATAATGGTGGCATCCTTGGCTTTTATATTTCCAAACATTTTATTTAATGACAAAAGATTTGAAATCCCCCAAAGATTGTCAAAATGCCAGCACCCACCCTAGTCACATATTGAAGATGCCCAGGTATACCACCCAAATCTAACCTTTTTCAGTGGTTCTCAACCCTGGATGCCTGCTGTTACTACTTGAGAAGTTAACTCTGTATAGCACCCAGACCCCACAATCAGTTAAATTAGCATCTTGGTGAGGCCCAAGCATTGACAGTTTAAAATCTCCCAGTTATTGAGGGACATACCTGGCCTTTCTAATTGTAGCTTAAAATCTTTGTCAAACCTATAAGTGAGAAGAGAAGGCCCTAGGTACTGTCTTGGTGAAGATCCGTATAACTAAAGTAGTTCAAAGCTAGGGACCAGACTCTGGAACTGATTCTACCTATACAGGTTATCCCCACTATCCAAAAGTAGAGCTTTCTTATGAAAGCTTTTAGGCAAAATGTCGTAAAGCAAAGAAGCAATCACTTTAGGACACATCTGGCTAATGATGTATGAAATAAATCCAGATAAAGCACAGATGCTCACAGAGTTCAAAGCCATGGCAGCCAGATGCTGAGTATAGTTCGAAGGGAAGGAGCTTGGGACCGCCACTCTTGCTGCTTGAGGTGTGCGCTGCCTCTGTATCAGCTCACTGCAGAACAAACGCAGAATGCTATTTTCACTTTTCATCCTTTTTCCTAAAAGCAAAAATCCTTTTCCAACTTCTTTCGGTTTGTGAAAACAGGAACTACTGTCGGTCTTTCGCAAAAGTGTAGTGGTGTAAAATGAACTTTCAAAAAGCAAGGAATACCTGTACTGTCTTGTAGATCAGACACTCCACGGGCCCGTTTGGTAATACTCAGGGTAGCTGACATAGATGTTACCCCCTTTGAGGTCTGTGCAGCAGCTACACAGGCTTCTCTCTTTCAACCTCTTTTTTCCTACTCCTTTTGCTTTTCGTCAAAGAGGAGAAATCCACCCCTATGCTGCAGCCAAGTCTCCAAATTGGACTTTAGCCAGATTATGAAACTGAGACTGAGCTATTACTCAGAAAGCCTTCTGGAGCCATGTCATTTCAATATAATTCTCTACAAAGCTAGAAATTACCTACCTGTAACCTCAGTTTCCTGAATGAAATCTTTTGAGCAGTTCCGTCTTAATTTACCCATTTAGGGTCTTTGTTCACTGGTGAATCCTGTGGCATCCCTTGACCTTGTTAATGACCCCTGAATTAGCAAAATCAGGAGACTGTGGGGGGAGTTTGGCTATTTCTTGGGTATACTAAGTTCAGTAGCTCCAAACTCCTCTGAGTGTTCCAGGAAGCCTGAACCTTGACTGATCCAAGTAGAGTATATACCTTTGGAGAATACAGATGTTTAAGGTAAGTAATTTTCTGTTTTTGAATCCACTATGACCATTGTTACAACCTTATGATATTAAATGAAGACGTGAATGTAACCTCCTTTCGAAGAGATTTTTTTATAAAGAAATATTTTGTTAACCGGAGTAACTAGTGTAGTTGTAAAATCACTATGTAATTGTTCATGGTATACTGAAATGTCTATTGTGTGTTGTGGTAATAAAGTTGGCATAAAATAGCTTTGCTAAATTAATGTGAAATGATTTTAATGCTTTTCTGTCTTCAATATACTTCCTAAAGGAGGAAATGATGACTTTCATATTTGTCATTAAGCTTTAGGGTTCGTGAGAAAAAGAAGGAGAAAAGAGGACAGACACTATCAGCATATGGGAAATAGGAAATTGCGTATGCTGTCAGAGGTTTCTGGATGATAAAGTTAATCTATTTCTCTTAGTTATATAGGAGGGTGTTAGTGTTTTACCTACAGTGTTAACAGTGAACACAGTAGACATAAAATATTGGGTATCTTTTTATTTAAATGATTAGCTAAAGGTGTTTGTATTTCCAAAATTAAAGTCATGTATGTACACATACATACTTATTTGATTTCTTACATATTCATTTATATATGATCAAAACTGTTCTCAATTTCTTAAAACATAAATTGCCTTTATTTAATACAGAAGTCAGATTCATTTCATTGTTTGGAACTATGTTATCAGAGTTGATCAAACCCATCAAAGTAAATGTTTGTATTAGTGAGTTACCAATATGAAGATTAGAGGAAATGACATTGTTCAGAACTGAATTCAGTAATTACTTTCAGGTGGCTACATTGCTCTGGTAGCTGGATCCTTTCAGATCAGTGACCTAGTCTGGCCTTCTGCTATCTGGGAAGAATGTATTTGGTTCATCTGTATTTTGTAAAGTTTTTACTCTTTTAACATGGCTCGAAACAAAAATATTACTGAGTTTTTATCTTGCACTCTCACAGATCTGTCATTTTACCTTTCAAAAAATTCTACTTTTATCAAAAGCTATATTTTACACCACAGCTAAGATTTTTCTTGGAGTGTCAGTGAATTATTTGAATGAGTTATATACATTAGATACTAGGAAAAGCAGCTAGGAATCCTACTTAAACCTCACTTAAACCAGATACTGTGTTGAATTCTAATGAAGAAAAATTTTTTTATGTTTCAGGATGCTGTTTCATATGCAACTGTATATTACTGTTCTTTTAGACAGTATATAACCTGCCAACACATACACTTTTTAAAAAAATTAACACCATAGAGAAAACTATATTTTAAATTCCCACATTAAAATAGTGGAAAACATGAGCGCCTTTTGCCAAGATGCCTTTACCTAATTGCATTAGGACATTGATACTTGGTCTAAATAAGAAAAAAAGTTTCAGGGGACTAAATTTTAGTATTTAGCAAAGTGCAAGAAAATTCTTTGGAAAGCAACTACTATTGCAGTGTGAAGTGTGAGTGGTGAGGATATAATGAATTGAACTCTTATTTTTAGTCCCTATTCTGTGGAGTGCCTGAATGAACAGTTTGAGAACCATGTAGTCTCAGTATTTTCATTTCTTTTTCTTCTCAGTTTAGTTGTCTTAACTTCAAAGGGTATGTCTAAAATACACTTGTGTCCTTAATATTGAAAGAGTTGTCTTTCTTGGTTTTGACATTTAAGAATTGGAATATTTTGCAAAAGTATAGATATTTAAAAATCTTAAGTGCATCTTCCTAGGAGTGTAGAAACAGATATGCCATATATTATATAAAGTATATATGTATAGAATGTGCCTAGATCCAAGTTTGATCTACACTTTCATTCACTTTGGAGCTTGTTTTGTCAGGTACCTGTTGTTACAACAGAGGCTTAAAACTATCCTATGCTTTTCAGACCTATATGTAGTAGTGAGTATTTTAATTTACTGGATTTAAACTACGCTAAATGTGCTATCTACAATTTGTTACTACTATATTAATTTCTCTTTGTAAAACAAAGGAGAACAGTCACATACCACACGCACACTTTAAAAAAATCTTTGTTAAGTAGACAGTGATGGCATGGCCATCTCTTGAATGTGTTTTGAGAGTTTAGAGATGTTGCTCTGTCTGGCAGAGAGAGGGAATCAGCACAGCTCACATTAGTTTGGGAATAAATTGAACTTCAGCTTATGAAGGGAGCATAGCTGTCTTGTGAATAGTTTCACCATTGTGTGATTTCTTCACCCTAAGTCTCAGAAGAGAACCATTGTAGAAAATAAAAAGCTTCTCTCTGAGACACGGGAATAGAATCTATCATGAAATCTTAAGAGTATTAGTGACATCAAGTAAGATTCCTATTAAACTGGTAAGTGTAAGTTTGGGAATGTATTTTAGAAATAATATTTGTTCCTAATTCTGCTGATTCAACATTAGCCTGAAATCCAATAAACTTGATTAATTTCTGACTCTGACTCCATGTAGCTATGTTACCTTGGGCCAGACACCAATCTCCTGGGCAACAGTTAACTCAAATGTAATTTAGGAATAGTATTGCCTGTGTGGGTCAAGTATGAAAAATGAATATGTATGAAAATATTATCTGTAAAATGCTAGTGTAAGCATAACCTGTTACTTAAAACAGATGGCAATGCACATAAAACACATGATACGGATTAATAATTTCCTTGTGCTCAATTAGCTGGGACAATTCAGATAAATTTACACTATGCCACATCTCCAGATTTTGAGCTAATTCCTTTTAGCTGTACAAGGACTGTGTATTCGTTTTTATGAAATTTATACCATGTGATAATAACCCTGACCAAGGGAACAGATCTCACTGACTTCTGTCTTTTAATTTCCTACCTTGCACTTGAGAAGTACAAAAATTGTATGTCTACTTTCCTTTCTCTTCTGATTCTAGTGGTTTGTGCAATAATGAAACATTTGTCCTCTCTGTCTTTTGGTTGGGGAAAGAAATTTAGGACAATAACAGATGTGATAAGTTAGCATGTGAGTAATTGCAGAATAAAATATTCCGGCAATAATTTCCATAAAAAGTTGAGAGGTGAGGGCTTCCCTGGTGGCGCAGTGGTTGAGAGTCCGCCTGCCGATGCAGGGGACACGGGTTCGTGGTCCAGGAAGATACCACATGCCACGGAGCGGCTGGGCCCGTGAGCCATGGCCACTGGGCCTGTGCGTCTGGAGCCTGTGCTCCGCAATGGAAGAGGCCACAACAGTGAGAGGCCCGCATACTGCAAAAAAAAAAAAAAAAGTTGAGAGGTGAGGGAGAACACCTCAAGCTCATTTGATATTCAGATGCTTTATGTCACCCTTTGGATTGGAGCTGAGTCCTCGAAGTAGTCCACGGAGAGGTAGAAATTATGGAATATTCCTGGTGGGTGGAGGCCAGAAGGAGCCAGAAGTGAGTAAACTTTGACCAGCCTGAGTTGTTTGGGAGGATAAAATTGGAGAGTTAGTACAGAATTATGGAGGGCTGTCAAGGGTTTGAATTGTGCCCTGTTGGGAGTGTGTACTGGCTAAGTCAAAAGGACTGGAAAAGCTGGTAGCCCACTTCCTCTGTAAGAAAGTGGCATCAACCCTTTTCCCTTTCTGTGAATAAGGTCTGTGATAAGCTGTGGTCAGGCTAGTCAGTCACGAATAGTTTCTCCATACTACTTAATGTGCTTCAAGTGACATACTATATGTTTGAGAAAAGTGTTTAGTCTAGCTTCTAAGGCCCTCCACAGCCTAACTCTTGCCTACCCATCAGGCTTAAACTTGCCTTCTGCATCCAGGTGGATCCACTTGCGGGTCCTTCATGCCCTTGGTGTTTCACTTCCCCCCTTTGCCCCTACTGCTCCATCTATCTGGAGTGCCAGCCCCAGGGCCCTTGATGTCTGCAAACATTTACTTACAACTTTCAATAGAAGGTCTCCTCTATGAAAACGTCATACATTTTCCAAGCTCCCACTGCCTGTTGAGGAATTCCATGACTATTTGTTTATATTTTATTTCTTATTTCTCTTTTACTTGTTTGTATTCATTTTCTTCAGCCAGACTGTAAACATTTTTTTTTTTTTTTTTTTTTTGCGGTACGTGGGCCTCTCACTTCTGTGGCCTCTCCTGCTGCGGAGCACAGGCTCCGGACGCGCAGGTCCCGCGGCCATGGCTCATGGGCCCAGCTGCTCCGCGGCATGTGGGATCCTCCTGGACCGGGGCACGAACCCTCGTCCCCTCCATTGGCAGGTGCACTCTCAACCACTGCGCCACCAGGGAAGCCCCAGACTGTAAACTTTTGAAGGCAAGGTCAACAATTAACTTATCTTTGAACTCTTAGAGCCTGGGTCATAAAATGTAAAATTGGAATGCTTTTTAGAAACCTGCAAAAAGAGGACAAAGCTTTTTTCAAAGGAATAAATGTCTAATGGTAGAATTCCAAATAACAGACACCTAGGTGAAAAAGCTAATCTCAGGCAGATAACCTAGCCTGCACCCTTGCTTCCACACTGATATCACCAAATAGGAAACCACTTATATTTTTAGTTATCTGTAGCTTCAGCCTTTTGTGTTACAGCCCTAAGTACAGTGCTGTGTTTTTTTAAAAAAATATTCTTTTTTTTAACTCTAGGCAGTCTGTTTTTTTGTTTTTTTGTAAATTCTGTTTGAATTATAAATTAAAATATGAATGCTTAGAGAATAGCATTCAATTATTGGGGATTTGTTCAATAAGATTGGGTGGTTGGGGGCTTCCCAGTGTGGGAAGCAATAAACCACAGAATTCAAAGAAGTGGAATGGTGGTCCTGACTTAAGGTGGTCTGAACAATTTCCACGGTGCTTATAGTTAGGCTAGTTGGCAGTTCAGGTTTCCTTTAGAAACTGTTCTTTAGTTCTGCTCTGGACATCTTGTAAGTGCTCTTTTTCACAAGATTAAAGCAGAATTTTGGAAACGGTTAGGCAATTAATCCTGAGTGAGGGTTTCAGTGTTGTTTTTCAGCTTTTGTTGCAGAAGGGAGACACTAGTTCATTACTCACAAAAGTAAAGAATAATGGTATTTATCTTATGAGGTTTTTTTTTTTTAATTATTTTTTTTGTCTGCTTTGGGTCTTTGTTGCTGCGCACAGGCTTTCTCTAGTTGTGGTGAGCGGGGGCTACTTTTTGTTGTGGTGCGTGGGCCCCTCATTGTGGTGGCTTCTTTTGTTGCGGAGCAAGGGCTCTAGGCGCACGGGCTCAGTAGCTGTGGCTCATGGGCTCTAGAGCGCAGGTTCAGTAGTTGTGGCACACGGGCTTAGTTGCTCCGCCGCATGTGGGATCTTCCCGTACCAGGGCTTGAACCCGTGTCCCCTGCATTGGCAGGTGGATTCTTAACCACTGTGCATGAGGTTTATTTTTGAGTACCAGTATGCTGCTGAGTGGCCTGGCAAATGTGAGGCAGCCATAGGCTGTTTTATATTGTGGCTTAATGGTAGAAGAGCAAGGGAGATTTATTATCTATTGTAATAATTAAACATTTTGCATTTATTCAATAAGGGGAAGGTGTATGCAACTTGACATTTATTATCCTCCAAGAAGCAAACACGCATTCATTCATGACAGTAACTGCTGGCTGAGCACTTGTTCTGTGCCTGCCTGGCACTGTGCTAGACTCCAGAGAACGAGGCTCCAAGCCTGGAGGAGATCGTTTTATGGTTGATTCCTCTGGCTCCTTCACCATACCCAACCCTCCACACATATTTCCACTTTGTTTTCAGATGACCTCGCCTCCTTCCAAGATGTCTCGTCAGTCTGCTCCTTTCCATTCCCAGCTTCAACCATAGTCTAGGCCCTTGGTTGTCCCTGATCTGTTTCATTGCAGTAGCAACCTAGGGGTTTTCTCTGCCCCTGGTTTCTTCCCTATCCAAGCTAGTATCTCTGTTTCAAAACACAGATCATGGGCTCATAAAGATGTTCTGGTCACCTTATTCATCTGCTCAAAACAGCAATAACTTACTGTCTATGGAATAATGCCCAGACTGCTTTACCTGGCGTGTAATTATTTTTCCATCTTCATCTTCTAAGACTATCCTCCAGCCATTGGATTTCCTCAAACTTTAGGCATCTTTCTTCCCCTGTTGTGTGTCCAAGCTGTGCTCTGCCTAGGCTGGTGTGATATGAAGCCAGCTTGTGCTTTAAGGCCCAGCCCAAGTCACCTTTCTTAGAAGCTTCCCTCAGTTCCTTTAGGTCAGAGCATTTGCTCTCTCCTCTAAGTTTTATAGTATATTATGTGCATCTGTCTTACGGCTTTTATTCCATTCTGCTTTACTTTGCAGTTGTTTGCTTGCCTATTTCCCATACACAGTTGTCAACTTTGTGAGGGCAGAGAATGGGTCTTGCCTTTTGTGTCCCATCAACACCTGTAACTGTGTTTGGTCTGTAGCGGGTGCTCAGCAAATGTTTGATTGATGTTACGTTCTGTGTTTTGGGTGTATTTGTAATCGCTTGCCTTTTGGCCAGCAAACTGTCTTAGTTTTCATAAATTAGCAGCATCAATGCTTAAAAAGGAAGCAACTCTCATCACCCAGACTTAACAGGGATTGGGTAATGAAGGTCAAAGGTGGTTTGTGCATGACAGGCAGGTCAGCAGAGTAGAAGTAACATGGGATAGGGAGTCCTTGAGGTTGTTTCTCCAGCTTCATCGGTTATATCAGCTGTATAATCTTGGACAAGTTACTTAATCTTTCTGAACTTTTTCCCTCACTTGTAATCAGATGCAAATATTACCTACTTACTAGGATTGTTGTAAGGACTAAATAAGATTAGATGTAGCACCTAGTGCAATGCTGGCACATAACAGTTTTCCAGCAAATGGTAGCGATATGCACACCTTGCCTGCTCTGCCCACAGCCTCTGCTGCTTTTGTGGACTGGTTCTGTTCTGTATGACCCTTCACACCCTAACTGCCCTAACTACAACTGACAGGAACAGACAAAAGCAGTCTGTTCATAGACTGGCCAGTGACCTGAGATGTGGCCTGACATGAAGGCCTTCTCTTGGGTAGGGGTAATTATTATTTCCTGCCTTGGGAATTTAAACTAGGGGATCCTGAAAGACTGAGTTATTAGGGATGTGGGAACTTAAGATAAATTAGAGTTGGATCCTGAGAGGCTGTGTTGGCCCTGTGCAAGGTGAGGTTATAAGTAAGCAGGGGATGGTGGTTAAGTAAGAACAGAAGAGATGTCCAGAAAGGAGCCAGGGATATTGGGGGGGCGGGGAAGTGGGCTGAGAGTGGAGAGGGAGAGTGAGAGAGTGAGCAGACTCTAGGGCTGTAACAGTCCAGCTAGTTAGGCACATTCATGCAGAGCTGATGCCTGGTGTGCTTCTCTAGACAGAGTTACTGAAGAATTGTCTGCAGTATGATCTCTGGGTCCTTTTAGCATTGGAGAGTCATGACAGGAGCAGTCTTTGTTTCCCTGGAAGGCTCAAATGTGGTCACTTGGGGCACCAAGGTATAGGGTGCTGGGCTGGTAGATCCCAGTCATGACTCATATGATGGATAGGAGCTTGGCATTAAGACCCAAAAGAACCAAACCAAAGAGCAGAGTTGGGGGTGGGAGTCCACAGAGTATGCAATTTACAGCTGAGATTAAATGATCAAAATGATGCCACAACTGTTGAAAATTTGAGTAACAAAGGGAAAAAAGCCTTAATTCATTTTTGCAGTTTAGACAATGAAACTGGGCTAATAAAATCCACGCATCCTTGTCTAATAGTTCAGAAATAATGTTAAGGTTTACCTAAGGGTCCTCTTTGCATAACAGCGTTTAAGCACTCCCCAAATCTCCAGCTCCCCTTCTCCTTCCTCCCACACCCAGATTGAGGCACAGAGCTCTTTACCAGCTTAGTTTCTGATTCAGCGTCAAAAAGAGTTCCTATTTTAATTGGTTTCTTTTCCTTCTCATCCTTTAGCACCAGAAGTCAGCCTGTCTCAATTTAAAATACTTTTGCAACCAGATGTCTGAAAAAAAAGAAAAAAAAAAGATGTGAAGCCAGTTTTTCTTTGTTTTAAACAATTGGATCATTTTATCACTCTGCTACAGCCTTTTGCCTTCTAGGAAAAACAAAAATAGGGTGTATAAATTGGTGGGTGCAGGCTGTTGAAGGTCATATAGTGTGGCTTGGTCCTATTATAATTTGTTTAAAAAGCTTTTTGATACCTACCTATCCATCCCTCAGTTATGTGAGCCTAATTATTTATGCCCTCTGTTCCCTGTCTTCTTACTGCCTGACTTTAGCTATAGAACTGCTTGTTATCTTGGTCACTGGGAAGGAAAGAAGAGGGAAAGTCATAGAAACACTAATTTTATTTCTTGATAACTTCAGCCTATAAAGAAGTTTAGTGGGGTGGGAAATACTGTTAGCTTCAAGGCTATTCGCGGCTTGTCTCTAGTTCATTCAGATTTCTAGAAGATGAGAATTGGTAAGGATCTGGGGAAAGAGTTGTATTTTATCCCAAAGGGCAACTAAAGCTCCAGTGATGGGAAGATTGCACAACTGGTTAAAAGTGGAGCTATGTAGAGGATTCCAGCCTGGGGGGCACATCTCTCTACATCAGACTCTCGGCCCTGTAGAGCTTCATAGGACCCATCTCCCACCAGCCACAACCCCACTTGAGAGCAAATGTCTCTTCCCGTTGGTCTGGTCTATGTCTTGGGTCACTGACATGTCATTTGGGGCCTCCTGTCAAGTTTAGTTTAAAACTAAGAAGCCTGGGACTTTCCTGGTGGCGCAGTGGCTAAGAATCTACCTGCCACGCAGGGGATACAGGTTCGAGCCCTGGTTGGGGAAAATCCCACATGCCATGGAGCAACTAAGCCCGTGCGCCACAGCTACTGAGCCTGTGCTCTAGAGCCCGTGAACCACAACTACTGAGCCCATGTGCTGCAACTACTGACGACCATGTGCCTAGAGCCCGTGCTCCGCAACAAGAAGCCACAGCAATGAGAAGACCGCATACCGCAACGAAGAGTAGCCCGCGCTCGCCACAACTAGAGAAAGCCCGTGTGCAGCAACGAAGACCCAACGCAGCCAAAAGTAAATTAATTAATTAATTTTTTAAGAAAGAAAGAAACCCATCCTGCTTCCTTCTTGGAAGCAAGACCAGAGTCCTGTTAGCAGAGAGAGAACCACCACCTGCAAGATCTTTTCCTCTTTCAAGCTAATTTGTATCAGATCATAGAGACTGATTTTTCAATCCTTAGTGGTCTTTCTAGAAAGCAGAATTTAACTTTTTAAAAAAATATTTTATTTTTGGCTGCGTCAGGTCTCGGTTGCGTCACACAGGATCTTCGTTCGGATCTTTGTTGCGGCATGCGGATCCTCCACTGCGGCGTACAGGCTTCTCTCTAGTTGTGGTGCGTGGGCTCTCTAGTTGTGGCCCACATGCTCAGTAGTTGTGGCATGTGGGCTTAGTTGCCCCACGGCATGTGGGATCTTAGTTCCCCGACCAGGGATCGAACCCACGTCCCCTGCAATGGAAAGTGGATTCTTAACCATTGGACTACGAGGGAAGTCCCTAACTTTTTAAGCACTTGAAAAAAGGATATTTAATGTCTTCAAAAGCTAATGTATTTAATAATTTAACCAACATTTGAATGCCCACTCCATGCTTGAATCATCTCCTGACACTTAGGAGAGAATCATGATATGGTTTTCAGATACTTTGCTTCTGCTTTATATTTTAATCTATCTTGAGACAGAGCTAAGGAAGTGTTGTTTCTTTTTTTGAAACTCATGGGTTTTTTCATGAGGACTCCTGGAATGGCAGTGGTAGGCCTGGATGAGACAGTCTTCCAACATGAGGGCTGGGGTGAGGACACCTAAACATGGTTTAGGCCTGTCTCCAATCCCCACATGTCCATGAATCCCAACCTCAGTATGGGGAGACGATCCCAGACTGAAGCAGCACCCAAGCAGGAACCAAGGCTTAGCTTCCATAAGCAGGGCTACAAGAGAGGCAGGGCTTTCAGTGGTTAAAAATACTGTGGAGTCAGGCTTGAGTGCATTTCTATGTACTACATGGATCACAGCTAAGGAACTAACATTGGTGCATTACTATTAATTAAACATGTTTTATTCATATTTCACTAGTTTATCCCTAATGTCCTTTTTCTGTTCTAGGATTCTATCTAGAATACTACCTTATAGTTAGTTGTTATGTCTCTTCAGCCTCTTCTTGTCTGTAACAGTGTCTAAGACTTTGTTTTTGATTACCCTGATGGTTCTGAGGTTTACTGGTCAGGTATTTTGTTGAGTGTGCCTCAGTTTGTTTTTTCTTTGTAATAATGGCTTTATTGTGATAGAAGTCATATACCATAAAATACATCCATTTAAAGTGTACAATTCAGTGGTTTTAAGTATATTTACAAAGCTGTGCAACCATTTCCACAGTCAGTTTTAGAACATTTTCATTACTTCAGAAAGACACTCCATACCTAATGACAGTCATTCCCAGTACTCCCTCCCTCACCCCAACACCCCTACCCTAGGCAAACACTAATCTACTTTCTGTCTCTATGGATTTGCTTATTCTGGACATTTCATATAAATGGAATCATACAATAAGTAGCCTTTTATGGCTGACTTCTTTGACTCAGCATAATGTTTTCAAGATTCATCAGTGTTGTAGCTTGTATCAGTCCTTCGTTCCTTTTTATAGCTGAATTTTTTTTTTAATTTTATTTATTTTTGGCTGCGTTGGGTCTTTGTTGCTGTGCACGTGGCTTTCTCTAGTTGCAGTGAGCGGGGGCTACTCTTCGTTGCGGTGCGCAGGCTTCTCATCACGGTGGCTTCTCATTGTGGAGCGTGGGCTCTAGGCGCGCAGGCTTCAGTAGTTGTGGTGCATGGGCTCAGTAGTTGTGGCTCGCAGGCTCTAGAGCGCAGGCTCAGTAGTTGTGGCGCACGGGCTTAGTTGCTCCGCGGCATGTGGGATCTTCCCGGACCAGGGATTGAACCTGTGTCCTGTTCATGGCAGGTGGATTCTTAGCCACTGCGCCATCAGGGAAGTCCCAGTATTTCCTTAATTTGGATTTTTCTGCTGTTTTTCTTCTAAGAATGGAGTTATGTTTTTTTCTGAGGAAGATCACATAGATGAAGTACCCTCATGACATATCAAGGAGTACATGCTGTCTGTATGACTTATCACTGGTGATACTAATCTTGATCACCTGGCCAAAGTAGTGTTTGCCAGGTTTCTCCTCTGTAAAGTTGCTTTTCCCCTCCTTTCTCTACCCTACTCATAGCCAGCACCTGGGGTGGGGAGTGGAAGGTGGGAATATTTACATAAATTATTTGGAGTTCTGTCTAGGAGATTTGGTTCTTTTCTCCCATTCAGTTATTTATATTAATATATTTCTTTATACTTTAGATATTTCATGGATGTTTGTTTTATACTTTGGGCCCATGTCATTTATTTTGTTACTCAAAGTGTTCTAGTTTTAGCCGTTGGGAGATCTTTTAGGTTGGCTCCTGTGTTGTGTCTCTTTGACATCCCGCCGCCGCCGCCCCCCCCCCACCCCAACCGCCTTTTTGTTAAAGCCTTTTTTTCCTGTCACTGTAAGATGTTTCTGGCTCATCTTGTGTATTCCCTGCCCCAGCTCTAGAATCAGCAGTTTCTCCAAGGATTCTGATTTCTTTTATTGGGTAATGGTATTGAGTATTAGAAGCCAAGATCTGGGTGCTGGGTGTGCTTTTTGCTACCGAGGTGTGTTTCACTGTTTCTAGGCTCTCTCACTGGACAAAGCTAGGAAATCTATGTATGTATATTAGCCCATGCATATACACATATCTATAATTATTTTGGTGTCTGTACTTAACACTAAACATGACTTTGAAGTAAGATCACTTTTAAAGAATTACACTGTGAGACGGGCAGAAAGGTTTAGTGTTTAAATACTGTGGCTTCTTTGTGCAGGGGAGAACCATTTGTTCCATAAGTAGAAGCAGTGCCAAAAAATCCTCTACCTGACAAGATTACCCATCTACATCTCATCACAAATGCATCCTCACCCTCCCCATCAGAAGACAACTCCCATTATGCTGTGGGGCTGCTCTTCTCAGGGTTTCTGGTTGGTGTCCACTCTCTTCTAGGTGCAAGTCCTCAGGGTCTGGTAACCTGAGGACAATAGCATATTGGTTAAATGAATTAAAGCACATTCATGTGATCATTAAAATTAATATTACAGAAAATCATCATAAGAAAGTAGTTTTTGTATGTAAAATATTATGAACTAAATGAACCCATTACTGCAAGAATATGCATATGAAAAAATTGTAAGGATATTCACTAAAATGTTATTGCTGTGTTAACTCAGGATAGTGAGATTAGAGGGGATTCTAAAATTTCCCCTCGTTTTGTTTGAATTTTCTAAATTACCCACAATTAAATGCATGCTTTCACAGTAAGAAGAAAATTCTCATGAAACAAAAGTAGATACTCCTCTGAGAAGAAGGTCTAACCATACTTTAATTAGACCACAATTTTATCTGGAGAAACCATAACCATTAGCTGAAGAAACCAGGAATAGGACTTTTAGATGAAGTTAATGGATTAAAAGAGCTTTTTAAGAGCCTGGAGGAATATGGGAAAGGACAAGTCTTGATCAAAGTAAACTTTTTGACACTTGGCAGAGGAGCATGAGTTCCCTGAAAGCCCAAGAAAAAGTGCAAAAACAAACAAACAAAAAAGCAGTTGCCTAACAGAAAACCTCCAGCCTTATGTTTTGGCCTGATGCCCTTGTTGGAAATTTTGAAATTAAGTGTGTCTAGGGAACCTGGGCACCTTGTAAGGAATGAGCTCCATGTTATTTAATGTGTTTAAATGTAAATCCATAGCTAGAAGCCACACAACTAGGGACCTAGATTAGAGAGGGGACTCCACTCAGGCCCTTCCATTGAAGGTAAATAGTGGCTCTTGAAAGGTGCACATATGAGAAATGAGTGTGTGTGTATGTGTCGGGGTGGGAGCTTATAAGTAGTGACATTCTTTGACATACATTGCTTTATTTTTGGTTATTTTGAATTTTAATATTGAATCACTGTCACTAATTAACTGTGGTTAATTGTTGTCCTAACCAGGAAAGTTTATTTAGAAAAACACAAACTGGTTTACAGTTGGTCCAAATCAGCCTAAGCCTGGACAAACTCCTTTTCTATTCCAAGTGTCAAATCTTGTCAGATTAAAGGAAAGGGAAGAAGCTTTCATAATTACTCAAAATTATTTAAAAATTCCTTAGTTTCTTTTTCATTTAGGTTTTGTATTGTCATGAGATTTTTAGATCAAGATTTAAACGAATATTTAAAAATATTTTTCTATATCATCAATTGCAACTGAGCACTCATTAAGAACAAGTGCTAAAAAACTTGCAGATGAGCAAAAAGGGTATTGAGTAGAACTTTTAGGTCACATCTCACCTCTATCATTCTTTGCAGTAAATTGGGAGAATTAATGAACCAGTAGTGAAGGGAAGCAGAAATTGAACAAACTGTAAAGGAGATGAAACACATCATTGGATATATGGCCTCGGACAAGTTACTCAGCCTCATATAACTTCATGACAATTCTACGAAGTAGATATTGTTATTATTATCCCTGGTTTACAGACAAGGAATAGGCAGAGTACAAAGCCCTTAGATCAGAGCCTGGGCTATATAAAGTTCTATATTAGAGTTGGTTAAATAAATAACATTAAAAGGGGGACTGAAAGACCATATTGTGTCTGTGACCTTGTCTGTTTTTGAATCTTTCAGCCTCTGAGGAATCAAAGTTGATTAGTTCAAGTTATTTTCCAGACTAATAATTAAATTCAGATCCTCTGTTGCTTCTGGATTACTCAATATTGTACATTCTTTGTAAATACAATCTTAATTCCAAGTTTGGTGACTAGGCCTGCAGGAGAGGAGAGGAAAAACTATCCCTCATCTGATCTCTACCTTGGTTTAATAGGAGCTGGCCCAGGTATGTAGACAAAAAAGTGCTTTCCAAAGTATTTTGTAACAATGTCCTAGAATTCAGGGGATTGCAGGACAAGGGTGGTATTCTGTGAAACTCAACTTCTGATTCCTAAAATCTGTAAAGCCATTTCTCTAGTCTACAGAGCTATATTTTTTCATTGAAAATCCAGAAAATGGAGGATCTGAGAAAAGTTTCTCCTTCTGTATTTTAAGAATTCTTAAACTTGGCAGATTTATCTGTATTTTTGGACTTTAAAAAGCTGAGAAGCTTTGTTTTAGAAAATGTGTGGACCAAGTGTATTATTAATACCAGGCCCATTGAGCTTCAGAAAGAGCAAAGATTTCGTCTGTCTCTTCCTTTCTCCCTCACTACTCTTCCCTTTTTTCCCCTTACTCAACTGTGTTCTTCTCTATGCATACTAGAGAAATGATGTTTGTTTTTTAAATTACTTATATATATTTAATGCAATGTGTGTTTCTTGGTCTTAATTCTATTGCAGCACTTCACAATTCTCTTTATAAAGGAAAACTATTAAGTTGGCTTTAATTATACATTCACCTTGAGTTCATGTAATGATTCATGACACACAGATTTTTGACTTATATAAGGATTATCATGGTAGAAATGTATTTAATAATATAAGATAGGGAAAAACACCTTGTCCATCCAGAGAACAGTAGAACAAAATAGGGTTCATGCCTAATCTAGTATTCATGTAGCTGCTAAAAAGAATAAAAAGCTCTGTGTGCTGATATGAAAAACTCATATATAGCTTAATCATACTTAAATGTAATTCTATAAATGCATGAAAAAGAACTATGAACTGTCTAAGTCAGTTGCCTTTGGGATAGGTCAGTGGAGGGGGGAAATTGGGACTTCAACATTTTGCTCTATTCTGTATGCTAGAACCTTTCAAGAGAATAAATTAATGTATTATTTCCATTTCTGTATTACAATTTCTTCAAGTCCACACTAGGGATACAGTGTTCCTTATCATTTGTGTACGTGGATAGGATATTGCAAAACTCTGAAGAGAAGTTTTTCTTCCTCTTGAAATCCTGTTTCCTATTCCTCCTTCTGAGCAGTGATCTGGTACATATGCCACTCTCCTCCAGTGGCCAGTAGCTTCTGAAAGAACCTCCCTGTGATGTTAATACTTCAAGTTTATTGCTCCATTTGCTCCCATTAAAATTTATATATACCCATCTCTCTCCTGGAGCTTTCCTCCTTATTACATGAAAATGGGAAGCCAGTACCAACAAAAGCTACCTCAAAAGCCTTTTGGAAGCAGAGAACCAATCAATAATATATTAGAGAATAACTTATATACTAGTTGGTAATGCTAAAACTATAACTTTTATCACTCTATTTAAAAATTCCATGTAGCACAAATGTCTGCTCTAGGTCACTCCAGATTGGGGTTTGGCGATACTCTAGTTGGCCCAGTCCAAACCCTCAACTCAAGTGTGTATATGGCATCTTCTTTGCCCCTACACCTTGCAGTGTTGAGTGATCCTCTTGAACCTTGTCTGTGTCTAAAGGCATTTGGACAGCAGCAATTTTTTCAATACCACTAATTTTCTCCTAGTATGCATTTTTTTTCTTCTCTCTCCCTGTATCTACATTTCTTTCTTTCTTATTCTCAATGTCAACTTCAACTATTTGTTTGAAGCTCCTCTTTCTGTGTGTCTTACTCTATTATCTTAAAACATTTTTTTTTAACTATAAGAGACTGCCTCATTTGACCACCCACAGGAGCAGGGCTCACTGCTCCAATAGATTTGAGAAATTAGTTCTTTTCCACCTTTGTCCTTTTTTTTTTTTTTTTGCAGTACACGGGCCTCTCACTGTTGTGGCCTCTCCTGTTGTGGAGCACAGGCTCCGGACGCGCAGGCTCAGCGGCCATGGCTCACAGGCCTAGCCGCTCCGCGGCATGTGGGATCCTCCCGGACCGGGGCACGAACCCGCGTTCCCTGCATCGGCAGGCGGACTCTCAACCACTGCGCCACCAGGGAAGCCCTCCACCTTTGTCCTTTTGAATCCAACTTAGCCATCTAGTTTTATCCTAATTCAGTTTCTCTCTAAGCTCCTGTACAATCACCCTAAAATTCTTCCAATTACCACCAACAAAGGAACTAACATTTTGGGGAGCCCAGATCCTCACCTAGTGTGGACACTTACTAGCTGGTCCCTATGTATAAATGGCCATCCAAGTTTTGCCCTACTACTTGACTCTAATGTCTTTAGTTGCCCTAAAGCTGTTGCAATTACCACCAAAAAAGGAACTACCACTTGCTAGTACTCTGGTCCTCATTCAGTATGAACACAATCATAATTGTCCCTATGGATAAAAATGGGCTAAGTTTTGTCTTACCAAATATTTCACTATAGCCTCCTCTGTAGTCACTGTCAAGCACTTCCAATTACCATCAACAAAGGAGCTAACATTTTCCAGCACCAGTTCCTCACCAATGTGACCACTACCTGGCTTGTCCCTATTAACTAAGGTTGGTCACCCAAGTTTTGTCCTATCACAGTTTCACTCCACCTACCTCTGTAGTCTATCTTACATTCCTACAATTAGCATTAACAGGAGAGCCAACATTTTGTAGGGTCCAGTCCTCACTAATGTGGGCCCCACCTGGCTCTCTAGATTCAAGCATACTGTTATAAAGAGGCAACTCCAGGAGCCAATTCTTTGCCCAGTTAAGATGCTAGTTCTCTGCATGCAGGAGAAGACTCCCTATACAACAACCACAGCTTCTGTCCTTATATCTCTACCCATTCCATGCTCAGAAACCAATGCACTAGTGTTGGCACTTGTCAGTCCAGTGCCCCCAGATCTACCTAGGATTCCAAACTTCTGGACATCCTCCCAATAGCTGCAGAAGTGATACTCAAGGGGTAAAACTAGGACCCTTGTGATACATCCATTGTCTGGTAATTTCTCCCTTTCCTTGCACCCTCTTATCTCATTGCTTTCTGATACCCTCATCTCTTTCCCTCCCTTTGTCTATGTGGATTTAGAAGTGACATCAGAGAATTTCCCCCATTAGAGTGAAGCAAATGCCGCTCTCAACAAAACACAACAGGCAATTCCTTTGTTTTGACCCCAGCCTTAGAAAGAAGTGGCTAGCTCTCCAAAAGTTAGTCTTGGATCACTTCATGCTTCAACTGTTTCTTATGGTTTTAATGGCCATGGCCATGTGCCTTTTTTCATCCCCTCTTCCCCCTCTACCTTTACCTTCTCATTATCATGAGCAAAGAAAAAACAGACATTCCATCTCCCCTCCCGACCTAGCCTGCTACCACTGAATCTGCAATTATCCTATGTCCCTTACATTCCACAAAGCTCCTTGAGAGGCTCTGTCTTCTTAAGGAGAAACCTTAAGATTCTGGAATATCAATCTGTGCCCTGTCCTAAGGCTGGCAATACTTTCCCTCCTAGGAGAGAGGAGCTCCTTAACTACACCATGTGCAGTTATTTTTCTTTATGTCTCAATAAACAGCTCAGCCCTCAGAAATTTTCTTTCCTGCATAGAGAAGTGGCACCCAGAAATCTCAGATGTCCAAGGTAAACATCTTTTTTTTTTTTTTGCCGTACGTGGGCCTCTCACTGCTGTGGCCTCTCCCACCGTGGAGCACAGGCTCCAGGTGCGCAGGCCCAGCGGCCATGGCTCACGGGCCCAGCCGCTCCGCGGCACATGGGATCCTCCCAGACCGGGGCACGAACCTGCGTCCCCTGCATCAGCAGGCGGACTCTCAACCACTGCGCCACCAGGGAAGCCCAAGGTAAACATCTTTTACAGCAGCTGGAGCTAAAGCCGCCAGTTAAGGAACTGACCATTACATACATATACACCTAGTTTATGAAGTGAACTTAGAATATTTTTCAGTGAATTAAATATTTTCCGTGAATCTCCTTCCTCCTGAAACAGGCTTTATTGCACTCTGAGGATCTGGGTCAGCCACGCTGCATCTAGTTCCCACTACCTTTATCAGCCCAAACCCCCATAATGTTTCTTAGTTGGCTCTGCTGCCTTCCTCCTCCCCACCATTATCTGTCGATTGAAAAGAAATCAATAATCTCTACCCCTTTGTTTTCCCAATGGGAAATACGACTAGGAAGTTCAGCAATCAAGAGCTGCTCTGCTTCAGTCCCAAAGCTGGTAGTGCTCCTCTTGTCTATGATCCCCTAGCTTCTGAGCAGTCTAAGAGCTGTCTGTCAGGGGCTCCAAGACTTCCTGGCAGGGTTTCCCTGGCTTCCAGGCAGGGGTTCTAAGACTTCTGTCAGAGTTTCCAGGCAGTGAATCCTGTCAGTTCCCAAGGATTTCAGCAGGTGGTGCTGGGGAGCAACAGCTCATTCATCAGCAAAGCTTTATTTGGTGCTGCCCTTAGTAGCTGCTTTCCTCAGCCAGTTTCATTTATTCAGCAATCATTTAAGGGGACTCTACTAAACACAGTTGTGGAAGATGATTATGAGACATGATATCAGCCCCCAAACACCTCATTGCCCCTTGTGGGAGGACCTTCTCCTCGAGAAGCTGGTTTCTAAAACAGGTCTGTCTTCAGTTTCCAGGGTGCATCATTTCTCTGCCTACTGGCTTCCAGTAGACCCGACAACTCTGTATTCCACTTCTACCTTCACATGGCCGGGGAAATTCCTAATGAGTTCCCTAGCAGTGGACCTAGTTCAAGCTCCTCCAGGGAGTGTATCCAGCCTCTTCTGGATTGGTGTTAAGGGAGCAATCATCTTTTAAATTTACCTTTAAGCTTTCCTTTTGCTATTCTCTGAGCCAGGAGGAAAGATCCCCAGATTATCCTTGCCTCTAGGGAACCCTCGTATCTCCAAAGAGGAGCTCCAGGGTTCATAGGATAGAGCTCAAGAACAGAATTATGGAATCCTGGGATCTCCAGAGAGTGGGCATTCAGAGATCATTCAGTCATTCAACAGCTCTGCTTAGCCCCACCCCCTAGACCTACTTATGTACTTTCCACCTCATTTTCTTCATCCTGGGTGTGGAATTCCACTGACAGCCAGACAAAATGAGTGGAAGCGCTGAAAGCACATACTTTGTTATTCAAAGCTGTTCTTAATTATGCTATAAAATTTTGTAATTGGGAAAACAAGGTTCTCATATAGCACTGAATGAAAAAAGCAAAACACAAAATTATGTTTACCCTGTGCTCATGCCTGGATAAAAATGTGGATGCTTGTAGACCAGATCTGGAAGGGAATACAAAACTGAACCATGTGGTGTGTTAGGGATGTGGGTTCATAAGTGATTGTATTGTACAAATTTGTTTTCCTTTGTGATTATAATTTTTCATTAATTTATGCAAAACATATACAATATAGTCAGAAAATGAAAATAAGCAGAAGAAGGAACTGGGACAGAAGAGAAGGGAGATAAGGAGAACTGCTGCATCTCGACAGACCCAAGAGGCCTGGTAAGTGAGCATGAAGCAGGAGGACTGCAGGGCCGGCCACCACAAGATAGGGATCTGGGCCCTGCTGCGCGAGAAAGAAAAAGCAGCCCCTGACAGCCGTGAGCTGGAGCTGGCCTGGCACTCACGGATAGGCTGTGGTGTTCTGTTGAATGTTAACTGTTTCACAAAACCAGTATCTACCAAGGTCATTCTGTGTCTGAGATGGAGGGAGACAAAACCAGACCACTCTGTAATCATGTCTGAGCACAGTCAAAAAAGAACATGGTGCAAAATGCAAGAATACCTAACATCCTCTCACGTGGCTCACACCAGTGACCGTTGCTTATCTACCAATTACAGCATTCTCCCCACCGTTCCTTCTGCCTGCTAGGTACAAATTATCAAGATGTCCCAGTATACAGTTGCCCCTGCTCCCTGGGAACACTCAATCCAGAACAAAACCATGCTTATCGAATCTTCCCCCAAACATCTAACACAAGTCCAAATCATATAATAAGCTTTTCCTAAGAAACTTAACCGAGAGGGCCCATGGCTTTCCGTGCTTGCAGATATTCCATCAAACCTAGCTTTTTTTGGATTATAGATGTGTTCCTGCATTTAACTTCCTCTGGGTTTTTGGGCAAGGAATTCAAACTTACCATAACTAACTTGAATTTATTTATTCAATGGAGAAGGTAATCTCTGGAAGAAAAAACGAGAAATTGCATGTGAAAGTACATTATAAACTATACAATGTTATATATACCCTTTACTTCCTTTGAAAACATGACATTCTCTCACTTCCATGGCTTTACATATGCTTCTCTCTCTGCCTCAAAAAACCTTCCCCCAGCTGCCTTCAAACTCTTATTCATGGTTTGGCTCCACGTGCTGAGGATATTGGTGTATTCATTTTCCATTGTTGCTATAACAATTTACTACAAATTTAGTGACTTTAAACAGCATAGATTAATTTTTTTTATATAGTTCTGGAGGTCAGAAGCCCAAAATGGGTTTCACTGAGCAAAAACGAAGTTATTGCAGGGCTGTGTTCTTGCTGAGGCCCTGGGGGGAGAACCCATTCTCTTGCCTATTCTAGCTTCTAGAGGCCTGCATTCCTTGGCTTGTAGCCCCTTCCTCTACTTTTGACACCAGCAATAGCCAGTTGAATCTTTCTTACATCACAGGACTCTGACCTCTGCTTCTGTCATCACAACTCCTCTCCGATTCTCCTGCCTCCCTCTCTCACTTACAAGGAAATTAGTGATTACACTGGATTACATTAATCCAGAATAATCTGCCCATTGCATGGTGTTTAACTTAATCACATATGCAAAGTCTCTTTTGCCATGTAAGGTAACGTGTTTACAGTGTCCAGGGATTAGCATGTGCACACTTGCTGAGGGGAGCCTTATCCTGCCTACCTTAATCAGCAGTGAAGAAAACAAAGGTCCTACATTTCACTAGTGAGAGACTGGCAATAAACAAATGAGAAACTTAATAGTGACAGATAATCTTTCTATGAAGAAAAATAAAGCAGGGCGAGGGGCTAGAAAGTTGCTGAGGGTATGCTAGTCTTTTATATGGTGGACAGACAACGCCTGTCTGATTGGGTGATGGGTGAGCCAGGACCTGAGTGAAGTGAGGGCAGGGAGCCACACATATCTTGGGCGGAACGGTTCCAGAGGAGGAGGATGGGGATAACTCCAGGAGCCAGGTCAGAGAAGTAGCCGAGGTCTGGTTAATGTAGGACCTTGTAGGCCGTGGGCAAGTAAAGTGCTCATTCCTGAGTGCTTTCCAGCAAGCTGACCAGAGGTCAGTCTTTCAGGATCAGTTTCCTTGATGCATTCTAATAGCAAAGCAGAACCTACCTGAAATCTGTCCCTCTGATTCCTAACCAGACTAAGCCCGCAGAAGCAGGGACTGCCGTGTTCACTGTTACATCCCTAAACAGCAGCATGGTGCCTAGGCACTCAGTAAACATCCATTATACAATGGGGGGCTACACTGGTTCAGTTTAGGGTAATCAAGCTTGAGGCAGAAGTGGAGCTACTCTGCCCAGGTTTGGGTTTGAGATAGACATGGACCTCCTGGTGTTTGGGGGACCAACTTTGTTCTGTCTGGGAAGGAGAAGGAACATTTGAAACGGTCGGTAGGACTGGGAGATGCTGTGGCCAGAAGCAGTGCTCGGTACCTACCAGTGCCACTAGCACCCAGCATGGTGGCACAATAGCAGCAATATTGATTGAGAGAAGCAGCAAGGCGAAGGCTGCAGCTGGGGAAAATGGTGCCCGCCTGGCCCTGGGGAGGCCATCCTGTCAGCCAGGTGGCAGAGTTGACAGCCAGAAGCATCATCCCTGACTCCAATGCTCAGTCAGAGGGGGTCACGGTTACAGAGGGCTGAAGTAAGGAATGGTGAGATTCCCCCATTAGGGAAAGGAAGAGTCTGGGGTGGGATCCAGCATTCAGGCCTAGCAGGGGTCAGCCAAAAGCTATGGATTTTGTCATCATATTTTAGTTACATCCCAAGACTGCCATTTCTCAGGGTGGTGGTTAGAGAGTGTACTACGTGAATCAGGCATCAGAATCACTTCTCAGTGAGGTCCTCCCTGTGACAGCTGCAGATTCCTCAGGCATTGCTGCTAGGAGAGGTAGCACCTGACTCCCTGTCTTCATTCATTCACTCACTCCTTGGCTGAACTTACTGGTGTGTCTAAGCTGACTCTCACCCACTTTATATTCAGTGATATCATGTTGGCAGCTTGAAACTGGCCATAGTGGGACTATTTACATCATGGAACTGGGCAAATACTATAAATCAGCCCCCTATCCCCACCCCCAAGAACTGGTTGTTAAACATTTACCAGCACACCACTGGGGGGTAGTAGAGATGTAAGGGTAGTAGAAATGCGATGCAGAATATAGACCACAGAACCAGGCTGCCTCTGAATCCTGGTTTCGCTACTGTTAGCTTTGGTATGTCAGGTGAGTTACTTAATCCTTCTGTGCCTCGATTTCTCCATCAGTTTAATAGGGATAGTAATGATACCTGCCTCGGGGGGAGTTTTGATGAGAAAATAAGATGGGTAAAGTGTTTGGAACAGGGTGTAGCATGTGAAAAGCATAAATACCATTTTAGGTACTGTGGGCATCGATCTGCTGCTAATTGTCATGTCATATTTTCACCTTAGAGTGAACACTCAGAATCTCAGCCGCTGGAAGCCTAGTCCCCAGAATAGCTAGAGAGTAAGTGTTCTGCTGGAGTATGCATCTTTCTTTGTCGGGTCCTTCCATGACCTATTTCTCTGCTCAACCCTGAGGACAGAGGACAGTGCATGTCGGGCATTTTCGAGCCCTGTCACTGGTCCGTGCATCCTGTAATTGCCTTGGCACCCTGAGGCAGTGACTTGGCCTTCAGAACTCTTACAGCAGAAAGGGGCAGATAGCTGCCAACGTCCGCATGAACATTTGTCAAACATTTACTTCCTACTTTCCATACAACAGGCAAAGGTATACTTAGAGCTAGCTGTTCTTGTAAAAGGAGGGAGTCTAAACTCTGTTCGAAAGGGCAAGTTCGGTGTCCAGATTAACCCTTATCTAATTGTGGAACCCAATTATTTTATTATTATAAAGTTACAGGGAGTGAATGATACATAGGAAAAAGCACTGTACTAAAAGTCCAGAGTTTAATACTTAAGTCCTGGTTATATCATTTCTAGTTCTTGACTAGAATTTAAAGATTTGGTTGTTGAATTAACCCAGATTATCTTAAAGGGCTCTTTCTCCTAGGACATGTTTTTTAAAAAATTGTGAAAGTGAATATTCTAGTTCCCTCAACCAGACCTACTCATTTGAATTCAAGGTACAGGGCAATTTATAACAAAAATAAATAGGAAATATTTCTTGTAAGAAAACCTTAGGTGGCAGTCCATTATCTATGCAGCCAGTGAGTTGTGAAGATTTGAAATTATTGTGTAGGGGTAAAGGCTGGCTGGGCTTCTGAGTCTGTAGGGAAAGTACATGCTTGTTGGAAGCATTGGGCTCAATGTTTTGGGCAAAGCCTTGTGACAGTGTTTAGAAGGTGGTTTGATAAAGGAACTGAGCTGAGACCTTCCTCCCATAAAGAAATTCTGAGAGGAAAGAGAAGTAACAACTTAATCTTTAAATATCTGATTCACCCAGTAAATGGATGCCAATAGGGGGTGAGTTGTTGTTTTGTTTTTGTTTTTGTTTTTTTTTGCCGTACACGGGCCTCTCACCGCTGTGGCCTCTCCCGTTATGGAGCACAGGCTCCGGATTCGCTGGCTCAGCGGCCATGGCTCACGGGCCCAGCCGCTCCACGGCATGTGGGATCCTCCCGGACCCGGGCACGAACCCGCGTCCTCTGCATTGGCAGGTGGACTCTCAACCACTGCGCCACCAGGGAAGCCCGGGGTGAGTTTTTATACAGACATTGATCGTGATCCATGGTGAGAAGCCCTGGGAAGCCTGAAAGAGGAAGTGGGCAGGATTCTGTGTGGTTTTTATTTTCTCTTGTTAATGCAAACCGCTCCCTTCTCAGCTTTTCCTCTTTCACCTTGAAAGTCCCAATCATTGTTTCTGTGTTCCTTCCCCTTTCCCTTCTCTCTCCAATCTGTCCCTCTTCTCTCTATGCCTGAAGTGACTCATTTATGTTCATATTTTATAGTCTCTTTGAGTTATTTGGTGACCTGGAGTTAATAAAAATTGGCCTTTATACAGTTAGCATCTTTATTAGTTTGCTAGGGCTGCTGTAACAAAGTACCATAATTTGAGTGGCTTAAATAACAGAAAGTTATTGTCTCTCAGTTCTGGAGGCTGGAAGTCCAAGATCAAGGTGTTGGTAGGGGGGGTTCCTTCTGAGGACTGTTATAGACAATCTGTTTCATACCTTTTCCCTAGCTTCTGGTGTTATGTTGGCAATCTTTGGCATTCCTTAGCTTGTGGATGCATCATCCTGATCTCTGCCTTCATGTTCACATGGCACTCTCCCTGTGTTTGTGTCTGTATCTGTGTCCAGATTTCCTCTTTTTATAAAGATACCAACCATATTGGATTAGGGCTTACCCCTAAAATGACCTCATTTTAATTTGATTGCCTTTGTAAATGCCCTCTTTCCAAAATCGGGTCACATTCTGAGAGTTAGGACTTTAACATCTTTGGGGGGTGGGCAGGGATGAGTGGACAGAGTTCAACCCATAACAGCATCTAAGGGAACAGCAATCAGGTGTCTAAATGGTTCAGTAAAGTAATTAAAGATGTTATGGAGTATTTCCTATGGGCTGGGCACTTTATACATGTTACCTTACTTCTTAAAAGAGTGAGATACGTATTATGCTGATCCCCATTTTACAGATGAAGAAAGCGAGGCTTGGAATAAGTGACCTACCCACAGTCACATGGATAGTACGTAGCAACACCAGGTTTCAAGCTCAGGACTAACTCTAGCCTCTGAATTTGTAACCTCTATGCATTCTACCTCTGGGATAGACCACCTGGCCTAGAATAAAAGATTTTTCATAGAAAGAAAAAGCTCTATGCTCTTTATTTCATTTTTATTAAGTAAAACCTATTCACCTTTTACTCCGTTTCTGACAGGAAAGTTGAGCCCTATAGGCCAGTTCCCCCTCTTGTTGTTTAAGATATTATTCTGTTGAATTTTGGTAATTGCACAGTCATGTAACACCACCACAATCTAGATTAGAATAGATCCTTCACCCTAAGAAGGTTCATCCTGGCCCTTTACAATTGATCCCCGTCCCTGTCCCCCACCCTCAGGACTAAGCATCCATTGATCTGTTCTGTGTCATTATAGTTTTGTATAGGCCCGGTTTTGGTTTATAAGCGCTAAGATCCTAAAAAAACCAAGTCTTCATTATTAACCAAAGAAAGCTGAACAAGGAAAGCAGAGAAGGTCCCTCTCTCCTGGGGTTACAGAGGGAGAGAGATAACTTTTTGTTAAACTTGTTAAAATAGTTTGATTTGTTAAGAGTTAATTTGACAGCATTCACAAGATTATTAGGTTTCCTACTCTGTTATTTTAAAATTCATCTATTTTGCAATTTGAATTGACCTTTGACCCATGTATAATTTTATAACATCATGCACTGGTCATTTGGAGAATATTGGCTTGCTGTTATACAGTTCTTCTGAAAGTGGCACATTGCCGTATACAATAAAAAAAATCATCTTTGTTAATGTCACCACTGATCTCATCAGAAAAGCCTTTGAGGGTTGGGAAGCTGTCAAGTTCGTGGTGGCCATCATAAGTTTCCAAAGATTTTAATGTCATCTTTAAAACTTGAATTTTATTATTAGCGACAAACACTGTAAGGTGTTTTCTTTGAAGTGACAGGCTCGCTTCGTTCATTTTTGAGAAAATGCCTACCAAACCCAAATCTGAATAACCTAGTTTATCTGTCAGCTATTCTTTCAAGTAAAAATGGTGTTCCATGCAAAAAGCAGTTCAGCTTGCAAATGAAACAGCTGCACAAGTGCTTTCTCTGAGACAACTATCAGACGTGGGTGTGCGGCAGAAGGACTCTGTGTACTCTCCATTTCATGCCACAAAATATGTAAGAGACATCTGCTCAAGTAAGATAAAATGTAATTGTTTTTACTGCTTCATCAAGGACATTCACAAGTGACCTGGCTCCTTCCCCCAGGCCCCAGCCCCTGCAGGTGCGTGGAGGTGAAGAATGCAATAGCTACTAGCATAGTTGGTGCCACTGTGCTGATTCATGCTAAAAAGCCAACGTTTTACCCACTATTGCTTTTGCACCATCAGTGCAAATGTCAACACCCTTTAAAAATGCAAAAAATGTTAGTGTTATTGTGAAAGTAGTTTTGACCTCGTGAAATTCTTGAAAGGATCTTGGTCCTCCCAGGGATCTGCAAAAACCACATTTTAAGAACTATTCTTCTAGTGGATAAAGCAAAAACCAGAGTGAGCCTCTATCAAACAATATGTTTTCAAATCAGTAGCACACAAATGAGGGGCTACAGTGCTATATAAAGTAGATATATTGAAATCTTCTGAACACACAAAACAGAAAATGTCTACAAAAGTCACCTTATAGCCATGAAAATATCTTCAACTGAAGTAGAATTTTTAAAGAAAAAATCAGAACTTCTTGCCTTATCAGTAGATTGCAACACATTCAGCAATCAAAATTACAGATGGCACATGACACATCTTATATAGGACATGTTTTAGAGTTAAGGCTCTCAAGACATGTTAAGAGTCTTAAAGAGTCATGTAGTAAAAGACTAAGGAGCTGCCCGGTTTCATAAGGATATTTCAGAACTCAACTTCAGCCTGAATTTTCCTGGGTCCAGGCTACTGCCAACCAAAAATCAGTTTAGTATTTAAAATTTTGTTTAACTAGTTAATATTTTATTTATATACAAATGTATACAACACAGATGTAAGTTATAAGGCATAATAATGAAATGAACACTGATGAATTCACAACCTAATTTAAGAGAGCTTTGCCAATGCCATTTAACCTGTCAGTTCTCCTCTTTTCTATCCCTTGCCTACCAGAGGTAGATGTTATCCTACATTTCATTTTTTTAAGTAAATAGTTTTATCGCATATATCACTAAATCATATTTTATTTTTGTGCTTTATAAAATTGTTTTTAAACTGCATGTAGTCTTTTCTTTTTATTATTTTTATTTTTTATTTTTTTATTTTTTGCGGTACGCGGGCCTCTCACTGTTGTGGCCTTTCCCGTTGTGGAGCACAGGCTCCAGATGCGCAGGCTCAGCGGCCATGGCTCACGGGCCTAGCCGCTCCGCGGCATGTGGGATCCTCCCAGACCAGGGGACCAGGGCACGAACCCGTGTCCCCTGCATCAGCAGGTGGACTCTCAACCACTGTGCCACTAGGGAAGCCCTGCATGTAGTCTTTTAAAACATGGCTTTTTTTCAGTCAGCTTTATTTTCTAAGATTCATTCATGTTGCATGTAACTGTGATCCATTAATTTTTATCTCTGTATAGTTTTCCATTGTATGAATACACCATAATTTACTCATCCATTCTCTTGTCAGTGGTCCTTTGGGTGTTCCAAGTACTTATCTATCTTGAACAATGCTTGTGTAAAAATAGTTGTACATGTCTCCTGGTTCGTATGTGTAAGAGTTTCTCATGGGTGTATAACAAGGGGTGGGATTGCTGAGTTGTAAGATTCACACATACTTACCTTTACATGATAATGTCAAATTATCTTCTAAAGTTTCTGTACCAATTTGTAGTTCGATATAGGGTTTAGGAGTGTGGGTATGTGTGAAAAAAATATATATATATATCCATTGATCTACTCCTTTCCAATACTTGCTATTGTCAGACAATGTAGTGAGTATACAATGGTGTCTTATTTATTTTCTATTTCCTTGAGAAGACTGAACATCTTTCTATATTTATATTCACCATTCTTGCTTCCTCGTCCTTGAAATACCTGCTGATGTCTTTTGCACATTTTTCTATTGTATCCTTTTTTATTGATTTGTAGGAGTTCTTATATTCTTGGTATTGATTCTTTGTTAGATATATGTGTTGCTAATATCTTCTCTTAGGTTGTGGCTTGTCTTTTCAGTTTCAAAGTTATCAATGTTTTGTTTTACGGGTAGCACTTTTTCGTATTGCTTACATCCCTATCCTGAAGTCATAGAGTGTTCTCCTGTTAATCCATCTGGCTGAGGCCTGCAATTCAGAGTTGAACTGAAACTATTGAGGAGTGTCTTAGTCTGCTGGGGCTGCCATAACAAAATACCACAGACTGGGTGGCTTAAACAACAGAAATTTATTTTCTTACAGTTCTGGAGGCTGGAATTCTCAGGTAGAGATGCCAGCAGGTTTGTTTTCTGATGAGGCCTCCTTTCCTGGCTTTCAGATGACCATCTTCTTGCTGTGTCCTCACATGGTCTCTTCTCTGTGCATGATGATGTTTAGAAGAACAACATCAGTTCTGTCAGATTAGGGCCCTAACCTTATAGCATCACTTAACTTTTATTACATCCTTACAGGCCTTATCCCCAAATGCAGTCACACTGGGGGTTAGGGCTTCAACATATGAATTCTGGGGGGGGGATGCAATTCATAACAGAGGGTGTCTTAATCTTTTTCTTGACTTTAAAGGGAATACTTATATCATTGAGAATTATGTTTGCTCTTGTTCTTCAGTATTTATGTGTATTTTATCAAGGTAAACAAGGTTCCTTTTTTTTTTAAGAGGTTTGTTTTTTTGGGGGTCCCCACTGTGTGGCTTGTGGGATGTTTCCTGACCAGGGATTGAACTCAGGCCACCACAGTGAAAGCCTGGAATCCTAACCACTGGGCCACCAGGGAACTCAGCAAGGTTCCTTTGATTCCTAGTTTGGTAAGAGGGTTTTGTTGTTGTTAAATCATGATTGCATATTGAATCTTATCAAATGTTTTTTATAAATCTATTGAAATGATTATATGTATGGTTTTTCTTTTTTAATCTATTAACATGATAAATGCATTTACAGATTTTATACAGTTTAACTATCCTTGCATTTCTGGTATTAACCCAACTTGGTCAAGATGTACAGTTGACCCTTGAACAACATGGGTTTGAACTGCACAGGTCCACTTATAAACAGATTTTTTTCAGTAAATACATTAGAATACTACACAATCCAAGGTTGGTTGAATTCACAGATGTATAATGGTAGATACATAGTGCTGACTCTAAAGTTATACACAGAATTTTTATTTCTGAGGAGGGGGGCAACGTCCCAACCCCCAAATTGTTCAAAGGTCAACTATATTATCATTTTTATGGGTTTGTTGTGTTAATGCTTTGTTTAAGATTTTTGCATTTATGTTCATGAGTGGCTTTATGTTCATGAGTGGGTAATAATACTTTCCCATGTACTACTTGTCTGATTTGATCTTGAGTTTATACTTACTTCATAGAATGGATTGGAGAAGTGCATCCTCTTTTTCTGTTCTCTGGAAGAGGCACTGTAGTATAGTGGTAAAGGACATGGATTCCTAAGGTGCCAGACTATGTGTGGATGAGTTACGTAGCTGTCATTGCCAGGTACTGTGAGAATAACTTGGTGATGAGGCCAGTGGGACTGTTAATACCCAAACTCAAATTCCTTTTCAGAAATCCCCAAATGATAAGGTCTATTAAGTTAAAAGCTAGAAAAAATAATATGCTTGTAAGCCTTAAAAGAAAAAGCAGGTGCTACTTACTGTTGAGTGATGTTACTGGCTGTCATCCTAAAGTCCTAAATTTTCTCAGTGTTTCCACTTTAATCACAAGTGTAGAATATTATAAATGTTAGAAATGTCAGTGTCAAACTGTAGACATGATTCAGTATCCTTATAAAATGGCTATGGAATGTTAAAATACTTACTGTAGCAACTGGATGCCCACAGGGTACTCTTTCTTTCCAGGAAGCCAGGTGGGATGTAAAGAAGAATTTTCAGAGATACAAATAAAAGAAAGAAACCCATAGATATTCACCTGGATTTCCCTTGTGTGTGCTCTGTATTTCTCCAGCTGTCTAAGAGAAACCAAACCTTTGTTTGTTGGCAAGACTGTCTTCAGAGCTTTAGGACAAAACAGATGCTGGGGAGAGTATTGTAAGATAAGTTACTAGTGTTCTAGTGCTTTATTTTCACTATGCTGCTGGTCCTCTATTTCAGCTCAGAAGGTGACAAATGCAACAGCAAGGGGAAACCTCACTTCTCTGCTGGCAGGAACAGATGTTGGTTGGAGTGTTCAGAGCTGTAATTGGCAGTTGTTTTTTCAGATTCTTCCGTCTCATAATTTTGAATGCTGCTCAAAGGGAAGCTGCCCTATAAAGATGACATTTGGAAACTCAAGGATTCCAAATGGAGAGTTTTCTGTTTTTAAAATTTACATTATTTATGTTTAAAACCCCCAATAATAGAACTCTTGCCATGCTTCAAGCACAGAGATTCTTTCCTCAGCTGTGCTCAGTCTACTAATAAGCCCATCGGAGGCATTCTTTATTCTGTTACAGTGGTTTTGATCTCTAGCATTTCTTTTGGATTCTCTTAGAATTTCCATCTCTCTACTTACTTTACCCATCTGTTATTGCATGTTGTCTATTTTTCCCATTAGGGTCCTTAGCATATTCATCACAGACGTTTCAAATTCATGGTATGGTAATTCTAACATCCCTGCCGTATCTGAGTCTGGTTCTGATGTTCGCTCTGTCTCTTCAAACTGAGTTTTTTGCCTTTTGGTGCATCTTGTAATTTTGTTGAAAGCCAGACAGGATGTACTGAGTGAAAGGAACTCCAACAAATGAGGCTTTGGCAGTGTGGTGGTGAAGAATCTAGGGAAGTGCTCCCAGTCCTGTGATTGATTAGGTCTCCGTCTGTTAGTGAGCCTGTGGCCCAGGCCTGTGAAATTCACAAGTGCCGCTCAGCCTACCGCCAACTCCCCACCCCCTTAGGTGGGATGAGATGGCTACCTGTGAGCTGGAGTTGCTATTTCCCTTCCCCCAGGCCAGTTAGCCTCTGATAAAACCCCAGTAGAGAATGGACTTGAGGATATGGGGAGGGGGAAGGGTAAGCTGGGACGAAGTGAGAGAGTGGTATGGACATATATATACACTACCAAATGTAAAATAGATAGCTAGTGGGAAGCAGCCACATAGCACAGGGAGATCAGCTCAGTGCTTTGTGACCACCTAGAGGGGTGGGATAGGGAGGGTGGGAGGGAGACGGAAGAGGGAGGGGATATGGGGATATATGTATACATATAGCTGATTCACTTTGCTATAAAGCAGAAACTAACACACCATTGTAAAGCAATTATACTCCAATAAAGATGTTAAAATGAAAATAAAAGAAAAAAAAGAAAACCTCAGTAGATAAGGCTGTGGTAAAATTGTTTCTCTGGAGGGCTGGCCTTGTTGCAAAGAATAGAATGTTCGGCTGTATTTCCAAACGGTTGCATCTCTCTTCCCCCTGCTGGAATCACAAGAGGGTTTTCCTCTGATATGCGCTGTGAGAATCTGGTTCAGCGCCAGGAGGTGAAACTCACAAAAGCGTGGGGGAACGCCCTCACCCCCTGGGGTTTTAACTCTCAGAGTTGTCCACACGGAGCCTCCAGCTGTGCATCAGTTACAGTTCCCTTCCCACCTTGGCAATGGTTCCTGCGGAGGTGTCTGCTCTCCTGCTTTGGCTCTGGTAAGTTGTGATTCTCTGTATCTGCCTGTCTATCTCTACAATTTGGGGGGTAGCAATTTACCCTGTGACCTCTCTTTTCTGATGGCTCCAAGAAGAATTGTTGATTTTTCCATTTGTTCAGCGTTTTTTTTTTAAGTTTAACTGATTTTGTTAAGATCAGTCTTTTTAAAAAAAATATTTAATCAACTAATTTATTTTTTATTTTATTTATTTTTGGCCGCATTGGGTCTTAGTTGTGGCACGCGGGATCTTTCGTTGCAGCGTGCAGGCTTCTCTCTCTCTAGTTGTGGTGCAGGGGCACCAGAGCACGTGGGCTCTGTAGTTTATGGCACAGCAGGCTCTCTAGTTGAGGCGTGCGGGCTTAGTTGCCCCACGGCATGTGGGATCTTAGTTTCCCAACCAGGGATCGAACTGTTGTCCCCTGCATTGGAAGGTGGATTCTTTACCACTGGACCACCAGGGAAGTTTAGTTCAGCTTTTTATTTGTTAGCACAAAGTGGTGACTTCTAAGCACCTTACATGCCACACTGGAAAGTAGAAGCTGGTACATGAGAGAACTCTTTAAAATTTATTTTAACTTACTCCTAAATTCTCAAAACGCTTTTCAGGGACATTAAGTGGTATGCTTAGTAGGCTGGGGAAAAGAGTACTTGGTGTTAGGAGACAGAGGTAACATAATAGTAATTGTATTTATTAAAAGATAATTTCAAAACAACAAAACAAAAAATCACTGCTTTTAAGACAGTTAGTGAGAGAATATAAAGCATTCTGAATTGTTTGGAAGAAAAATGTCTAAAATGCAAGTATCATGAATTTGTTGTAGTAAATTTTATCTGTCAGCTTAGGCTCAGTTATGCTGTGGCAGCAAGCAGCCCCAAGATCTCAGTGGCTTATGAAAACAAAGACCTGTTTTTCACTCATGCTGCATTTCCATTGCTGAGGCTTTGCTCCGTGTTATTTTTACTCTGTGACTGAGGTTGAAGGAGCAGGCTCTCCCTGTGACATGCCAGTCAAAGGAAAATAGAGGATTTTGTTCAAAAGAGGCACACAGCACCTCTCTTCACACATCTTTGCCAAAGTAAGTCATGTGGCTACTCCTGCATTCAAAAAGATGGGCTCCAGGAAAGGGTACTACAAGTCACATGGCCACGTATGACAGCAGCACAGTGGAAGGTGTAATCTTCCTACAGAAAGGGTGTCAGATATTTTGAATATTAATGCAGTTTACCCTAGTTTCTACCAAGTTTTTCTCTAGTTTATTGTGAGTTGGCCAACTAGAATTCTCTTATCCGAGTTGTTCCAGGACTGTGCTTTTTGCTACTGTGCAAAATTTCAATTGGCCATCTCCATACCTACTTTGAAGTTGAGTTGTTGTTGTTGTTGTTGTTGTTTTTTACATTCACTTGCTAGAGGATGAGGGGACAAAGGAATCCTCAGTTAAACACTTCTGTGAGGAGCTCCTGGGCATTGAGTGGGAGGGAAGACACAGCACTTGTTTTCAAGGTATTTACAAAACAGCTCCCTCCAGCCAGTCATTGGTGTAGGCACATATGTTCCTGGAATCTGCGTTGTGAGACAGATGGTAGAAAAATAACTCCTCTTTTATGCCACATCAGAGTTTGGTTCTTGAGAAACATGTGGCTACCCCTGTTGCCATCATGTTGCATTTGTGTACTGATAAGGAAATAAGTTGAGTGATGGTTGGTTATTTCTTCTATACAGAGATGGGGATAAAAACTACTAAATTGGGAGAATTAGGAACAGGTTAGGAATAGGTAAACTCTGTTAAATAAATGGGTAGAGAAAATGCAAAGCAGTGAAAACAAAAATTGCTTGTTCTGACAATAACTAGAGTACAAAGCTACAAAGGTCAGGTCAAAATATTAAAGAGAAAATCTGTGACTCAAAGGTCACAACCTGGCAGCTCACAAGGATGAGTCTGGGCTCCTATATATGTTTGGGGGAGGCCACAGTATGTTTTAAATATCAGGCAATATTACATAGAAAGAATTATGGCTTCTCTTGAAAGTGAAAATATTTTCCATTTTTGTTGATATTCCTGGATTTGGTAAAGTTGGCTAGAGCTGCATTGCTAGCTTCCCCTTGGGAGCTAGCATGAATCTCCAGTTCTCCACATGGAATCTAGGTGGATTAAAGACCTTAATATGAAAAGTAAAACTTTAAAGTGTATGAAAGAAAATGCAAGAGAATATTTTTGTCATGTTGTTTGAGAACAGATTCCATAAATAAGACTCCAGATAGTCTACAGTATACATTAAAAATTATTTTTTATCAAAATTAAGGATTCCTATTCAACAATGGCCATCATAGACAAGCAACCTATAGGAAAAGAGATTGGAAAAGCTATTTTCAATGTATAATACCAACAAAGAATTAATATCTAGAATATTCAAGGAATTCTTTTTTTTCTGTTTATGAATAGGCTTCTATTGAATAGTTTTTTTTTTTTACAAATTTAATCAGTTATACATATACATATGTTCCCATATCCCCTCCCTTTTGCGTCTCCCTCCCACCCTCCCTATCCCACCCCTCCAGGCGGTCACAAAGCACCGAGCTGATCTCCCTGTGCTATGCGGCTGCTTCCCACTAGCTATCTACCTTACGTTTGGTAGTGTATATATGTCCATGCTGCTCTTTCGCTTCAAGGAATTCTTGAACATAATTTTGACTCATAGCAAGAAAAGTCAGAAAACAAAGACTGTTAATAAGTAATTAATAGAGAAGGAAACGTATAATCATTAAATATCTTAAGTGAATATAATCAGAAAAATGCAATTTAAAATAAAATGACTCCATTTTCCAACAATCCAGTTGGCAAGAATTATGAAATCAAGTATCATCAAATGCTGACCAAAGATGTGGGGACATGAGAATCCTCCTATGTTACTGGTGGAAATATAAACAGCTGTTCCAGTGAGCTATCTTGGCAGTGCAGAGTGAAATTAACAATATGTATATACTATGCTTAGAAATTCCATGCCCAGAGAAACTTCAGCATCCAGAGGACCACTTGCATGGTTTTACAAAAAAGATGTCCTCAGAAAAACATATGAGAATGTTCATGGCAGTATTACGTGTTCTAACAAAGGTCAGAAATCACATAGGTGTCTATCTACGTCTAAATGTCTAAATGAAATGTGATACATGAATTTAATGGATACTATGCAACAGGCAAAGTCTTGATATAAACAAGATTTACATATCAATATAGATATACCTATATCTAAATAAATATGTATGAAAGATAGCTCGAAAGATCAAACTTTAAAGGTACCAGAGTGGTTGTTTATACTACCTGGGAAGAGATTGGGACTGGGAATGGGAAATAAAGAGATATAAAATAAAACAAACTGAAATAGAATATAATAGCCTTGTGGGTGCCACTGATGATAGCATACTGTGAATTGAGGAATATGGTCCATTCCATTCTGTAAAACCTGAAGTTATAAAAGACATCAACAGAAAAGAGTTACTATTCCTTTATGTTTCGGTCAAAGATAATTCTTTTATTATTTTTTTTTGAATTTGTAAAGGTGGAATAAATTCTATGGTTTGTCCTGACTTGAGCAGCTCCACTGCCAAACATTTATCTAGTTGTTGTAATTTCTTATTATTCAGGCATACATTTGTGATCTTCCTATTTTGTTGTTTTCTGTGTGTTTGTTCATTTACCTGCACTCAGTAAAGCCCTCCATGGGACTTCCCCGGTGGCACAGTGGTTAAGAATCTGCCAGCCAATGCAGGGGACACAGGTTTGAGCCTTGGTCCGGGAAGATCCCACGTGCCACCGAGCAACTAAGCCTGTGCACCACAACTACTGAGCCTGTGCCCTAGAGCCCGCGAGGTTTTAAATTTGGCTCAAATGCTGAAATTAAGTACTGAGCCTGGGTGCCACAACTACTGAAGCCCTCAGGCCTAGAGCCCATGCTCTGCAACAAAGAGAAGCCACTGCAATGAAGAGTAGCCCCTGCTTGCCACAACTAGAAAAAGCCCTCGCGTAGCAACGAAGACCCAACGCAGCCAAAAATAAATAAATAAATAATTTATACTAAAAAAAAAATAGCGAAGTCCTCCTATGTGTAACTGCCAGGTGACCTACTCCACCTTTGCCTAAGCAGTGTTCTAGAAACCAGAAGGAAAATGTCTGCAAATTAAACTACCTTAGTGCTGCTGGATTTGAAGTGCAGATGGTGGTTGGATTTTACAAGTCCCCTTTGCCCTCTTCCTTCATTTTCTGACTGCTTTTATATTAATCCTCCCTGTGTAGATCTGGCTAAGTGTGTGAAGCACACTCCAAGGAACTCTGTTAATGATTAAGCCCAAAGCTAGGTCTCCAAAAAGTCATACAGCCTTTCATTTGCAGGGTCTGGGAAGCCCCTTCCGGCCCTTACCATATTAAAGTTTTGCAGCAACTGTGATATTTAGAGAGAACACACATGCAGGATGGGGTTGGAGGGTATGCCCGTCTTCGCAGCACAGGGCCTCCCAGCAGGCTGGATTTATTGGATTTTTCACTTTCTTTCACCATTTGTATTTCCAAATACTTTTTATTAGTTCAGTCTTTAAAGTTGGGAAATTAAGCCAAATTGTAATGAAACACTGTAGCCTTAGTCCCCTGGGGCCTAAGAACAACTGATGAACTCTTCCAACTTGGCTGCACAGCAACTTCTGCTTCAGTCTCCTGTGCTTGCCTCCTCATCCAAAGGGACATCACACTTGCCGTGCCAGGATTTATGATTTATGAATCTTATACATCAGTTTTTTCAAAATCCTATGCTTCAAGTTAATGTTTCTACTTTAGGAGTAACTGAAGTGATTTCACAATGCTTACCAGAGCAAGATTTGTTCCTTAGTTTTGAGTCCTTCATTCATTCAATAAGTATTTTCCAAGCATATGTGTAAAATATATGGCTCTAACACTCACCAGGTAATGGTTAGGTTGTCCTTTTCCTTTGGTGATGAGCTGTTGTATTTTTTTTTTTTTTTGGACTACTCCGATCATACTTCTGTGAGATGAATAAATGCTGGAAATTAAGTTTCCATTCTCTTGTTAATTTGCTACGTGGCTTTTCAAATTATTAAATAAGGAGTTGATGTTCTTGGAAGCAGAAGGAAGAAATGGGTGCCTTACATCTCTGACTTAAATTCTCACTCAGCAGTAATCTTTACTGTTAGGTTTTAGTAAACATCAGCTACTTTTCATACCGTGCTGGAGTGAGACATACTATGGTATGGTGTAGTATTTTATAGTATATACATTACAGTACAATATAGTGGGTAGACCTCAGATTCACATAATATCTCAAGCATCAACTTTGCTATTATCTAGCCTTGTGATCTTGGGTAAGTGTATTAAATTTCTGTGCCTCACTTTACTTAAAATTATAGGAGTGTTTGTGCTTGGAGTTATTGAAAAAAATTAGGTGAGGAACTGTAGGCTCACAGCACATAGTAGATGCTCATTAAATGTCAGCCTCTCCTGCAGCCATCTAAGAGGAACATAAAGGAGGTAGAAAGCCCAGGCCTAGTCCTCAGGGACTAAGAGTCTAGTCAGGAAGATGAGACGTAGACTCTATGTAAAACCACCGGGGAAAATGCCTCTCAGAAGAAACCTAAATAGCATAAGTTAATAACTCTGTCCCCTCATTACCACCAATTCTGGAAATGAAAGACAGACTCTTCTCATCAGAGCATGTTTACACTTGATGTGTATAATTGATGTCCAGAAAGCTTTCTATAAACTAACAACCCTTCTTCTTGGGGGAAATGAAGCACTTGGGTTTTAAATTTGGCTCAAACACACACTCACACTCACACACTCACATGAACATTATAGTGACTTAGGGTTCCATCAGACTTTCATCTGAAAGTTGTGCAAATGTTTCATCCATCTGGTGACTGCTCATAGAACATGTTATTTCTAGTGTTTGCAAATAATTATCTAAATAGATGTCTGCTTGAAAAGGTTCTATTCAATGTGTATATTCTGAAAAATAATTTCCTTTGCCATTTTATGTATTAAAAGAATTGAAAACCTTCCTTACATTTACATGTCCTCATGCTGTTTGAGGTGCAGGCCGTGGCCGTAGAGTTTGAATGTGTCATTTGATAGTGCTAGGTCCATGTGGGTATGTCTCTATCAGGGGCCTCTTTCTGAAGTGGTTATTTAAAATCCTCAGTGGTCTTATGCCAGCAGGTTCCATGGAAAAAGCAAGGGCCTTGAAGCTAATGAGACTTAGGTTCTGTTCCACATCCCTTGGAATGAGGTATTCAAAATTTGCAGGGATGGTGGTAGTCACATTTGTATAGTGGGTATATGGAACCTTCTGGAATCAAGGATTGATGCTTTTCCTTTTCGTGTTAACTGCTATTAAAAGATCTCTGATGATTAGAATCGTTCCAAGTGGTGAGCAGTGTAAGAAAGACCATGCCGGATCTCCCCAAGGGGCACTTCCTAGGAAGGTGAGCCCCAGCCCCATGCCAGTGCCTCAGTTATCTTGGGGAAGGAGATGGTTCTGGACATAGTTTGTGTCTGAAGTTGGAACTCGAATGCATACTCTTTGGCAGTGAGCTTAGCAACACTTTGGAGGAACTCTTAATAACCTGCTGCATGTCTGCTGACTTTACATCTCACAAAGTTGCTGGTGTCACATGCAGGGGCAGTGTAGCTGCAGGTTCTTCAGTGATCAGTTTCTGGAGGTGACTGTGCTATTCTGAAGCCTCGAGGTGGCGCCTGTGAGCTTCAGTTGCGTTAGTGAACTTGTAGGATGGGGGGTGTCGTGGAGGTACAGGGTGGAGGGTTGGGAATAAAGTAACTCTGGGTGTGATGACAGCCAGGGAAGGGGACTGTGACTCCTGTAGGGTTAGGGACTGGGCACACCTAATCACCCCTCCCCTTGGAGAAGTAACTAACGAATTAAGAGCAGAGCTGGGACTTGAATGCAGGTCTTGTTCGGCCTCCAGTCCTCATTGTCTCTCCAGTCTGGCCATCCTTAATGAAATGATGTAGGGATCTGGAGGAGACGGGAGTAGCTTATTTGGCTAAACCTTTTCCTTGATGCAGGAGTGCCCAGGGCTCAGGCATCAGTGGCCACTATTCCTGAACCCATGCACAGCTCAATTGGGGGTGCTTCTACACCCCCCAGTGCTTTTTTTTTTTTTTTTTTTTTTTTTGCGGTACGCGGGCCTCTCACTGCTGTGGCCTCTCCTGTTGTGGAGCACAGGCTCCGGATGCGCAGGCTCAGCGGCCATGGCTCACGGGCCCAGCCACTCCGCAGCATGTGGGATCTTCCCGGACCGGGGCACGAACCCACGTCCCCTGCATCGGCAGGTGGACTCTCAACCACTGTGCCACCAGGGAAGCCCCCCACCCCAGTGCATTTTTTTGATGGGGTAAATTTAAGCTTCTGGCTCTTTCCTTGACTACTTTTCCTGTGTTATTCTCAGGAGTGAAGAATTCAGAGCTCTACATAGCATTGTTCACAGCTCCTTGAATGAACTTGCACAAGTCTCAACCTCAGTGAGTGTTGGGGACAAAAACACTTATCTTACTTGCTTTACATGTTTGATGCTAGATTAAAGAGAAAAAATGTGTATGAAGTGCATTGCAACAAGACTCTATTAGAAATGGAAGAATACAAAGCATGCAGCAAGAAGCATTTTTAAGGGTTCCTAGAAGATCAGAATGAAATTTAATATTCCCTTAAAGTAAGTAAGTTTTTCCCTGTCAAAGCCCATCAACAAAAGATCATTAGGAAAGCACTTATTAGAGTAAAAAGAAATTCAGTTTATTTTTCTCGCTGTAACAAGACTGAAGCATTCCAAAGGAACCATGAGGAGTTGGGAGATGCTTCTTACAGGATATGGGTTTGTGCTGGATGATTCAAGGTGAGTTTAAGGGAGTGGAGGCCAATTCTGGATGACATATTTCAGGCAGCAGGAGCAATTTTGTGATTGTGTATCTTAACAATATTTATTGCTCACATAGGAGGACCACAGTGGGATGGGCCTCTCCTTGGTGAGGTAAAGGAGCAGCAGTCATTCCTGTTAGGCAGAAGAGAGGGATGCTTCACCGTTTTTGTGGTTGCAGAGTGGCCTTATTCTGTCTCATTCTAAATATTGTCATGGAGTGGCCTGGTTTAGACATTGTTTCTGTTCTGTGAGTATGGTTTATATTCAACTGGGAACATCATGGCCTAGCTGCCAGCAGGACTGCTTTCTCACCTGGTTTTAGGTGTATTTATTTGTTCCCTTTTCTGGAAGGCAAAGAAGGAAGTCATATTCTAGAGGGGTGCCAAGACTTAACACTAGGGTAGAGGGTCTCCAACTGGCTGTATAAAGAACAATTAAGTTACAGAACCAAAACGGGGCACAAAATCGCCACCAAAAACTAAGGAGTAGGGCATATCAAGCAGGGTGAATTGATGTGGGGTGGTCTTGAAGCAATTCCAGAGATGGAATGCAGCTTCTCCTTTAAGTATGTGTCTCCTCATGGCTACAAGTGAGGAGTTGGCCAGGATTCCTGTTTCCTGACTTTAAATCCAGGGACCAGAATCCCTTCTCAACATCAAGGCAATGTTATCCCTTGTACCTCCCTATTACCTTCTTGTGATCCCCTTTCTGTAAGGTCTGGGTCTATATACGTAATCTTCACTTCAGGTAAAAATGGAAGTGGTCAACTATTAACACTGGTTACTTCTGGGAAGTGATACCTAAGGGTTTAGGGAGAAGTCATCACTCTTTGCTTAATACACTCATATATTATTGAAATTTTATGAGTCAACTTATTTTTCAATTAAATTATTAAGAACAAAAATGAAACAATATAAGAAATGACAGTGGTGGTGGAACATGTGTTTTGCCACTGGGGATGCTCCCTGAGGGATGATTTTAGAATTAATATTTCCCTTGTTTTGAAAGGAAATTCAAAATTCACTTTTGTGAAGGGGATGGTATTGGTGTCTTGGACCTGTTCAAAAGATAATTTTGGTTAAAAGCTAAAAAATCATGATTCTCATACAAATATAAAATGAAAGATATCAATGCTTTTAATTGATTCATTAATTAATGGGAGAACCAGTAAGATGTATAACCAGTTCAAGAGAATTCAAAGAGCAGACACACACATAGACAACTAGGAATGTTGAACTGAATTTACTTAATAAATGTAAAACCGGTTTCTTGGAGAGAGGGAAATCAATTTGCACCTCTACCTGAGATAATTCATTTACAGTCTATGAATGAGAGACATTTGCCTGCTACCAGTAATCTACATTAACCGAAATAGTTCAAAGACAATGAAAGGCAGACACACCCATAACTATGCACTGGACAGGACACTACTCATCTTACTTGCCTGTTTTAAAGTTTTCACATTTTTTCTTGCCAGCTCAGAATAACATTTGTTAAAAGTCAGGTGTTTCTGCCCAAGACCTGTACTTATGATTACGTGTCTTAAAAGAGAAAAGGATATTTGTCATAAGTTTATTTTGATATTTATATTTTGGGTGATAAATGACCAACCCAAAAGGACTGTAAAAAGTAATTCACTGATTTCAGGAACATGTTAATGACATAATTATCAGTGAATAGTTTTAAATTTGCTTTTATTTTCCATTTTATCTTCTGGGGTGGAGCAGAGAGCAAGAAGCATCTATTATGATAAACAGGATAATTTTAAAATTTCTTTCTACCCTGTATATAAGATTATCCACATCTGTTTGCTTGGGTTTTTTAAGTTGGTTTCGTGCATGCACACACACACACGTACATGGGCACACACATGCCCCATTCCCCTAATGGAAGAAAGCTTTAAAAATCAGATTTAATTGCAACCAGGAGTGGGTAAGCTGTGAGTCTGATACCGACCAGGGTTCTTGGCTTTCCCCAATCAGTCGAAATTGATAAGAGGCCAGTTAAGAAATTCAGTCAAGGCTTTACTGGGGGAGGGGGCAAGCTGGTTCCTTATATGGGGTGAGGGTAGGGGTGTGTCCATGGGGTCTGGCCTGAGGGGTGGCTTAGGTGTTTTGCCCACCCCTTTGGTGGTGTTGAGTGCAGGGGGCATGCTCAGTACCCTGCTTTTCCTCCTGACGCCCTGTTTTTGCTCCCGGCTCTTCAGAAATGGTAGTTGGGTTTTTTTGGTCTTTTTGTGTCTTGTTGTCCAGGATTTGCCCCAACTGCACATGCATGCAGTTATTTTTAGTCCATTATAGTTTCTTTGTCGCTCTAGGAGACATTTGTCCAGGTGCAAGCACTGCAGCCAAGGGGCCAGGTCCCAGCCTGTCTCAGGAAGGAGAGTGGGACTGTTGAGGAGAAGTTAATAGGAAGGGAGTCATAAAAACATGCTTATGTTCAGCTGATCCGTTTGAACAAAATTAAGGGAGTTTATTTCTCTCACCTCCTTTTCCCATGCTTTCCTTGTCATTTCTTTGCTATTTTTCATGTCACTGCAAGGTTGTGCTTATTGGGTGCTCTAATGTTTGTGTCTATAATGAAAATTAATGGAGTTTTATTTGGAAATGAAAAACTTTAAGTTTGGGAAAAGGATGAGGAAGAGAAGAGAAATTTTGTAATTTTTAAAGGGAATAGCACTAGTTACTCTTCTCTCATACCAAACCAAACAAATTTATTACCAAAACAGGGAAAGGAAATTCAGAATTCCTCCTGATTATGGAAATAAGATGAAAATTTAAAATAAAGTAAGAGGGACATTTTGGAGGTAGTATCAGTCAGATTCTTCCCTGTATTTATTTGCTGCACTGGGACAGTATCCTTATGTCCCAGTGGTAGGGGGAGTTGCTATGACTCAAGGAGGGCAGTAAAGTTTTTTTAAGTCCTCCTTTGTTTTGAAAGAATTACCCCCAAAATTTCAAAACATTTTTCTTAAATAGCATATTGTTCACATTTCCTCAGATGTAGACTCTGCAAAACCAAAGAAGTAGACTGTGTTAATTATGAAGACAGATAACCCTCCAGGGGAGCAGTTCTGCCTCTGGTTCTAAATGCTATAGCGTCTCCTTGCTTTAGGCTCCACACATTCTTAATTCCATAGGGACTAGTCTGAGGTTTGCTCAGCAAGCCCTTTCTTCACAGATGGTGAAAATTAATACTATAAATAAGACTCTGATAGTGTCTAGGGTGGTAGTAATTTATATTCATAAAAGCAGCTATATTCCAGGCAACCTAGAAATATCATTTGGATATTTAGTTAAGTTAAACACATATTTATTATTTAGACTGCTAGGTTTAGAGGAAAATGGAAAACTTATGCTTTCTGATGTGGGTTATTGAAATTGCAAATCTGGCTTATTTTGAAGAGCTCTCTCAACCACAGTTTGGATGAATGAACCAATGAACAAAGGACTATCATAGCCCAATTTAAGTTATTATATATATCTCACTAAATTAAAATATTTTTTGTTCCCCAGATCTCTCCATAATGGTAGTTTCTAAAGAATTGCATTTGGTTCAAGGCAGTTATGTGATAACATTTTGTGATTAAATAAAGCTTAATTAGAGAGCATGACTGTGAGCCTAGGAAATGTATTGGCTTGTTTCACTGAACTGCATTTGGACAACGAGATAAATGATTTCAGCCAGGTTCCAAAATGCTTCTAGTGCATTCAGAAGTGACTTTGACAATTAAACCACAATAATCAGATATTACTGAACACTTAACAATTGTACACAGAAAACTATGTACCGATAATAGCATTTATTAAAGTATAAAAAGAAACATTTTCAATGCTATAAAATATATAGTATTAAATAGATCATTTAAAATGTGCAAACATCTTTTCTGGTTGGTTTTAATGTGCGTGTGTGTGACAGACCCTACATTTTCACCTAAGATTTTGTTGGGTTGACTTGAACTACGCCCTTTCTCAGAAAGCCAGAATCTACCGCTTTCCAAGGTCTTAATGAATTCTACCCAATGCAACATTGCCATCTAAGGTTAGTCAGGCAGCTCAGCAATGACCTCCTGCAAGGAGATCTAAAACACAGAGGTAGAATTTTATGGATGTTGTAGGAAATGAAAATAATGGGTATCCTTTGTTTGTTTAGTGTCCCTTTTCTGCTGTTCACAATGTGAATAGTGTTTATGTTGAATTTCTTATATGAAATTTAATAACCTGAGTGAATAACTACCTTAATACCTAAGGGACAAAGAAACATTGTTAATTTCTGATGTTACCTAGGCACTTCATTGTGTGCCAGTGCCTGTGTTGAGTGCCGCACCTGCTATTTCACAGTCATGCTTAATCCTCATAACAAGCTTAGTATTGTCTCTGTTTTTTACACCTGAGAAGACAAATATAGAATAGTTAAGTGACTTGCCTAAGGTTATGCATTTAGAGCCAGGCTTCTAAATCCTGGAGAAAGAGCTTCACACTTAACCATTGCTATTGTAAAGAAATAGATTTTTTTGACTTAAACAACAGACATTTATTTCTCACAGTTCCTGAGGCTGGAAGTCCAAGATCAGGGTACTACTGTGATTCGGTTCTGGTGAGGACCCTTTTCTCGCTGTGTCCTTACACAGTGGAAGAGGAGAGAGAACAAGTTCTCTGGTGTCTTTTCTTTAAAAGGCACTAATCCTATTATGAAAGCCCCAGGCTCATGACCTCATCTATCCCTAATTACCTCACAAAGGCCCCATCTCCATATATCATCACATTGGGCATCAGGCTTCAACATATGAATTGAGGGGGACACAATTCAGTGGATGGAAAGAGAAGGCTTCTCCAAGGAGGAGCCCTTGGAGCAGCTTCCTGGGTAAAATGAGGGAAAAGGGATAAGAAACGGCTATTTTAAAAATAATTCCTAATGTACTTGCATCTTGGTAATTATTTTTCTGAGGTCCTTCCACCATCAGGGCAAGATCCTAAGGCTTTTTATGCCAAGAAAGGGAAAAGATATTCACCTGTAAAAAGAAGCTCATGGGATTGGTAAGAAGGAGGCTATGACATAAGGAAAGTTGTTTCCAGAAGGGAAAGTAAGTAGAAAGTCCTTCTGGTACTAGGAGAAGAGGGGGGCTGAAAAAAAAGAGGAGGGCCAGATAAGAGTTTCTTGGCTCTTCCGGTTCTCAGGGTTGAACATGAGTTGGGTGTGGTTAAACATCTAAACAGGTTTGGGTCTGTCAGAGAGTGTCTAGATTGGAGAGACTGTAAGCTGTGGAGGGAAGCCTGGGTTTGTGATGGTACCTTGTTCAGTGTGGCACCACTGCATGGGCTCAATTCAGAAGTGAATGTTATAGAGAGGTGTTTCCATGGATGGGCCTAAAATAGTGTCTCTGTTCCCTGTGGCCTGTACCATCACACACTGGAGAGTCACAAGTAGTTGCAGACTGTGTGAAGTGGAGAGGAATTTGGAAGCTGAGAGGACGAATAGATTAGAAGCAGCCTGGAGTCATGGAAAGGAAGTCACAGAGTACAGGGCCTTGTGAATGGAGGCACGACTAGAGGTCTACAACATTGTTGGTGGGTACCAATATGAAAGCCACAACAATGACAAGTGGGGTGAGGCCCGCAAAGACCCAGAAGATGGCACATGGACCAGAGGCTCTTCCCCACCTTGTCATGAACTTCAACTAAGAGGGAAGAAGAATTGGTCAGGGAGACTCCTTAAGAGGAAAGGAACCACCATAATGAAGATTCTAAATGTGAAATACACTGGTTCTTTACCTTAACAGAGCATTAAAAATGGAAAGAGATGCTATTACCTTTATTTGGCAGAATCAAGTGTTCCTCCCCAGCATTATCCCAACTCTACCTCAATGGCCATCAGCAGAAATGGAGCCAGAGCAAGCTGGAGCATGATGGGAACAGTTGTGGAAAATAAAGTTATATTTAGTGCACATTTGAATTATTATAAATTCTGATTCTGCTATCTCATATTGATGTATGACATAAATATTAGAAGTCACTTCTGGCAAGTTGAGCAGTAACCTACTTCCCTTAAAAACAAACTGATTGTCATGACCCCTTAGGCACTAGAAATTCCTTGAGCCTTGAGCAGATGTCAGTCAGCAATTTCTGGCCACATTTTCATCCTCATTGGAAATCCCCAATGGAGTGGGGGAGCTACTGGTAATGCCTCCCACTTTTTTTTCTTAAAGACAGGCAGTTGGGATATGTGTTATCCCCTGGGCAGGTCACTGACTAGAAAATTCATTGACACCGCTAAGGACTTTGGGACCTTGAGAATATTGGTTAACTTTTCTGAGCTCCAGGTTCTTATGTACAAAATGGAAATCATAGTAAAATAGTATTTGTTGCATATAGGTTTTGCAAGGGTTGGTGAGCAATGAGAAAAATATACTGTGGAATATAAAACTATTATTGCTATTGTTAACATTATTACCATTGCTATTACTGTTGTTATTACCTGGTATATTTTGAACTAATAGTTGGGGGATCCTGATGTGGATAAACACCTAAGCACATGCAAAGCTGGGTGTATGGTTTTGTCAAATACTACCTCATTATTCTCCTAAAATTCAACATTTTATTGTGTATTATTTCATTTTAAATTTATTTTATTTAGTTTTGTTGATTCTCATCATCTAAGTTACCATTTCTAGGCAGGCACTGTATCTTATGGCACATAAATACCCATTTATGTAACAGAGGTTCTAATATATGTCTAGTACATACAAAAGCTATATAAAATATGAACTGGAGGTTAGAAGTACTCATTTTCAACCAATTTATACAATAGAAAAGTTCTTGAAAACAATGCTGAACAAATAATATAGGAAAAGCTGGATGCATATAAATTAAAAATTAAGAAATCAAGTCCAGTCAAGCTCTTAAAATTTCCAAATCCTTCCCTTTATTTTCTTGTTTCATTCATTGCTTAAGATTATTTTATTGCCTTTCTCCCTTATTATGACAAAAATAATGCAGCCTTAGGCTCATTGCAGATAAAAAAATTAGCATAAAGAATACCCATTATCTGTTCGTGTCCACCCAGGAACTCCAAAAAACAAACAAACAAAAACCCCACCAAAAAAACCCAAAACAAAAAAACAACAACAAAACAAACAAAACAAAGAGTACTCATTATTCTATGCACTTTAATAACTGGATGGATAGCTTTCTAGAGCACCTTTAATATATTAAAAAATTGATCAAATCACACTTAATCTTTTGAAAATTATCAGAAGTTATATAACCAGTTCCATCCTGTGGACATTTAGGTTGTTTCCAAGTAACCCTTCTTATTGGATATCCAGGTTGTTTCCAACGTTCTTTTGTTGCATATTAGGTTATTTCCAACTCATTACTATTACCTATTGTTGCTGTAACAGATTACCACACATTTAGTGGCTTAAAACAGCACAAATTTATTCTCTTACAGTTCTGGAGATCAAAAATCTGAAACCAGCCTCACTGGGCTAAAGTCAAGATGTCAGCAGGGCTGGTCTTTTTGGAGGTTCTGAGTGAAGAATCTATTTCCTTACATTTGTCAGCTTCCAGAGACTGCCAGCATTCTAATCTCTGCTTCTGTCACTTTGCCTTCTCTTCAGCATATATCTCCCCCTATTTTCCCCTTATGAGGACACTTGTGATTACATTATTGGGCCTGCCTGGATATGCAGGATAATCTCCTCATCTCAAGATCCTTAACTTAATCACATCTGCAGAGTCCCTTTTGCTCTATAATGTAACCTATTTGCAGGTCCTAGGAATTAAGACATGCACATCTTGAGGGGCAATCATCCAGCCAATAACAAAATATATAAATAGTATAAGCTGGTAGAATAGTCTGGGAAAAACACTAGGAAAAAGAAATCCTGAAAATTTTATGAAAAGTGATAAAAATGTTGAGACATACAAACAGTTGTAAGATTGCCAAAATTCCCAATACTGCCTGAAATAGGGACCAGTGTCCATTGGTATCCATGCCAACCACGATATTTCAACCAGTTTGAAGTCTTGATCAACCTGTTTTCTATCAAGTAACCTAAAGTCCACCATGTAAGTACAAGGAAAGATAAGTGAGGTAGTCTGTGGGGCCTGTGTATCTCAGGATACAAGTCTCAGAGGAAGTGAAAAATGAGCTGAGATCTGAAGGAATAGTCATGAATTAGGTGATGGGACATACGGGGAAAAGCTCCTAAAAACACAGGGAAGGAGGTGTGTGTGTGAGTGAAGAAAGACCTGGAGATAAAGGAACATTGTGTTTTTAGGGAACTGAAAGCAGGCTTATGTGGCTAGTGGTGTATTTTGAGTTGGCAGTGGGAGGGGATTGCTGCAAACGAGGAATCTGGTTAACTAGGGGCTGGATCAAGGTGGACCTCGTAAAGCCTGTTGTTTATGGATTTTTATCTTAAGCCAGATGCAGGGCCCTTGAAGATGAGTTGAGTCCCCGGATAATAATATCATTAATATGGCAACATTCCCCAAGTTGATCTGCAGACTTAACACAATCCTTATCAAATTTCCACTTTTTCCCCCCAGAAATTGATGAGCTGACCCTAAAATTCATATGGAAATGGAAAGGACCCCAGAATTGTTAAAACAATCTTGAAAAAGAAAAGCAAATTCGGGGGATTTACATTTCCTGATTTCTTACTACAATAATGAAGATACTAGAATAATGAAGATAGTACAACATTGACATAAGGATAGACACATAGACCAATGGAATAAAAACCCTCACATTTATATAGTCAGTTGATTTTTGACATGGGGTCATGATAATTCAATGGGGAAATAATAGTCTTTCCAACAAATGGTGCAGAAATAGTTATTTACAATTAAAAAAAATAACGAACTTAGAGCTTACCTTATACCATACACAAAAATCAACTGAAAATGGATCATAAACATACATGTAAGAGTTAACATTTGAAAGTATCTAGAAGAACACATAGCTTTCTTTGAGTCATTAGCTATTAGGGACATGTAAATCAAAACCATAGTGAAATACCACTTTATTTCCACTAGAACGGCTATAATTAAAAAGGACTGGTAATAACAAGTAGTGGCAAGGATGTGGAGATATCCGAGCCATCATACATTACTAGAGGGAATGTAAAATGATACAACCACTTTAGAAGAGAGCTTGGCACTTTCTCAAAATGTTAAATATATAGTTACCATGTCAGCAATTCCACTTCTAGATATCTACCCAAAAGAATTAAAAATATACGTCCACACAAAGACTTGTACAAGAATGTTCATGGCAGTAGTGCTCATAACAGCCAAAGAATGGCAACAACCCAAATTTCCATCAGCTGTTGAATGGACAAATAAAATGTGGTATATCCATACGACAGAATTTTATTTGGCAATAAAAAGTAAACAAAAGGAATAAAGCACTGATAACATGCTAAAACATGGATGAACCTTGAAAACATTATGCTAACTGAAAGAAGTTAGTAAAATGATCACATATGATTCTATTTATGTAAATGCCCAGAATAGAGACATCCTTAGCAGCCGAAAAATAGATTAGTGGTTGTCTGGGGATAGGGGTGATGGTGGGGGAGACTGGGGAGTGACTGCTGATGTGTATGAGTTTCTTTTTGCGGTGATGAAAATGTTCTAAAATTAGATTTTGCTGATGGTTGCACAACTCTGTAAGGATACTAAAGCCCATTGAATTGTACATTATAAATGGGTGAATTTTATGATGTGTAAATTATATCTTAATAATGATATTTTAAAAATGAAATCTGATACAAAGTACAACATGAATAAACCTCCCGACATTATGCTTTGTCAAAGAAGCCAGGCACAAAAGACCACATATTGTAAGATTCCATTTAAATGGAATGTCCAGAATAGGCAAATCTATAGAGACAGGAAGTAGATTTAAGTGGTTGCCTAGAGCTTGGTGTGATGGAAGACTGGGAATTGAGGTTTCCTTTTTTTTAAAAAATATATATTTATTTTATTATTTATTTGGCTATGTTGGGTCTTCGTTGCTGCACACAGGCTTTCTCTAGTTGTGGTGAGTGGGGGCTACTCTTCCTTGTGGTGTGCAGGCTTCTCATTGTGGTGGCTTCTCTTGTTCCAGAGCACGGGCTCTAGGTGCACCAGCTTCAGTAGTTGTGGCACGTGGGCGCAGTAGTTGTGGCTCATGGGCTCTAGAGCACAGGCTCAGTAGTTGTGGAGCACGGGCTTAGTTGCTCTGTGGCATGTGGGATCTTCCCGGACCAGGGCTCGAACCCGTGTCCCCTGCATTGGCAGGCGGATTCTTAACCATTGCACCACAGGGAAGTCCCGGAATTGAGGATTCCTTCTAGGATAATGGAAATGTTCCAAAATTAGATTGTAGTGATGGCTGCTCAAGTCTGTAACTATGGTAAAAACTATTGAATTGTGCATTCTACATAGATGAATTTTATGGTATATAAATTATATCTCAATAAAGCTGTAAAAATTTTTTTTAGTGGCTGGAAGGTTGACATGGTCAGTTTCCTTCAGTGTGGGGATGGATTAGAAAGGGGCCAAAGTGGAGGGCAGGAAGGCATGCTAAATTTTTCAAATGAGAGTTAAAGCTGGTCAGGATTTTTCAGTTTCAGATTTTATTAAAAGTAGATGTTTGTTCTCTAGAAGACTGTGGTGATAATGGTTTCCCAGCTCTAGTCAGTTGCTTACCATCTTCACCATTTTTGTTGCAGCCACAGCTCACTATAGCTATGTAACAGGTGATGCATCCTGGGAGAAAGCATGCATTGTTTCTGAATGTTAATAGTTTGCTGCTTATTGAGTCAGCTGATTCAGAGACAGGGCATTAATCAGGCTGTCAGAGTTATTTCCCTGAAAATAGAAGGAGCAGAAGAGATAGTAACCTGTGGCTTTCTTTTTTTTTTTTTTTTTTTTTTTTTGCGGTATGCGGGCCTCTCACTGCTGTGGCCTCCCCCGTTGCGGAGCACAGGCTCCGGACGCGCAGGCTCCGGACGCGCAGGCTCAGCGGCCATGGCTCACGGGCCCAGCCGCTCCGCGGCATATGGGATCCTCCCAGACCGGGGCACGAACCCGTATCCCCTGCATCGGCAGGCGGACTCTCAACCACTTGCGCCACCAGGGAGGCCCACCTGTGGCTTTCTTAAATCAGCAAGGCAGCCGTTTAAAACTTTGTATGCCTGTAGTGTCTGAGTGTCTCTCTCCTTGGCTATAATTGAAGGCTTTCTCTATTGAGACACACAGGAGACACTTCTGCAACAAGTGGTTAGTACTGTTGTGTTAAATATAAAAAGCGAAAGCCTGCTTCTTATACATCTCCAGGCCTCTCATCAATAACTTGCACCTCATATAACAATACACTTATGAAAACTGATTTATTTTTAGTCTTCTTTCAGGTAAGCCATCATGTCATAATATCACAAAATTTAATACAGGTAATAATTTTTAACTGTTGGAAACATACATTTAAAAAACTAGTATATGTATCATAAAGACAGCAATTTAAACACAGGTAACTAAGTGTTGGTTCATTCCTTGACTGCTTAGAAGGACAGCTCCGCATGGGGAGTAAGAAAATGGAGTAGATTAGTGTATCCATTCATCTGATACTGTGGCATGAGTATTACCCAGGATTCTAAATGATTATAAATGTAAGGGAATGACAGAGAGGAATATAAAAGCCAAGTGATATCTAACAAGCTGAGCCTGACTACGAGACTGAAATCCACCGTGAATTCACTATGGCTGCTGTCGTGCTGGGGCTTTGCTGAAACTTGCAGCAGTGTTCCCCTGCAGTTGATACGGAGTTTGAGCTTTTCCTGGAAACCATGTAAACAGCCTTTAAATACTTTTATAGGCTTCGTTATTAAGATGGTTCTCATAACCTTTAGGGGCTCAGGTGTTTTCCTTTGCTTGAAGGCAGAGACAAGCCTGGGCAGAATGTGTTATTGTTCTTGGAAGGGAACCTGACCTTCGCCAGGGCCCTGGGAGAACAGCAAGGATCAAACAAGTCTGCGAGAGGGTGGTGAAAACATACAGCGCACAGACTCAGACCTAAGAGTCTGGGTGTGACACATGGGACTGAATACCCGTGGCCATTTGTAGCAACATTCTGATGTCTTTTGCTTTCATTGGGGGTTCTTGAAATCAGAGCCCCATGGAAATAAAAATTAGGTTCAAAGTATTATTGAGTAAACAATCTCACCTTGATAGTTAACAAAACAACTTGCTACTGCTTCCTCTAACAGCATATTAATAGGCTATGACTGAACAGAGCCTCGAAAGGCTCACCCCCAAACCAGAACATCGCTGATTCCTTTATCACCATAGACCCTGGGAAAGGCCGGTTAGTCCAGAGAGATGGAGAGGGCTGGGCCGCGAAGAAGCTGGACCTAGGGTCCACCCTCCCGGACTCGGTCTGTGTCCTGTCTCTCTACTACAAGGCCTTAGAAAGGACATAGGCTTTGGTATCTGCATGTTTGCACGTACTAGCCATGTGAACTCATTTGTAAAGTGAACAAAAGAAAACCAGTCCCATAGGGTGTCATGAGGGCAAGGTGAGGTGTTGAACATCCATCACAGTGCATTTAATAAAAATGCTCTGCCTTAGAGCACGGATGTTGTTTTTCCTATTCTCTGCCTCATCTTTGATGAATTCTACTACATTTGGAGGATGTAGTCATGTGGCCCCAGCAAAATATACTGTCATCCTGGGAATTATTGGATCATCAGAAGCCTCATCAACACTGAATCCATTTCCTGACCTAGAGGAAGAATAATGCATGTGGAAACAATTTGTACAATATAAAATGCTATAAAAATGCTAATTTTGTTATTTGTATAAATTAATCAATTTTAATGATTTTTATGACACCTAGTGCAGCTTTTGCCCAGAGGATTAAGACAAAACAACTTTGGTAATAAACATATCTTTGTGCAAGGGTAGCCCTTGGCAACAAGAAGGGTAATTGCTTAGAAACAGCTGCCTTCTGGTAAAAAGGAAGAGCAAACATGAGTGAGGAATAGATCCAGATAGTTCTGAGAAAGCCCTGGACTAAATCTTTTCAGCTCAAGAGAGGGGTTCTCAGGCTATTGGTGAGGAATGGTCTGTCACCCACAGTGCCATTTTGTTTGGATGAAGCCAGACTCTGGAGCCTATCAAGGAAGAGATTTTCCTGGTAATCCATCTTTTCCTTTAAGTAATTTCAGTATCATTTTTAAAGACTGAGGGTGGAATCTGTGGACCACGCACATTTTAGAAAACTAAGACTAGTCAGATATTTGACAGACAGATGTCAATCAGGGGCCAAGGGCATGCCATCCACTAGCTCGCTTGTGAAGGTCTAGTCAGATATGGGGGGCTGTGGTGTGGGCCTGCAATTCCACCAGTGAAGTGGTAATGGGAGGCTCTCTTTTGGGATTCCCCAGAGTCAGGTAGAGATTATACTTAACCAACAAATATGTACTGGAAATTCTTCAGTGGAGAAGTAAAGGAAATGACTTTTGTGTGGAAGGGTTGGTGGGACCCAGGTGACTGATAATGATGATGGTATTAGGGGAGTAACTGTGTGTGTTCGTGTGTAGAGGGGATTGCAGTGGAATGTGCATGTGTGGAGGAGTTGTAAAACGGGGGGATTTTTCTTACAGTAGCATCTTTGCTGTTTATAAAAGAAGTACAGGAATATTGTAGAACATGTGGGAAAATATGGAAAAGTATAACGAAGAAAATTAAAATCACCCATAATCTGCCACCAAAAACTAACTAAAAGTACTGCAGGGGTGTCAGTCTGGGCTGGCAATGAACATGGAAACATGAAAACCATTGGTTCATTAAAACAGTAGGAAAAGGGATTTTTATTCTCCTCTTTTCTTTTTATTTCAGTTTGCAGTGGTTTCTTCTAGTGCTTTTTTTTTTTTTTTTTTTTTTTTGTGGTATGCGGGCCTCTCACTGTTGTGGCCTCCCCCGTTGCGGAGCACAGGCTCCGGATGCGCAGGCTCCGGATGCGCAGGCCCAGCGGCCATGGCTCACGGGCCCAGCCACTCCGCGGCATATGGGATCCTCCCAGACCGGGGCACGAACCCGTATCCCCTGCATCGGCAGGCGGACTCTCAACCACTGCGCCACCAGGGAGACCCTCTTCTAGTGCTTTTAATGGAAATATGTGTAGGAAAGAGAGCTGTAATATATTGGTAAAGTTTAGAAATTTAGAGTACAATTGTATACACTGGTTTGTTAGCTGTTATCTTTGTGTTAAGCATATTGAAAAATTAAAAAAATATATTTATTTATTTGGCTGCATCGGGTCTTAGTTGTGGCATGTGGGATCTTTCCTTGCGGTGCACAGGCTTCTCTCTAGTTGTGGCACGTGGGCTGTAGAGTGTGCAGGCTTAGTTGTCCCGCGGAATGTGGCATCTTAGTTCCCTGACCAGGGATCGAACCCGTGTCCCCTGCATTGGAAGGCAAATTCTTAACCACTGGACCACCAGGGAAGTCCCAAGCATATTGAAATTTTATGTTGTGAATAAATATTTTTCTAAAACATGATTCAAATGGCCCCTTTGTTTTCTGTCATGTGAATAGATTGTAATTGATTTTAGAAACTCCCTACTGTGTACATTTAGTTCGTCCAATTTTTTCACTATTATAAATACAACTGTACTCAATATTCTTATGCATTATGTTTATGTGGATCTCTATTGCTTCCTTGGGATAAATACTTTGAAGTAAAATCACATGATCAAAGGGTATACACATTTTTCATGTTCCTGATACATATTGCTGGACTGCATTCTGAAAATACTCTATGAATTTATACTCCCATGGGGGATGTTTGAGAAGGGCCAAAGGTGACTGGGAATCTATGATGAATTGACCTGGAGAGAGAGATTGGAAGACGTCTCTGAGAGGGGCCAAGAAAGAAGGCACAAGAGGGGATTCTGAGGAAGGAGCCCAGAAATTCTCAGGGATTTGTGCCTGAACCAGTGACGAGGTCAGCAACGTGAGCTGAGGGCAACACTTCACCTTGAAGAGGAGACGAAAGAAAATGATGTATATGAAAAATATTCCTTGAACTCTACGGGCTTTACAGAATTTTTCTAGGGCAGCTTATTATCATCCTAGTCACTAATGAGGAACTTGAGGCATAGAAATTAAGTGACTTTCCCACCATCACACTAATACAAGTGGCAGAACACAGATTCAAAATGATGTCTTCTAGTCCAAATCCCCCATGGTTTTCCATTCAACTTTTTCTATACCCCTAAAGAAAGAGCTTGACCTGATGTCTCCTGTTTTTATACTTCGTGATGAATCAGAGTGCCCTTCACTTTTGGGGCAAGTGCAGCTCCCACAAGGCTGGCTGAAGTGAGAATGAATGCGGCTGATAAACAAGAAAGGGACAATTTCTACAACGTGAAAGACTCTATAAACTCAGAATTCCCTATTCTGTCATTATATAATATTGCTAAGCATAAAAGAGATTTTTATGAGGCTCTTTTCAAAAGGATTACTCAGCTCCTAGTGCAGATGCATAAGTTGCAGGTGAGTGTGAGGCTCTGTGATTGAGGCATGACAATTAGGTAGCAAGTAGTGGCAAGCTGAGTCCCCTGTGATGGGGCATGCACATACTCACTGGAACGCTCTCTCAAGGTACCTCGTTAAAACTTTTAACACTGGTCATTTCTCCCAAACTCTCCTTATTAAAATGGCTAGCAGAAAGAAATGCTTGGTTCTAGGACTGCTTGCCTTTTTATGGGCTGAATTGGGCATTGAAGGCAAAGAAGAAGAAGAACAGACCTGTCAGCTGCTGGGCAAGTTTGATTTGAATGGGTATGTAGGTGCCAGAAACCCTTCACTTGTTATTGGAGGACTGTTTCCTATTCATTCCAGGACCACCCCCAGCAAACGAGTCTGTTTTGGAGCCAGTATCAGCAAAATGTGAAGGGTAAGCCATTCTTTTTTTTTTTTCTTTTTACATCAGTTGTAGGAGGTGGGGGTAGATGAGTGGTGGGTGTGGGAATCAGAGTCTGGAACTGGAGCCATGATGCCAGCCCTGACTTTGACACTTTATTTGACTCAGGATAGGTACTTGCTATTTCTGTGCCTCAATTTCTCTGAGGTAGACATTCTAGGACTGCTTAGAAACAAGAAGGAAAAAAGACAGGTTTTATATGATATACAACATTGCTCCTCAGAGGGTGGTCTGTGGACCACCAGCATCAGCATCATCTAAGAGCTTGTTAGAAATGTAGAATCTCAGGCTGCAGCCCACATCTGCTGAATCAGAATCTGCATTTTGACAAGACCTCCTGATGACTCATGTACACAATAAGGTTTGAGAAGCATGATGTAGAGTTGTGCAGTGTTGCAGCTTTACTTTGAATTGTTATTAGACTAAAGTCTCCCCAGGTGAAAATACACAATGCTGGAATGCTGATTTATTTATGAGCTAGTGTTCATAGCAAGATTCCTCCAGTTGGAAGGCTTCTGCCCTACTCCCCTCATCCCAAAATTGTCATGTCAAGAAATGGGATCCATGACTGATAATCTGAATTTGCAAGGAATCCATTGTAAGAAAAGCAAACATGGGTTATATTTCTGGGTGTGAAACACACACACACTTTTGATATGAAAAGAATGCCAGAAATTAAAGGAAAATTACTGTCCACACTGTTCTACTACCATAACAAAGCAGCTCTTTCCTTTCATTTCCATATATTCTTTCTCAGCCCTTTATATAAATGCAACTGTAATTTTTTTCATAATGTGGCAATAGCATGGACACAGTTTTATATTGGGCATTTTACATCATATCTTAATCACTTCCATGATGCTGCATGGTAATTATAATTACAAATGCATGCTGTAAAAATTTTGGCAGCTTCTTATACAACTAAATCTTTACTGATCATAACTCCTTCCCTTTGGTCATATATCATGCTACATATTTGAAATACCACTAAAGGGGTGGATAAGCTGTATGTTGGCAAAAAGAAAGGATTGCAGTCAGTCTGTACTTAACTCTTCCCTGGACCTTCTAATTCTTTTCCATTCTTACAGTGAAGCAAAGGGAAGTGGGAAAGAAGCGCTTCTGCTCATGGCTACATTATTTAGAGTCAGTTCATTATTTATCAGAGAAGTTTTCACTGATTTAATCTTTAATAACATAAAATGAAAACCAGAGTTTGTCACAGTATAGTACACTCATATTTCATCAGTGGAATCACTTAACTTGTTCTTCACCCTTCATTGGAGCTTCTGAAGGTTATCTTCCCAGCAAGGTAAAATAGAAAGGCCAATATACATATTTTTAGTAAAAATCCACTCCCTCATTAAAAAATAGTTTGGTATATCCACTGTGATTGACACAGTGGTGAGAAGTAAGTATGTCCCATTTAAAAAATAATTCACTGTATCAGGGATAATTTAGTTTTTTTTTTAAATAAATTATTTATTTATTTTGGGCTGTGTTGGGTCTTCGTTGCTGTGCATAGGATTTCTCTAGTTGTAGCGAGTGGGGGCTACTCTTCGTTGCAGAGCGCGGGTTCTAGGCACCTGGGCTTCAGTAGTTGTGGCACGTGGGCTCAGTAGTTGTGGCGCACGGGCTTAGTTGCTCCACAGCACGTGGGATCTTCCTGGACCAGGGCTCGAACCCATGTACCCTGCATTAGCAGGCAGATTCTTAACCACTGCACCACCAGGGAAGTCCCCAGGGATATTTTGATTTCCATCTCTAGTCCACTGTTCTTATTTAATTTTCAGAGTAGTCTGATAGTTGCTTTATATGTTCAGTCCAGGGATCTTAATTGTAATCAGTGGGAGAGAGCGGGTGGTGTGTGCTTACTCCATCTTGACTTTAACTCAAAGCCTAAGGATCCTTGAAAAGATTACTTCGGCATCTTCTGACTGCCAGTGTTGCTGCTGAGAAGTCTGATGACATTCTGATTCTTCATATTTTGTATGAAACTTGTTTCACATGATCCAGGGCATCTAAAAAGCCAGTTCCTTGTCCTGAATGTGGATCAGAAATGTAAGGCATCATTGCGGGGGTTCTGCTTGTCTCCCAGCTTGTTGACTGAAACCCAAATTTCTCATCTTCACGCCATACAAGCCTAAAACTTTCCCAGCACTTAAATCCATCCTAAACATATCTATTGGATATTAATAACATCCCATATTTACACTTTTTGATATATGTTCTTCAAAATTAGAGCTATATAATGACTTTTCACCAATAACCATCAACAGTTTCTATCTATCTGTACCCAATTCCAATGTTCCCCTAGCCTCCCTCCCAATGGGAGAACCCTCATGGGAGGCCTGGATAGGTGGTACTCAGGAGCTGGGCGTAATCAGATAACAATTTCATTTTGGCATCATTAACGTTTACCTATAACTGATCTAGATATGCAAGTTGGAGTTTGGAGAAGTCTCATTCTGAAACCCACAATTTTAACAGGATAATAGTTGTGGTTGGCTATCAGCCAAAGTGAACAGACGAGGAAGACTTTTATTTTGAAAATGTTCAGAGCAGAGAAGACAGTGAAATGGAGGGAAGAAGGGAGTATTTTAATTCTTGTTTTGGTTGATCTAAACAAAGTTAGGATTTAGAGAAATTTTCTGCAGAACAAAAGGTATACATTGTATAACGATACTGTGAGTATCACAATGGAAATCAACAAATGAAAGAAAAATCATCCCAAATCCCACCCTTTCAGTAATTATCCTGTACTCATTTAAAATTTTTACCTGTTGATAGTTATCCAAATGTTCACATAATTTATGCGTAGTTTTAATTATAGTATAGAAACAACTTTGCATACAGACTGTTTTACCTAATATTATATGCATGCTGCAGTGTAATTTCTCTAATCATAGTTTTTTAATTATGGAAAATGTTCCTATCAAGTCAGTGTGCCATAATGAGCATGTAAATTCTTTCCAATTTTTCAATATTATAAATAATTCTAAAATGAACAGTTTGGAACATACCTAGTTTTTTTCTTTTGGGAAGAACAGTACCTTCAGATAAATTCTCTGGGGTGTCATTATTGATTCAAAACAGGTGAACATTTTCTAGCTCTTGAAATGTATTACTCTCTCACCTTAAAAAAGATATTGCTATATTTATTTCAAAAATATGTATGCCAATTTGTATGGCCATCCGTGTAAATTTAGAGGCCAGTTGTCTTAGGACGATAAAGCCCTTCATGTTCAGACTCCTGATTCTCCAGTCTCCTCTTCCCATGCCATACCTATTCCTACCCTGTTGTCCAAGTGTCCTGATCTTCCCATTCCTAGAATGTTAGGTTCTCTTGTTGTCATGCCTTCACACATACCGTGCCCTCTGCTTACAGCATTCATCCCCTGTTTTTACATTACCCTTCAAGACTTAGCTTGGCTGTTAAGTCCCCCAGGGCAAGCTTCCCCACCCCTTTAACTGCTGGTCCCTATGTCTACCCCTATCGCTGTCTTTATCATTTTGTGCATGGCTATTTTTCTGTTTCTTTGCCTAGACACTGCAGTGCCTATCTTTTTCACTGTTGCATTTATAGTGTCTCACACCAGTGCAACTCAGTAACTACGTGTTGAATAAAAGGCAAAGCTAAACTAAACTAAAAAACCCAGTTAAAGAGACATGGAGTAAAAATCTAATCTGCCAACAGGGCTATTTGCTATTAGATATTTGATTCAAAAATATTTATTGAGTAAAGATAGGTAGTTAGATACTAGAGCTACAGAGGACATTAAGAGAAAACATCCTTGAGGTTCTTGCTTTCAAATAGGTTAAAGTTTGGTTAAAACTGGGAAGAAAGAAAGAGAGTTGGAAATAGAATATTTATTTTTAATGGAGAAGAAATTGAAAAAAAATGTGCTGATGGACTAAAGGGAAGTAATTTTCCTTTTTGTGGCTAGGGAATGGAAAGGAGGAGGCATCTCATTCATGGTTAAATGTAAGAGTGATAGGAAAGAGATGTTTCTTAATTTAAAAATCTCAACACTAACAATCAAATGGCAGGAAAAATTATCTATTGGAGTCATAATATATATCGTATATATAAATATTATGTACTGCTTTTATGTAGTCCTATCATAAGTATTTTCATGTATTTACAAAACTTTTATTATTATAATTAACATCTAGAAGAAACCAGGAGAAACCTATAGGAAGGTAAGGAAGAGGGAAAGGAGACTGACTCATAGGGTACTGGGGACTTCCAATGAATGGGGAAAAATGTATTGAGGAATTATTGCGTGTTCTGCATGGTGGAGAGAATTGCGAATATAAGAATATTTTTGTGAAAAGAGATAATCAGCTGTCCAAAAAGATGCTTCCCAGCCCAAACCAATCAATAATGAATATGATTCATACTTGAACCCTTTAAATTGCAATATCTTTTAATGAAATATTAACATGCTCACACAAGGCAGGTGCCCCCTGAAGTTTTGGCAAAATGCTCTCAGCACCAATCCCAGCTAAAAGCTGCTTTCCCCTCCACAGATCCACCCACTGACTAAGGCCTTACAAAAACTATTTCCTTTTCAGGTTCAACTTCCGGGGATTCCGCTGGATGAAAACCATGATCCACACCATCAGGGAGATTAATGAAAGGAAGGATATTTTTTGCCCAACATCACTTTGATACCTGTTTCACCATCTCCAAATCCGTGGAAGTGGCATTGGTATTCCTCACAGGGCAGGAAGAAAACAAGCCCAGTTTTAGAAACAGCACCAGGGCAATGCTGGCAGGAATTGTTGGAGCAGGTGGATCATCCTTATCAGTTGCTGCTTCAAGAACTCTAGGGTTGTATTACTTACCTCAGGTATTTCAGAATATTTGTCCTGGGTACTAACTTATAAAGAAACACAAGGTATGTGAAAATTGCTGCAAAGAGTAAGTTAGGTGCTCAGGTGAGGCTGGGATAAGTTACACAGACAAACAGGATGGTGGTGTTGCTGATGCCCCTAATTACTCTGTTCAGTCTGGCCTCAGTAAGTGTGACTGGTGATTTCAGACTCTTCTACATCCCTTAGGATCCTGCCTTAGTTTTGAGCTTGAGATTGTGACCTAGTGATTTGTATGTTGACATCTCAGTAGGCAATACACTCGAAAACACTGGGTGAAGCACAGAGTAGGTGATTGAGAAATACTTGTTGGTTGATTGATAGATGGTATAAGGAACTCACTTTGTTTCTGGCCTGTATTAATACTTACTAATCATGACCCTTTTTGTTCATACGCTAACATACTGAAACGAGCTGGGATGCTCATTTACGGATTATTTTAAATTCAGGGACAGTGACACATTTCAACCTAAGAATAGATGATATTAGGAAGAATGGATGAGGACACGGGGAGGGGGAAGGGTAAGCTGGGACGAAGTAAGAGAGTGGCATGGACATATATGCACTACCAAATGTAAAATAGATAGCTAGTGGGAAGCAGCCACATAGCACAGGGAGATCAGCTGAGTGCTTTGTGACCACCTAGAGGGGTGGGATAGGGAAGATGGGAGGGAGGGAGATGCAAGAGGGAAGAGATATGAGGATATATGTATACATATAGCTGATTCACTTCGTTATACAGCAGAAACTAACACACCATTGTAAAGCAATTATACTCCAATAAATATGTTAAAAATAAGAAAAGAAAAGAAAATATAAGTAAAGCTCTATATTTATTTCCAGGGGTGGTTCACAAAAATATCAAGTCAGGACTTATTAATGTGAAGGGTGATTAAGCTTATTTGTGTTACTGAAGTAATGGGAGAAGTTAAAATAATTGTTAAAAAGTGGCATTTACAAAGTGTGTCTTATAAAGCTGTAAATACAAATGTAGGGGGAACAGGGTAATACTGAGGAACAGAACCAAGAGGAGGGGTCAGGTGATACAGCCGACATCTTCAATGTGGGCTTCATGCAGCTTAGACAAACGGCTGCTGCTGTGAGCTCTGCTTCCCACCAAATACCGACTGTGGTCCAGGCACCTGCTAGAAACCTCTAGATAGATCTTCTCATTTAAGTCTTGTAGTAAATCTGCAAAGAGGGTAAAAGAAATCTTACATACAACAGACACTTGCACGTGTGTTGTCTCATTTAATATGCTGAGCAACGTTGAAATGTAGATGTCATAACCCTGATTTCACTCATGGGGAAACTGATTTCAGCAGGTTTTAGTATCCAATCTTACACTGATTATGTAGCTGGAATCAGAAATCAGGTGTCTCTGCTTCCTAAATGAGATTCTTTCCTACATATGGCTTCCATGATGTTGGTGCTTGTGAGGTTCCAAAGAAGAATGTAAACTTTAGCCAGTGGAGTAAGGAGAAGACAAAGGATAAAGAGAAAAATAGGAATAATCTGTCCCTTATGAAAGAATTGGCAATCATGGAGCTATGTAATTATAATATAGGAGGTCTTATTGGAGGTGATGCAGTAATAACATGGGATGGCAATGGGATGGGATAGGAGAGAATGTGACATATCTTCTTAACGGCAGAGTCGCTGAGACTGAGAGTAAGGTACAGCAGAAATGTATGTAAGATTGTCAGAAATTCATGTTACTGTCCATTCTACTTTCATTCTTAAGTTCTTGCTGATAGAAAATACGCACAAGAACCACTGGCAAGATAAGAAAAATACCTCTTCGTTTATCTAGCAAGTGCCTATAAAATGAGGGCCTCTAGTAACTCTGTTGGAGACTAAGACTTAAACCTGAGGTGGTAGTGGAGTTTCCTACCGTCTTTCTCAGTCTAAGTCTTAGGACTTTAATACCCAGAAGTCCTGGCAGAGAGAAACAAGGAAAGAGAAGAGGAGAAAAAGAGAGAAAGCAGTGGTGACAGAGAGGGAGAGAGAGGGAGAGAGAGAGAGAGAGAGAGGAGAGAGAGAGGAGAGAGAGAGAGAGAAAGAAAAGAAAAAAGAAAGAAAGAGGAACTGGGCCTGACAAATAGATTATGAGTCTGCTTACTCCATCACCTGTATGGATGAGGAGTTAGATCAGAGAAAGAGCCTGGATGGCTTGAATCACACACCTAGTCTCAAGAAAACATAGATGAAAGGACTGGTCACCTCCCTTTCTGAGTATTTGACCCCGAGTATGAAAAGTGGTGCATTGAATGTCATCACCTTAATAATTAGCTCCTCCAGCTACCTTGGGGTGGGGTGGGGTGGGGTGGGAAAAGGGTGGATAGGGAGGCCCAAAGTGCTCCCTCTAACAGTCTCCACCACCCACAGAGCAGGGAGAGGAGTAGAAGTCCTTTTGTCTCTGGAAGGGTGTGAGAATAAAGGGAGAACTGTTAAGTTCCCTCCTTCTCCAATACAGATACTCAGAGGTTGTGTAATTTGAGGTTTGGCTATTGCTTTCTAATAACTGCATGAATATTTTCAGTTGTAGGTGGGTTACGCCTCTACCTCCTCACTTCTTAGTGACAAATACCAGTTTCCATCTTATCTTCACACAGTAGCCAGTGATAAGATCCAGTCGGAGGCCATGGTACAACTCATCCAGCATTTTGGTTGGGTCTGGATAGGCACCATAGCAGCTGATGATGATTATGGAAAATACGGAGTAAAGATTTGTAAGGAAAAAATGGAGAGTGTCAACCTCTGTGTTGCATTCTCTGAAACCATTCCCAAAGTCCGTTCTAATGAGAAAATGCCAAAAACTATTGATGCTATAAGGACCTCCACTGCCAGAGTCATTGTGCTCTATGCATCTGATATTGACCTAAGTCCTTTCATGCTGGAAATGGTTTACCATAACATAACTGACAGAACATGGATAGCGAGTGAAGCCTGGATCGCCTTCGCTCTCATCACAAAGCCTGAATATTTCTCGTATTTTGGTGGAAGTATTGGATTTTCAATACCAAGAGCTGATATACTGGGATTAAAAGAACTTCTTTATGATGTACATCCTGGCAAGGATCCAAATGATGTCCTGACCATTGAATTTGGGCAAACTGCTTTTAACTGTACTTGGCCCAATAGTAGTGTTCCATACAACACTGACCATAGAGAGAATATGACTGGTAAAGAGGACAGATTACATGCCATGTCTGATAAATTCTATACTGGAAAGGAGAAGTTGGAAGATCTTAAAAATACCTATCTGGATGTGTCTCCGCTAAGAATTACACACAGTGTCAACCAAGTTGTGTATTCTATGGCATATGCCCTGGATCGTCTAAGTAGATGTGAGGAAGGACACTGGCCACATATTTCAGGAAACACCTGTGCATATATACTGATTTTCAGCCTTGGCAGGTAAGTTGTGGTGTGTTTTACTTCATGATATAGTTTGACATAAAAAGCATTCATACAATTAAAACCATTGATCTGCTTTTGTACTTCATGGACATGATTTTATCACATGCCCCCTAAAAGAATGGCTTGCTTATGTTACCTAAATGGGCATTTTAGAGTTTCCATTTGTTAACAGAGTTATTATTAGGTTTGTTGTGAATGATAGAACCACCCCCCCCAAACAGTGCTTTAAACAAGACAGTTTTTTTTCCTTCACATAAATGAAGTTTGGAGGTTAGCATTCTGGGACTGAAAGAGTGGCTTAGGGATTGAGGTTCCTTCTACCTTGTCATTTCATCACTCTGAATCTGTGGGTTCACCTCATAATTCCATATGGCTAATTGGGCTTCAACCATCATGTTCACACTCTAACCAGCAGGAAGGGGAAAGGACAAAGATGCGTATATGGCTCCATTTAAGGACATTTCCTGGAAATTACGTACAATTCTCCTTACATCCCATTAGCCGGGATCTAGTTATATGGTCACATGTAGCTGCAAGGGAAACTGGAAGATGTAGTCTTTGTGCAGTGTCAGAGGGGCCATGCTAGGGCGTGAAGGCAAGGAGGTGAAGATTATTAGGACCACCTTGGAGATTGGCTCTCGCATCTCCTGTCTCAGGTCTGACATCCCAGCAATTCATGTTGGGACACAGAAGCCCTAATGGTCTCAACAAGATGCACACCTAATCAGAGGGTTCCTCTGCTTACATCCTTCAGTACCTCCCCTCTCCTATATAGGATAAAGCATGAGCATCCCTGGTCTGACACTGTCAGCCTTCTACGATCGAGGCCGTCAGCATCTCTGACTCCATTGCTCTTTCCATGACCCTCACCATTTTATTTTCCAGCAACACCAAATTGCTTGTCCCAACAGGGTCCACAGTGGCTGGAACAACTGCATCTTCACTTTTATTTTTATTTTCTAATTGATCCCACAATGCACTTAGTTTTATATTCTTTAGCCTCCACCAATCTGTGGCAGTTCTTCATTCTTTCCTTTTTTTTTTTTTTTTTTGTGGTACGCGGGCCTCCCACTGCTGTGGCCTCGCCCGCTGCGGACCACAGGCTCCGGACGCGCAGGCCCAGCAGCCATGGCTCACGGGCCAAGCCGCTCCGCGGCATGTGGGATCCTCCCCGACCGGGGCACGAACCCGTGTCCCCCGCATCGGCAGGCGGACTCTCAACCACTGCGCCACCAGGGAAGCCCTATTTATTTATTTTTATTCATTTATTTTTGGCTGCGTTGGGTCTTTGTTGCTGTGTGCGGGCTTCCTCTAGATGCAAAGAGCTGGGGCTGCTCTTCGATGCAGTGCGCGGGCTTCTCATTGTGGTGGCTTCTTTTGTTGCGGAGCATGGGCTCTTGGCCCGTGGGCTTCAGTAGTTGTGGCACGCGGGCTTCAGTAGTTGTGGCTCGCGGGCTCCAGAGCACAGGCTCAGTAGTTATGGTGAATGGGCTTAGCTGCTCCGTGGCATGTGGGATATTCCCAGACCAGGAATCGAACCCGTGTCCCCCTGCATTGGCAGACGGATTTTTAACCACTGCACCACCAGGGAAGTTCCCCCGTCACCATTTATTGAAGAGACTGTCCTTTTCCATTGTATGCTCTTTGCTTCCTTGCCATGAATTCATTATCCATATATGTATGGATTTACTCCCAGGTTCCCAGTTATGTTCCATTGACCTATGTATCTGCTTTTGTGCAAATATAATGCTGTTTTGATTATTGTAGCTTTATAATATAGTTTTAAATCAGAGAGTGTGATACCTCCAACTCTGTTCTTTTTATCAGGATTGCTTTGGCTGTTCAGGGTCTCTTATGGTTTCATGTAAATCTAAGACTTTTTTATTCTATTTTTGTGAAAAATATCCTTGGGACTTTGATAGAGATTGCATTGAATCTGAAGATTGCTTTAGGTAATAGAGACATTTGAACGATGTTATTTCTTCCAATCCATGAGCACAGAACACTTTTCCACTTATTTGTCTCCGCAGGCAAGGGAAACACAAGCAAAAGTAAACAAATAGGATTACATCAAACTAAGAAGTTTCTGCACAGTAAAGGAAACCAGCAACAAAATGAAAAGGGAACCTACCTAATGGAAGAAGATACTTGCAAATCATATATCCAGTAAGGGGTTAACATCCAAAATATAGAAAGAACTCACAACAACAACAACAAAAATAAAACAACCCCAAAATGGGTATAGGACATTTTCCAAAGAAGACATAGATGGCCAATAGACACATGAAAAGATGTTCAACATCACAAATTATTAGAGAAATGCAAATCAAAACCACAAAAGTCTATTTCTCTTAAAGTCTATGTCTCATGTAAGTATTGCTCCCCAGCTTTCTTTTTATTTCCATTTGCATGGAGTATCTTTTTCCATCCCCTCACTTTCAGTCTATGTGTGTCTTTAGATCTGAAGTGAGTCTCTTGTAGGCAGCATATATATGGGTCTTGTTTTTGTATCCATTCAGCCACTCTTTTTTTTTCAAAACAAACAACTTTTTATTGAAGTATAGTTGATTTACAATGTTGTATTAGTTTCAGGTGTACAGCAAAGCGATCTATATATGTATATATTCTTTTTCAGATTCTTTTCCATTATAAGTTATTATATACAAAATATTGAATAGAGTTCCCTGTGCCATACAGTAGGTCCTCATTTATCTATCGCCCTATGTCTTTTGATTGGAGCATTTAGTCCATTTACTTTGTATAATTATTGATGTGTATGTTCTTAATGCCATTTTATTAATTGTTTTGACGTTGTTTTGTAGTGCTTTTTTCTTCCTTTCTTCTTCTTTCATTCTTTTGTCTTGTGATTTGATGACTATCTTTAATGTCATGTTCAAATCCTTGCCTCTTTTTTCTGTGTGCATCTGTTATAGATTTTTCTGTTTGTGTCTATCATGAAGTTTATATACAGTGATATATTGTTATATGTGGTTGTTTTAAGTTGCTGATCTCAAATCTCAAATGCATTTAACAACCCTACAATTGTACTCTCCTCCCCTTATGATTACTGTTTTTGACATCATATTTTACATCTAATTATTTTGTGTATCCCCAAACTGCTTACTGTAGATACAGATGATATTACTACTTTTGGCTTTTAACCTTCCTACTAGCTTTGTACATGGTTGATTTTCTATCTTTACTGTATAATTTTTTAATCTGTCTCCTAAGGCAAAGGAAACAAAAGCCAAAATAAACAAATGGGACCTAATTAAACCAAAAAGCTTTCACACAGCAAAGGAAACCATCAACAAAATGAAAAGACAACCTACTGAATGGGGGGAAATATTTGGGAATGAGATGACCAATAAGAGGTTAATATCCAAAATATATAAACAGCTCATACAACTCAATAGGAAAAAGCAAACCACCTGATTGAAAAATGGGCAGAAGGAACAGGATAGAAAGCCCAGAGATGAACCCACGCACATATGGTCACCTTATCTTTGATAAAGGAGGCAGGAATGTACAGTGGAGAAAGGACAGCCTCTTCAATAAGTGGTGCTGGGAAAACTGGACAGGTACATGTAAAAGTATGAGATTAGATCACTCCCTAACACCATACACAAAAATAAGCTCAAAATGGATTAAAGACCTAAATGTAACGCCAGCAACTATCAAACTCTTAGAGGAAAACATAGGCAGAACACTCTATGACATAAATCACAACAAGATCCTTTTGGACCCACCTCCTAGAGAAATGGAAATAAAAACAAAGATAAACAAATGGGACCTAATGAAACTTCAAAGCTGTTGCACAGCAAAGGAAACCATAAACAAGACCAAAGACAACCCTCGGAATGGGACAAAATATTTCCAAATGAAGCAACTGACAAAGGATTAATCTCCAAAATTTATAAGCAGCTCAGTAGCAAACAAACAAACAACCCGATCCAAAAACGGGCAGAAGACCTAAATAGACATTTCTCCAAAGAAGATATACAGACTCCCAACAAACATATGAAAGAATGCTCAACATCATTAATCATTAGAGAAATGCAAGTCAAAACTACAATGAGATATCATCTCACACCAGTCAGAATGGCCATCATCTAAAAGTCTAGAAACAATAAATGCTGGAGAGGGTGTGGAGAAAAGGGAACACTCTTGCACTGCTGGTGGGAATGTGAATTGGTACAGCCACTATGGGGAACAGTATGGAGGTTCCTTAAAAAACTACAAATAGAACTACCATATGACCCAGCAATCCCACTACTGGGCATATACCCTGAGAAAACCGTAATTCAAAAAGAGTCATGTACCAAAATGTTCATTGCAGCTCTATTCACAATAGCCCGGAGCTGGAAACAACCTAAGTGTCCATCTTTGGAAGAATGGATAAAGAAGATGTGGCACATATATACAATGGAATATTACTCAGCCATAAAAAGAAACGAAATTGAGCTATTTGTAATGAGGTGGATGGACCTAGAGTCTGTCATACAGAGTGAAGTCAGTCAGAAAGAGAAAGACAAATACCGTATGCTAACACATAGTTATGGAATTTAAGGGAAAAAAATGTCATGAAGAACCTAGGGGTAAGACAGGAATAAAGACACAGACCTACTAGAGAACGGACTTGAGGATATGGAGAGGGGCAAGGGTAAGCTCTGACAAAGCGAGAGAGAGGCATGGACATATATACACTACCAAATGTAAAACAGATAGCTACTGGGAAGCAGCCGCATAGCACAGGGAGATCAGCTCAGTGCTTTGTGACCACCTAGAAGGGTGGGATAGGGAGGATGGGAGGGAGGGAGACGCAAGAGGGAAGAGATATGGGAACATATGTATATGTATAACTGATTCACTGTGTTATAAGGCAGAATCTAACACACCATTGTAAAGCGATTATACTCCAATAAAGATGTAGAAAAAAAAGTTTATACAACTCTCCTCAATACTCTGTAATAACGTATATGGGAACAGAATCTAAAAAACAGTGGATATATGTATAACTGATTCACTTTGCTGTACACCGGAAACTAACACAACATTGTAAATCAACTACACTCCAATAAAAATCAATTAACAAAAATGGGCAGAAGAGGTGAACAGACATTTTTCCAAAGAAGACATAACAGTCGGGCAACAGGCACATGAAAAGATGCTCAACATCACTAACCGTCAGAGAAATACAAATCAAACCACCATGAGATACCACCTCACACCTGTAAGAACACCTAACATCAAAACGACCACAAATAACAAATGTTGGCTAGGTTGTGAAATAAAGGGGACCCCCGTACACTGTTGGTGGGAATGTGAATTGGTGCAGCCACTGTGGAAAACAGTGTGGAGGTTCCTCAAAAAACTAAATAGAATTACCATATGATACAGCAATTCCACCCCTGGGTATACATCCAAAGAAAACTAAAACACTACTTTGAAAAGATACATGCAGCTGAATGTTCATGGCAGCATTATTTATGACAGCCAAAATATGGAAACAACCTAAGTGTCCATCAACAGATGAACAGCTAAAGAAGATGTGATGTGATACATATATGCATGTGTGTGTCTGTGTGTATGTATATACTCAGCCATAAAAAAAAAGAGTGAAATTTTGTCATTTACAACAACATGGATAGACTTGTAGGGTATTATGCATAGTGAAATAAGTCAGACAGAGAAAGACAAATACTGTTATGTTATCACTTAAACATGGAATCCAGAAAATAAAACCAACTAGTGAATATAACAAAAAAGAAACAGATTCACAGACATAGAGAACAAACTCGTGGTTACAAGTGGGGAGAGGCAAGATGGGGTAAGAGATGAAGAGGTATAAACTACTATGTTTAAAGTAATTAAGCTACAAGGATATATTGTACAACACAGGGAATACAGCCAATATTTATCTTTTGGCCGTACCCCGCAGCACACGGGGATCTTAGTTCCCTGAACAGGGACTGAACCCGGGGCCCCTGCAGTGGAAGCATGGAGTCTTAACCACTGGACCGCCAGGCAAGGGTCTATAGCCAATATTTTATAATAACTATAAATGGAGTATAATCTTTAGGAATTGTTCATCATTATCTTGTACACCTGAAACGTAACACTGTAACTCCATTATACCTCAATTTTTAAAAAACTAAAATAAAAACCGACAATGACATATCACTTCATACCTGTTAGGATGGCTTTTATCAAAAGGCAAGAAATTAAAAGTGTTGGCGAGTACGTGGAGAAAAGTGAGCCCTCCTGCGGTGTCGGTGGGAATGTAAACTGGCACAGCCACTATGGAGAACGGTCTGAAGATTCCTTAGAAATGCAGGAATAGAACTACCATATGATCCAGCTATCCCACTTCTGAGTATTTATCCAAAGTATATGAAAACACTAACTTGAAAACACTTATGCACCCCCATGTTCATTGCAGCATTATTTACAATAGTCAAGGTATAGCAACAACCGCAGTGCCCATCAACCAATAAATGAATAAAGAAGAGGTGAAACACAATATATACAATATAGATACGGCCATAGAAAAAAAATAAAATCTGGCCATTTGCCACAACATGGATGGACACTGAGAGTATTATGCTAAGTGAAAGAAGTCAGCTAGAGAAAGCCAAATACCATGTGATTTCACATAGATATGGAATTTTAAAAAAACATACAAAGTAAATGAACAAACCACACCAAACAAAAACAAACATGTAGATACAGAGAACAGAGTAGTGGCTACCAGAGGGGAAAGGGTGAAATGGATAAAGAGGATCAACTCTGTGGTGACTATACAAACTAAATCTTTGTTGGTGAGCATGCTGTAGTGTGTACAGAAGTAGAAATATAATGTTGTCCATATGAAACTTATATAAGGTTATAAACAAATGTTACCTCAATAAAAAATAATTTTTAAAAAAGATATACATATAGCAATGATTAAAATGACTATTCGTGGAATTTAAGTTCCAGTTATGGAGGGAAGTGAAGAACTGATAGTTTAAGTTTCACTGAAAAGATGAATTTTTCCAGAAGGGCATAAGCATTGATGGAGTTTGGATATGTAAAGGGCTAAGCTAGAAAGTTAGGAGGTAGCCACTACTCTGAGAATAAATCTTTTAAATTGTGATTACAGAGGGGGTCACAATTTGGAGTAATTGTTACTGAGCCACGTTCATTTGCCTCACACACAGAAAGCCCAACTCTGAGATAGAGAGGTTTGCAGCAGAGAAAGGGTTTATTCACAAGGCAGTCAAGCAAGGAGAAAGGAGAACAAATCTCAAATCCATCTCCCCAAAGGCCAGGGGCTAGGGATATTTACTGGATAAAGAATTAGGGTGGCCTGAGGTGCAGGGAGTGTGGGGAAAGGTGACTGGAAATGAGAAAAAGATCGGGTCGGGACTTCCCTGGTGGCACAGTGGTTAAGAATCCGCCTACCAAAATAAAAAAAAAGAATCCGCCTACCAATGCAGGGGACATGGGTTCGAGCCCTGGTCTGGGAAGATCTCACATGCCTCGGAGCAACTAAGCCCTTGAGCCACAAGTACTGAGCCTGCACTCTAGAGCCTGCGTGCCACAACTACTGAGCCCGTGTGCCACAACTGCTGAAGCCCACGCTCCTAGTGTCCGTGTTCCACAACAAGAGAAGCCACCACAATGAGAGGCCTGCACACTGCAACGAAGAGAAGCCCCCGCTCACTGCAAATAGAGAAAGCCCGTATGCAGCAACGAAGACCCAACGCAGCCAAAAATAAATAAATTAAATAAATAAATACATTTAAAAAAAAAGATGTATCGTTATTCTCGGCAGGTGCAACTAAGCTACGTGCTTCTTCAGAGGATGCACGTTCAGAAAACGGCGACATTAGCATATTCTTAGGGTGGAGGTTTTGGCCCTCTGACATCAAATGGCCACCGATCAGACACTCTCGCATGCCCGAGGGGAGAGGCGGTTGTCCCAACCAGTCTTAACCAGCTGAAGTTCAAACTGGACAACTGACTCCAAGTTCCAAAAAAACAACTCGGGCAAACATCTTAAGACTCTTACATCAGAGGTACTTATCTATAGGGGTCGTGAAGAGGCCTTGTAGCTTACTCTTTAGGCTACATCATGCTTGGGGGATATGCAAGTTTTTGTAAAAACAGTTAAAGTGAGCTTGACCAGCGAAGGCAGTTTACAGTTTACTATTTACTAATTAAGTTATAGTCTAATGGATGTAACTGATGACTACCATATAAGTTTCATAATGACAAGGTAAAGAGTATGAGTCAATGAGGTAGGAGGGAGGACAAAATTACTGAAGAGGAAGAGAACTGAGAAGCCAAGATGTGGGGGGAGGAGGGATCCCTGACAATATTAAACTCACCACAAACTACAGCAGATGTGCAATGAGTGAGAATTACAGTGAATCAAGTGCGAAAGTCTTCAAAGACTGTGATAGAGACATTTGCTACACATACATTTGATAAGTGACTGGTAGTAGTATGACTGAACCCCAATGTCTTTAAACAATATTTTGTTTATTTACAGAATGTGGTAATACTATGAAGGCCATAGAGAGAGGGATGAGATAGAGAGTAAGTGAAGAAACCATTCCAAACAAAATGGTCAGAAATGCCCTTTTCAAGAAAGTGCCCTCAGAGTTGGTCTTTGAAGAACGAACCAGCACTGCAAAAAGTTGGAGGAAAAGTTGAAACCTAATTTTTTTAAGTAAAAAAAAACCCAAGAAGATGGGAATATTTCAAAGAATTAAATATAATATTGGCTAATAAGCATGTGAAAAAAATGATCCACCTTGACTGGCAATCAGAAATGCAAAATGAAAACACAATGATATAGCATTTTACTACACCAGGTTGGAAAACAGTTAAGAGTCTATCAATAAGAAATGTTTACAAGGATGTAATGAAATGGAAACATACTCCGCTCACAGGAGTTTAACCTGTGAAAAATATTTTGGGGGAAAAAAAGAGGAAGGCGTTACCTATTAACATTTTTTTAATCTTTTTTTATAATTTTTAAATTTATTTATTTGTTTGTTTATTTATTTATCTATTCATTTATTTTTGGCTGTGTCTGGTCTTCGGTGCTGCATGCTGGCTTTTCTCTAGTTGAGGCCAGCAGGGGCTACTCTTGGTTGCAGTGCGCGGGCTTCTCATTGCAGTGGCTTCTCTTGTTGCAGAGCACAGGCTCTAGGCACAAGGGCTTCAGTAGTTGTGGCGCATGGGTTTTGCTGCTCTGCAGCATGTGGGGTCTTCCCAGATCAGGGATCAAACCCATGTCCCCTGCATTGGCAGGCAGGTTCTTAACCACTGCGTCACCAGGGAAGTCCCTACCTATTAACTTGAAAAGACACACACAGGACCAATTATAGTAATTCACTCTTAGGTGTATGCAATAAATGTATGAGTTAAGAGTTCATGATTTAAAACCAGAGAAGTCTGCACTGGATGCCTATATCTAACACAAACTTGGTACATATTTAATTTTTGAAACCTCACTTGACCACTCTGAGCTTCAGGTGTTGTGAAAAGTAAAAAACATCATTTTTTTTTCAAAGAGGGCAGGAAGACACTTTTGCAGGTCATAGATAACTTTTATGGTTTTGATTGTGGTGATAGTTTCACGAGTGTATTCTTATCTACAAACTCAAGTTGTTTACATTAAATGTGTACAGCTTTTAGTACATACCTTAACTACTGTGCCACCAGGGTCCTGGTGGCGCAGTAGTTAAGAATCCACATGCCGGGTTCGAGCCCTGGTCCGGGAAGATCCCACATGCCGTGGAGCAAATAAGCCCATGTGCCGCAACTACTGAGCCTGCACTCTAGAGCCCAAGAGCCACGACTACTGAGCCTGCGTCCCACAACTACAGAAGCCCGTGTGCCTAGAGCCCGTGCTCCGCAACAAACAGAAGCCACCGCAAGGAGAAGCCTGTGCACCGCAGCGAAGACTAGCCCCCGCTCGCTGCAACTAGAGAAAGCCCGCACGCAGCAACAAAGACCCAACGCAGCCAAAAGTACATAAAAATAAACAATTTTTTCAAAACAAAGATCAGGGCTTCCCAGGTGGCACAGTGGTTGAGGGTCCGCCTGCCGACGCAGGGGACACGGGTTCGTGTCCCGGTCCGGGAAGATCCCGCAGGCCGCGGAGGGGCTGGGCCCGTGAGCCATGGCCGCTGAGCCAGCGCGTCTGGAGCCTGTGCTCCGCAACGGGAGAGGCCACAACAGTGAGAGGCCCGCGTACCGCCAAATAAATAAATAAATTAATTTAATTTAATTTAATTTAATTTAATAAATGAAGATCATTTTTTAAACCTCAGTAGAATGGTTGACATATAATAAATACTGAATAAAACAATTTAATTATACTAAGATTGTTTTAATTTTATAACAGCTTTTATCTTCAGGAAGGAACTGCCACAAATATTTGACTATTAAGACAGAGCTTTACCTAAACATATATGAGTATTTTCCATTTACTCCTGGAATGAAAGCACAAGCATTAAAGGAATTTCATGGAACGTTTTATGTTGCCAGGGGGGTGGTCTATTTGAGTGTTTTTTTTCTCTAGAATGCCTGAAATCAAAGGAAAATATTAACCTTAAAGGTGACTGATATTTAAAGTTCCATTTTCGGTGTATCTTTTTTTCTCTAAAAATGAAGTACACGAGTATTCTGGCCCCTGGAGGACTTTAACAGTAGCTTTCTACCAACCACAGCCCCGGCTGTTGGGCAGCACAGATACCGCGAGGTCTACGGGGCGGGGCCTTGGAGGGGGCGGGGCTTCGCGTGACATTTTGCGAGTAGGATTTCACTGGCTTCACCGGCCACATCTTTCGCTGTCTGTTGCGTAGACGAATCGGCGTGACGAGCTGAAGATTCGAAGGCGCCAGGCCCAGCCCCGCGCCAGACGCCGTTCCCCTAGAAACCTGAACTGCAGGACCAACTGCAGGAGGCGGCCCCGGAGCTCCGAGGACTCGTCCCGTATCGCGCCGTCCTGCCGTCCCCGCATCGCGCCGCCCCGCCCCGGCTTGCCTCAGCCGTCGTCGAAACCCGTCACAGCGTGCAGGATCGAGCGCCTCCTCGCCCTCTGCCAGGCCCCGGGGGCGCCGTCCGTCGGTCGAGGTCATGGGCAAACGGCCCCACAGGCCCAGTGCCTACCCTGCGGACTGGTGGGGACCGCAGACCGAAGGACCCGGCCCCGCCAAGCGCCGCCGAACGGAGGAGCCCGAGGACCCCGAGTCCGAGTCCGAGGCGGCGCCCAGCCTGGACAACCTGACGGGACCTCCGGCCGCGGACGCGCTCACTTCCGTAGTGGTGCTGCCCGCCGGCTGTGCCCTGCACCTGCCCCTAGATGACGTCGACGTGCTGCTGGCGCCCAAGCCCACGTCCGTGCTGCAAGTGTCTCTCGGAGATCACATCCTCACGCTGGTCCCCGAGGCCCTCCTGGGCTGGGGCGTGGAAGGCCCGTGGGGACAGGGCCTGCAACGGGCCGCTTTCCTGAGCGCTCCAGGGGAGTACATGGCCCGGGAGCCGGGATTCTTCTGCGCAGCTGTCCCAGAGATCGCCCGCCAAGAAGAGGCCAACCAGGAGGAAGCAGACGCCGAGCTCCTGCCGCCTGGGATGGAGGCTGAAGCCGGCTCCGTCACTGAGCTCCGCAGCCCCACCGCAAGGGTGTCGGGACCCAGCGCGCAGGGCTTTGTCCCAGAGCCCCGTCCTCGGGCGCCCAATCCTAGTCCAGAGAAACGCTCTCCTCACCACGACGACAACCTGCACTTGCACCTTCGGGCGCTCTCCCTCGACTCACCACTCCAACCTCTACCTCCCTCTCCGAGTCCGGGTCCTCACGAGCGCCCCCAACGCCCTTACCGTCCTAAGCGCGAGGCCCAGAGATGTCTGTTCCCGGAATGAACTGCACCCCGGTGTACACACACACACACACGCACACACACACACACACACACACACACACACACACACACTCTGGCTACCATCCTGGAGGCCCAATGGATTTCCCGGCGTCTTTTACACTGAATGTCCTACAACCTGGAAATTAAGCATCTCGTGGGCCAACAACTCCTTTTTCCCTCCAGACTGGCTCTAGTAGCAGGAGAAGACGTCAGGAAAAGAAAGCAGACTCTAGACCTCATCTTTGAAATGGAAAATCTGCCCAGGGATACCGGACAATGTGTGTTCAGACGTCTGGACTTCTTTACAACATCATTCTCAGGCCTATCCATTCCCGCTTGTTTGCATTGGTTATTTTCTATCAAATTCTTCTCTCTCCAGCACCATACCCTATTGCTACCCTATTTCTCCCCAAACCAATAAATAACTGGATTTCTCATGTTATATGTTTTCCCATGCATTTATGAAGATTTTTAGCCATGGCTTTTCTCTTTCTTGGTGTTTTGAGCTGCTCTCCTGGAAAGTTGCAAAATAGTATGATGGTTACTATACATAATTGTATGATGTTTGTTCATAGCTTCCTCTTAACCTGAGGAAGTTCTCTTCCAGTCAAGTTCACTTTTCATTATGAATAAATGCTGGATTTTATCAGATGTTTTCAGCATGTATTAGGATATGCATTTCCTTTTTAAATCTCTTCCTCCGGTTATTTTGACTCAGAGACTGATGTAAAATGTTTGCATTCCTGCTATTCCACATTATTCATACCTTTTAAATTCTACCCCGAGTTTTTTCTTTTGTAAATCAAACCTCTAACTTTTAAAACATTAATTTAGGGGCCTCCCTGGTGGCGCAGTGGTTAAGAATCTGCCTGCTAATGCAGGGGACATGGGTTCGAGCCCTGGTCTGGGAAGATCCCACATGCCGTGGAGCAGCTAAGCCCATGAGCCACAGCTGAAGCCCACGCACCTACAGCCCATGCTTCGCCACCAGAGAAGCCACTGCAGTGAGAAGCCCGTGCACCTCAACGAAGAGTAGCCCCCGCTCACCGCAACTAGAGAAAGCCCGTGCGCAGCAACGAAGACTCCATGCAGCCAAAAATAAATAAATAAAAATTTTAAAAAATAAAACATTAATTAATTACCATATTTCTTTCACATTTTTATAAAAGAAATAAAATCTACAGGTAAAGCTGAAAACAAGATGGTTTCAGTTTTTTTAAACATCAATACTATTTATATTCACCAACATGCTTTACCACTTCCTCTCTACCTTTTTATTCTTATATTCCACTCTCAAAGTCTAGCCTCAATTTTCTTCTTGCTGAAGAATATACTTTAATAGTTCTTTCCACTATACCCTATGTGTAGTAAATTATCTTGGTTTTGTAAATCTCAACATGTTTTGTGTAGTACACTCTCATAGTCTTGTATATCTGAAAATTTTTATTATGTATTCATTCCTAGTTCTAAAGTGTTATTTAAGTACTTTAAAGACATTACTCCATTGTTCTGCCATTTTTTATTGTTGTTGCAGGCAAGAGGTCTCTGCCAATCAAGTTGTTGTTCCTTTTATATTTGACTCAGCTGTTCATTAGCACATTTTAAAATTTTATTTTATTTTTTAATTGAAGTATAGTTGATTTACATTGCTGTGTTACTTTCTGGTGTACAGCAAAGTTATATATTTTTTCCATATTCTTTTACATGGTTATGGTTTATTACAGGATATTGAATATAGTTCCCTGTGCTATACAGTAGGACCTTGTTGTTTATCTGTTTTACACTGAATACATAATAGTTTTATATCTGCTAATCCCAAACTCCTAATTTATCTCTCCCCCACCCTCTTTCCCCTTTGGTAAACATAAGGTTGTTTTCTATGTCTGTGAGTCTATTTCTGTTTTGTAAATAACTTCATTTGTGTCATATTTTAGATTCCACATATAAGTGATATCATATGATATTTATCTTTCTTTGACTTACTTCACTTAGTATGATAATCTCTAGGTCCATCCATGTTGCTACAAATGGCATCATCTCACTCTCATTTATGGCTGAGTAGTATTGCATTGTATAGGTATGCCACATCTTTTTATCCATTCATCTGTAGATAGACATTTAGGTTGCTTCCATGTCTTGGGGTTTTTTCCATTTATTTATTTATTTATTTATTTATTTAATTTTTGGCTGTGTTGGGTTTTGTTGCTGCACGTGGGCTTTCTCTAGTTGCAGCGAGCGGGGGCTACTCTTCGTTGCAGGGCGCAGGCTTCTCATTATGGTGGCTTCCCTTGTTGCAGAGCACGGGCTCTAGGCACGCAGGCCCCAGTAATTGTGGCATGTGGGCTCAGTAGCTGTGGCTCGTGGGCTCCAGGCTAGCGGGCTTCAGTAATTGTGGCACACGGGCTTAGTTGCTTGGTGGCATGTGGGGTCTTCCCAGCCCAGGGCTCAAACCTGTGTCCCCTGCACTGGCAGGCAGATTCTTAACCACTGCGCCACCAAGGAAGTCGCCAGTTGGCTATTTTAAATAGTGCTACTATGAACATTGGGGTGCATGTATCTTTTCAAATTAGAGTTTTCTCGGGATATTTGCCCAGGAGTGGGACTGCTGGACCATATAGCAACTCTTTTTAGTTTCTTAAGGAATCTCCATACTGTTCTCCATAATGGCTGCACCAATTTACATTCCCTTCAACACTGTAGGAGAGTTCCCTTTTCTCCACACCCTGTCCAGCACTTATTATATGTGGACTTTTTAATGATGCTCATGCTGACCAGTGTGACGTGATACCTCATTGTAGTTTTGATTTGCATTTGTCTAGTAATTAGTGATGTTGAGCATATTTTCATGTGCTTTTTGGCCTTCTGTATGTCTTCTTTGGAGAAATGTCTATTTAGGTCTTCTGCCCATTTATTTTTTTTTTTTTTGCGGTATGCGGGCCTCTCACTGTTGTGGCCTCTCCCGTTGCGGAGCACAGGCTCCGGATGCACAGGCTCAGCAGCCATGGCTCACGGGCCCAGCCGCTCCGTGGCATGGGGGATCTTTCCGGCCGGGGCACGAACCCGTGTCCCCTGCATCGTCAGGCCTACTCTCAACCACTGCGCCACCAGGGAAGCCCTACACTAAAGTCTTTAATGCATTGAGATGACTTTTGTGTGTGGTGTGAGATAGTGGTCTAGTTTCTTTTTTTTTTTCTTAGCATGTGGCTGTCCAGATTTCCCAACACCATTTTTTAATCTAAATTTATTTATTTATTTATTTTTGGCTCGTTGGGTCTTCGTTGCAGTGCATGGGCTTCTCATTGCAGTGGCTTCTCTTGTTGCGGAGCACAGGCTCTAGGCACACGGGCTTTGGTAGTTGTGGCACGGGGGCTCAGTAGTTGTGGCTCGCGGGCTCTAGGGCACAGGCTCAGTAGTTGTGGCGCACGGGCTTAGTTGCTCCGTGGCATGTGGGATCTTGCCAGACCAGGAATCGAACCCGTGTCCCCCTGCATTGGCAGATGGATTTTTAACCACTGCACCACCAGGGAAGTTCCCCCGTCACCATTTATTGAAGAGACTGTCCTTTTCCATTGTACGCTCTTTGCTTCCTTGCCATGAATTCATTATCCATATATGTATGGATTTACTCCCAGGTTCTCAGTTATGTTCCATTGACCTATGTATCTGCTTTTCTGCAAATATAATGCTGTTTTGATTATTGTAGCTTTATAATATAGTTTTAAATCAGAGAGTGTGATACCTCCAACTCTGTTCTTTTTATCAGGATTGCTTTGGCTGTTCAGGGTCTCTTATGGTTTCATGTAAATCTAAGACTTTTTTATTCTATTTTTGTGAAAAATATCCTTGGGACTTTGATAGAGATTGCATTGAATCTGAAGATTGCTTTAGGTAATAGAGACATTTGAACGATGTTATTTCTTCCAATCCATGAGCACAGAACACTTTTCCACTTATTTGTCTCCGCAGGCAAGGGAAACACAAGCAAAAGTAAACAAATAGGATTACATCAAACTAAGAAGTTTCTGCACAGTAAAGGAAACCAGCAACAAAATGAAAAGGGAACCTACCTAATGGAAGAAGATACTTGCAAATCATATATCCAGTAAGGGGTTAACATCCAAAATATAGAAAGAACTCACAACAACAACAACAAAAATGAAACAACCCCAAAATGGGTATAGGACATTTTCCAAAGAAGACATAGATGGCCAATAGACACATGAAAAGATGTTCAACATCACAAATTATTAGAGAAATGCAAATCAAAACCACAAAAGTCTATTTCTCTTAAAGTCTATGTCTCATGTAAGTATTGCTCCCCAGCTTTCTTTTTATTTCCATTTGCATGGAGTATCTTTTTCCATCCCCTCACTTTCAGTCTATGTGTGTCTTTAGATCTGAAGTGAGTCTCTTGTAGGCAGCATATATATGGGTCTTGTTTTTGTATCCATTCAGCCACTCTCTTTTTTTTCAAAACAAACAACTTTTTATTGAAGTATAGTTGATTTACAATGTTGTATTAGTTTCAGGTGTACAGCAAAGCGATCTATATATGTATATATTCTTTTTCAGATTCTTTTCCATTATAAGTTATTATATACAAAATATTGAATAGAGTTCCCTGTGCCATACAGTAGGTCCTCATTTATCTATCGCCCTATGTCTTTTGATTGGAGCATTTAGTCCATTTACTTTGTATAATTATTGATGTGTATGTTCTTAATGCCATTTTATTAACTGTTTTGACGTTGTTTTGTAGTGCTTTTTTCTTCCTTTCTTCTTCTTTCATTCTTTTGTCTTGTGATTTGATGACTATCTTTAATGTCATGTTCAAATCCTTGCCTCTTTTTTCTGTGTGCATCTATTATAGATTTTTCTGTTTGTGTCTATCATGAAGTTTATATACAGTGATATATTGTTATATGTGATTGTTTTAAGTTGCTGATCTCAAATCTCAAATGCATTTAACAACCCTACAATTGTACTCTCCTCCCCTTATGATTACTGTTTTTGACATCATATTTTACATCTAATTATTTTGTGTATCCCCAAACTGCTTACTGTAGATACAGATGATATTACTACTTTTGGCTTTTAACCTTCCTACTAGCTTTGTACATGGTTGATTTTCTATCTTTACTGTATAATTTTTTAATCTGTCTCCTAAGGCAAAGGAAACAAAAGCCAAAATAAACAAATGGGACCTAATTAAACCAAAAAGCTTTCACACAGCAAAGGAAACCATCAACAAAATGAAAAGACAACCTACTGAATGGGGGGAAATATTTGGGAATGAGATGACCAATAAGAGGTTAATATCCAAAATATATAAACAGCTCATACAACTCAATAGGAAAAAGCAAACCACCTGATTGAAAAATGGGCAGAAGGAACAGGATAGAAAGCCCAGAGATGAACCCACGCACATATGGTCACCTTATCTTTGATAAAGGAGGCAGGAATGTACAGTGGAGAAAGGACAGCCTCTTCAATAAGTGGTGCTGGGAAAACTGGACAGGTACATGTAAAAGTATGAGATTAGATCACTCCCTAACACCATACACAAAAATAAGCTCAAAATGGATTAAAGACCTAAATGTAACGCCAGAAACTATCAAACTCTTAGAGGAAAACATAGGCAGAACACTCTATGACATAAATCACAACAAGATCCTTTTGGACCCACCTCCTAGAGAAATGGAAATAAAAACAAAGATAAACAAATGGGACCTAATGAAACTTCAAAGCTGTTGCACAGCAAAGGAAACCATAAACAAGACCAAAGACAACCCTCGGAATGGGACAAAATATTTCCAAATGAAGCAACTGACAAAGGATTAATCTCCAAAATTTATAAGCAGCTCATGCAGCTCAGTAGCAAACAAACAAACAACCCGATCCAAAAACGGGCAGAAGACCTAAATAGACATTTCTCCAAAGAAGATATACAGACTCCCAACAAACATATGAAAGAATGCTCAACATCATTAATCATTAGAGAAATGCAAGTCAAAACTACAATGAGATATCATCTCACACCAGTCAGAATGGCCATCATCTAAAAGTCTAGAAACAATAAATGCTGGAGAGGGTGTGGAGAAAAGGGAACACTCTTGCACTGCTGGTGGGAATGTGAATTGGTACAGCCACTATGGGGAACAGTATGGAGGTTCCTTAAAAAACTACAAATAGAACTGCCATATGACCCAGCAATCCCACTACTGGGCATATACCCTGAGAAAACCGTAATTCAAAAAGAGTCATGTACCAAAATGTTCATTGCAGCTCTATTCACAATAGCCCGGAGCTGGAAACAACCTAAGTGTCCATCTTTGGAAGAATGGATAAAGAAGATGTGGCACATATATACAATGGAATATTACTCAGCCATAAAAAGAAACGAAATTGAGCTATTTGTAATGAGGTGGATGGACCTAGAGTCTGTCATACAGAGTGAAGTCAGTCAGAAAGAGAAAGACAAATACCGTATGCTAACACATAGTTATGGAATTTAAGGGAAAAAAATGTCATGAAGAACCTAGGGGTAAGACAGGAATAAAGACACAGACCTACTAGAGAACGGACTTGAGGATATGGAGAGGGGCAAGGGTAAGCTCTGACAAAGCGAGAGAGAGGCATGGACATATATACACTACCAAATGTAAAACAGATAGCTACTGGGAAGCAGCCGCATAGCACAGGGAGATCAGCTCAGTGCTTTGTGACCACCTAGAAGGGTGGGATAGGGAGGATGGGAGGGAGGGAGACGCAAGAGGGAAGAGATATGGGAACATATGTATATGTATAACTGATTCACTGTGTTATAAGGCAGAAACTAACACACCATTGTAAAGCGATTATACTCCAATAAAGATGTAGAAAAAAAAGTTTATACAACTCTCCTCAATACTCTGTAATAACGTATATGGGAACAGAATCTAAAAAACAGTGGATATATGTATAACTGATTCACTTTGCTGTACACCGGAAACTAACACAACATTGTAAATCAACTACACTCCAATAAAAATCAATTAACAAAAATGGGCAGAAGAGGTGAACAGACATTTTTCCAAAGAAGACATAACAGTCGGGCAACAGGCACATGAAAAGATGCTCAACATCACTAACCGTCAGAGAAATACAAATCAAACCACCATGAGATACCACCTCACACCTGTAAGAACACCTAACATCAAAACGACCACAAATAACAAATGTTGGCTAGGTTGTGAAATAAAGGGGACCCCCGTACACTGTTGGTGGGAATGTGAATTGGTGCAGCCACTGTGGAAAACAGTGTGGAGGTTCCTCAAAAAACTAAATAGAATTACCATATGATACAGCAATTCCACCCCTGGGTATACATCCAAAGAAAACTAAAACACTACTTTGAAAAGATACATGCAGCTGAATGTTCATGGCAGCATTATTTATGACAGCCAAAATATGGAAACAACCTAAGTGTCCATCAACAGATGAACAGCTAAAGAAGATGTGATGTGATACATATATGCATGTGTGTGTCTGTGTGTATGTATATACTCAGCCATAAAAAAAAAGAGTGAAATTTTGTCATTTACAACAACATGGATAGACTTGTAGGGTATTATGCATAGTGAAATAAGTCAGACAGAGAAAAACAAATACTGTTATGTTATCACTTAAACATGGAATCCAGAAAATAAAACCAACTAGTGAATATAACAAAAAAGAAACAGATTCACAGACATAGAGAACAAACTCGTGGTTACAAGTGGGGAGAGGCAAGATGGGGTAAGAGATGAAGAGGTATAAACTACTATGTTTAAAGTAATTAAGCTACAAGGATATATTGTACAACACAGGGAATACAGCCAATATTTATCTTTTGGCCGTACCCCGCAGCACACGGGGATCTTAGTTCCCTGAACAGGGACTGAACCCGGGGCCCCTGCAGTGGAAGCATGGAGTCTTAACCACTGGACCGCCAGGCAAGGGTCCATAGCCAATATTTTATAATAACTATAAATGGAGTATAATCTTTAGGAATTGTTCATCATTATCTTGTACACCTGAAACGTAACACTGTAACTCCATTATACCTCAATTTTTAAAAAACTAAAATAAAAACCGACAATGACATATCACTTCATACCTGTTAGAATGGCTTTTATCAAAAGGCAAGAAATTAAAAGTGTTGGCGAGTACGTGGAGAAAAGTGAGCCCTCCTGCGGTGTCGGTGGGAATGTAAACTGGCACAGCCACTATGGAGAACGGTCTGAAGATTCCTTAGAAATGCAGGAATAGAACTACCATATGATCCAGCTATCCCACTTCTGAGTATTTATCCAAAGTATATGAAAACACTAACTTGAAAACACTTATGCACCCCCATGTTCATTGCAGCATTATTTACAATAGTCAAGGTATAGCAACAACCGCAGTGCCCATCAACCAATAAATGAATAAAGAAGAGGTGAAACACAATATATACAATATAGATACGGCCATAGAAAAAAAATAAAATCTGGCCATTTGCCACAGCATGGATGGACACTGAGAGTATTATGCTAAGTGAAAGAAGTCAGCTAGAGAAAGCCAAATACCATGTGATTTCACATAGATATGGAATTTTAAAAAAACATACAAAGTAAATGAACAAACCACACCAAACAAAAACAAACATGTAGATACAGAGAACAGAGTAGTGGCTACCAGAGGGGAAAGGGTGAAATGGATAAAGAGGATCAACTCTGTGGTGACTATACAAACTAAATCTTTGTTGGTGAGCATGCTGTAGTGTGTACAGAAGTAGAAATATAATGTTGTCCATATGAAACTTATATAAGGTTATAAACAAATGTTACCTCAATAAAAAATAATTTTTAAAAAAGATATACATATAGCAATGATTAAAATGACTATTCGTGGAATTTAAGTTCCAGTTATGGAGGGAAGTGAAGAACTGATAGTTTAAGTTTCACTGAAAAGATGAATTTTTCCAGAAGGGCATAAGCATTGATGGAGTTTGGATATGTAAAGGGCTAAGCTAGAAAGTTAGGAGGTAGCCACTACTCTGAGAATAAATCTTTTAAATTGTGATTACAGAGGGGGTCACAATTTGGAGTAATTGTTACTGAGCCACGTTCATTTGCCTCACACACAGAAAGCCCAACTCTGAGATAGAGAGGTTTGCAGCAGAGAAAGGGTTTATTCACAAGGCAGTCAAGCAAGGAGAAAGGAGAACAAATCTCAAATCCATCTCCCCAAAGGCCAGGGGCTAGGGATATTTACTGGATAAAGAATTAGGGTGGCCTGAGGTGCAGGGAGTGTGGGGAAAGGTGACTGGAAATGAGAAAAAGATCGGGTCGTGACTTCCCTGGTGGCACAGTGGTTAAGAATCCGCCTACCAAAATAAAAAAAAAGAATCCGCCTACCAATGCAGGGGACATGGGTTCGAGCCCTGGTCTGGGAAGATCTCACATGCCTCGGAGCAACTAAGCCCTTGAGCCACAAGTACTGAGCCTGCACTCTAGAGCCTGCGTGCCACAACTACTGAGCCCGTGTGCCACAACTGCTGAAGCCCACGCTCCTAGTGTCCGTGTTCCACAACAAGAGAAGCCACCACAATGAGAGGCCTGCACACTGCAACGAAGAGAAGCCCCCGCTCACTGCAAATAGAGAAAGCCCGCATGCAGCAACGAAGACCCAACGCAGCCAAAAATCAATAAATTAAATAAATAAATACATTAAAAAAAAAAGATGTATCGTTATTCTCGGCAGGTGCAACTAAGCTACGTGCTTCTTCAGAGGATGCACGTTCAGAAAACGGCGACATTAGCATATTCTTAGGGTGGAGGTTTTGGCCCTCTGACATCAAATGGCCACCGATCAGACACTCTCGCATGCCCGAGGGGAGAGGCGGTTGTCCCAACCAGTCTTAACCAGCTGAAGTTCAAACTGGACAACTGACTCCAAGTTCCAAAAAAACAACTCGGGCAAACATCTTAAGACTCTTATCAGAGGTACTTATCTATAGGGGTCGTGAAGAGGCCTTGTAGCTTACTCTTTAGGCTACATCATGCTTGGGGGATATGCAAGTTTTTGTAAAAACAGTTAAAGTGAGCTTGACCAGCGAAGGCAGTTTACAGTTTACTATTTACTAATTAAGTTATAGTCTAATGGATGTAACTGATGACTACCATATAAGTTTCATAATGACAAGGTAAAGAGTATGAGTCAATGAGGTAGGAGGGAGGACAAAATTACTGAAGAGGAAGAGAACTGAGAAGCCAAGATGTGGGGGGAGGAGGGATCCCTGACAATATTAAACTCACCACAAACTACAGCAGATGTGCAATGAGTGAGAATTACAGTGAATCAAGTGCGAAAGTCTTCAAAGACTGTGATAGAGACATTTGCTACACATACATTTGATAAGTGACTGGTAGTAGTATGACTGAACCCCAATGTCTTTAAACAATATTTTGTTTATTTACAGAATGTGGTAATACTATGAAGGCCATAGAGAGAGGGATGAGATAGAGAGTAAGTGAAGAAACCATTCCAAACAAAATGGTCAGAAATGCCCTTTTCAAGAAAGTGCCCTCAGAGTTGGTCTTTGAAGAACGAACCAGCACTGCAAAAAGTTGGAGGAAAAGTTGAAACCTAATTTTTTTAAGTAAAAAAAAACCCAAGAAGATGGGAATATTTCAAAGAATTAAATATAATATTGGCTAATAAGCATGTGAAAAAAATGATCCACCTTGACTGGCAATCAGAAATGCAAAATGAAAACACAATGATATAGCATTTTACTACACCAGGTTGGAAAACAGTTAAGAGTCTATCAATAAGAAATGTTTACAAGGATGTAATGAAATGGAAACATACTCCGCTCACAGGAGTTTAACCTGTGAAAAATATTTTGGGGGAAAAAAAGAGGAAGGCGTTACCTATTAACATTTTTTTAATCTTTTTTTATAATTTTTAAATTTATTTATTTGTTTGTTTGTTTATTTATCTATTTATTTATTTTTGGCCGTGTCTGGTCTTCGGTGCTGCATGCTGGCTTTTCTCTAGTTGAGGCCAGCAGGGGCTACTCTTGGTTGCAGTGCGCGGGCTTCTCATTGCAGTGGCTTCTCTTGTTGCAGAGCACAGGCTCTAGGCACAAGGGCTTCAGCAGTTGCGGCGCACGGGTTTTGCTGCTCTGCAGCATGTGGGGTCTTCCCAGATCAGGGATCAAACCCATGTCCCCTGCATTGGCAGGCAGATTCTTAACCACTGCGTCACCAGGGAAGTCCCTACCTATTAACTTGAAAAGACACACACAGGACCAATTATAGTAATTCACTCTTAGGTGTATGCAATAAATGTATGAGTTAAGAGTTCATGATTTAAAACCAGAGAAGTCTGCACTGGATGCCTATATCTAACACAAACTTGGTACATATTTAATTTTTGAAACCTCACTTGACCACTCTGAGCTTCAGGTGTTGTGAAAAGTAAAAAACATCATTTTTTTTCAAAGAGGGCAGGAAGACACTTTTGCAGGTCATAGATAACTTTTATGGTTTTGATTGTGGTGATAGTTTCACGAGTGTATTCTTATCTACAAACTCAAGTTGTTTACATTAAATGTGTACAGCTTTTAGTACATACCTTAACTACTGTGCCACCAGGGTCCTGGTGGCGCAGTAGTTAAGAATCCGCATGCCGGGTTCGAGCCCTGGTCCGGGAAGATCCCACATGCCGTGGAGCAAATAAGCCCATGTGCCGCAACTACTGAGCCTGCACTCTAGAGCCCAAGAGCCACGACTACTGAGCCTGCGTCCCACAACTACAGAAGCCCGTGTGCCTAGAGCCCGTGCTCCGCAACAAACAGAAGCCACCGCAACGAGAAGCCTGTGCACCGCAGCGAAGACTAGCCCCCGCTCGCTGCAACTAGAGAAAGCCCGCACGCAGCAACAAAGACCCAACGCAGCCAAAAGTACATAAAAATAAACAATTTTTTCAAAACAAAGATCAGGGCTTCCCAGGTGGCACAGTGGTTGAGGGTCCGCCTGCCGACGCAGGGGACACGGGTTCGTGTCCCGGTCCGGGAAGATCCCGCAGGCCGCAGAGGGGCTGGGCCCGTGAGCCATGGCCGCTGAGCCAGCGCGTCTGGAGCCTGTGCTCCGCAACGGGAGAGGCCACAACAGTGAGAGGCCCGCGTACCGCCAAATAAATAAATTAATTTAATTTAATTTAATTTAATTTAATTTAATAAATGAAGATCATTTTTTAAACCTCAGTAGAATGGTTGACATATAATAAATACTGAATAAAACAATTTAATTATACTAAGATTGTTTTAATTTTATAACAGCTTTTATCTTCAGGAAGGAACTGCCACAAATATTTGACTATTAAGACAGAGCTTTACCTAAACATATATGAGTATTTTCCATTTACTCCTGGAATGAAAGCACAAGCATTAAAGGAATTTCATGGAACGTTTTATGTTGCCAGGGGGGTGGTCTATTTGAGTGGTTTTTTTCTCTAGAATGCCTGAAATCAAAGGAAAATATTAACCTTAAAGGTGACTGATATTTAAAGTTCCATTTTCGGTGTATCTTTTTTTCTCTAAAAATGAAGTACACGAGTATTCTGGCCCCTGGAGGACTTTAACAGTAGCTTTCTACCAACCACAGCCCCGGCTGTTGGGCAGCACAGATACCGCGAGGTCTACGGGGCGGGGCCTTGGAGGGGGCGGGGCTTCGCGTGACATTTTGCGACTAGGATTTCACTGGCTTCACCGGCCACATCTTTCGCTGTCTGTTGCGTAGACGAATCGGCGTGACGAGCTGAAGATTCGAAGGCGCCAGGCCCAGCCCCGCGCCAGACGCCGTTCCCCTAGAAACCTGAACTGCAGGACCAACTGCAGGAGGCGGCCCCGGAGCTCCGAGGACTCGTCCCGTATCGCGCCGTCCTGCCGTCCCCGCATCGCGCCGCCCCGCCCCGGCTTGCCTCAGCCGTCGTCGAAACCCGTCACAGCGTGCAGGATCGAGCGCCTCCTCGCCCTCTGCCAGGCCCCGGGGGCGCCGTCCGTCGGTCGAGGTCATGGGCAAACGGCCCCACAGGCCCAGTGCCTACCCTGCGGACTGGTGGGGACCGCAGACCGAAGGACCCGGCCCCGCCAAGCGCCGCCGAACGGAGGAGCCCGAGGACCCCGAGTCCGAGTCCGAGGCGGCGCCCAGCCTGGACAACCTGACGGGACCTCCGGCCGCGGACGCGCTCACTTCCGTAGTGGTGCTGCCCGCCGGCTGTGCCCTGCACCTGCCCCTAGATGACGTCGACGTGCTGCTGGCGCCCAAGCCCACGTCCGTGCTGCAAGTGTCTCTCGGAGATCACATCCTCACGCTGGTCCCCGAGGCCCTCCTGGGCTGGGGCGTGGAAGGCCCGTGGGGACAGGGCCTGCAACGGGCCGCTTTCCTGAGCGCTCCAGGGGAGTACATGGCCCGGGAGCCGGGATTCTTCTGCGCAGCTGTCCCAGAGATCGCCCGCCAAGAAGAGGCCAACCAGGAGGAAGCAGACGCCGAGCTCCTGCCGCCTGGGATGGAGGCTGAAGCCGGCTCCGTCACTGAGCTCCGCAGCCCCACCGCAAGGGTGTCGGGACCCAGCGCGCAGGGCTTTGTCCCAGAGCCCCGTCCTCGGGCGCCCAATCCTAGTCCAGAGAAACGCTCTCCTCACCACGACGACAACCTGCACTTGCACCTTCGGGCGCTCTCCCTCGACTCACCACTCCAACCTCTACCTCCCTCTCCGAGTCCGGGTCCTCACGAGCGCCCCCAACGCCCTTACCGTCCTAAGCGCGAGGCCCAGAGATGTCTGTTCCCGGAATGAACTGCACCCCGGTGTACACAAACACACACACGCGCACACACACACACACACACACACACACACACACACACACACTGGCTACCATCCTGGAGGCCCAATGGATTTCCCGGCGTCTTTTACACTGAATGTCCTACAACCTGGAAATTAAGCATCTCGTGGGCCAACAACTCCTTTTCCCCTCCAGACTGGCTATAGTAGCAGGAGAAGACTTCAGGAAAAGAAAGCGGACTGTAGACCTCATCTTTGAAATGGAAAATCTGCCCAGGGATACCGGACAATGTGTGTTCAGACGTCTGGACTTCTTTACAACATCATTCTCAGGCCTATCCATTCCCGCTTGTTTGCATTGGTTATTTTCTATCAAATTCTTCTCTCTCCAGCACCATACCCTATTGCTACCCTATTTCTCCCCAAACCAATAAATAACTGGATTTCTCATGTTATATGTTTTCCCATGCATTTATGAAGATTTTTAGCCATGGCTTTTCTCTTTCTTGGTGTTTTGAGCTGCTCTCCTGGAAAGTTGCAAAATAGTATGATGGTTACTATACATAATTGTATGATGTTTGTTCATAGCTTCCTCTTAACCTGAGGAAGTTCTCTTCCAGTCAAGTTCACTTTTCATTATGAATAAATGCTGGATTTTATCAGATGTTTTCAGCATGTATTAGGATATGCATTTCCTTTTTAAATCTCTTCCTCCGGTTATTTTGACTCAGAGACTGATGTAAAATGTTTGCATTCCTGCTATTCCACATTATTCATACCTTTTAAATTCTACCCCGAGTTTTTTCTTTTGTAAATCAAACCTCTAACTTTTAAAACATTAATTTAGGGGCCTCCCTGGTGGCGCAGTGGTTAAGAATCTGCCTGCTAATGCAGGGGACATGGGTTCGAGCCCTGGTCTGGGAAGATCCCACATGCCGTGGAGCAGCTAAGCCCATGAGCCACAGCTGAAGCCCACGCACCTACAGCCCATGCTTCGCCACCAGAGAAGCCACTGCAGTGAGAAGCCCGTGCACCTCAACGAAGAGTAGCCCCCGCTCACCGCAACTAGAGAAAGCCCGTGCGCAGCAACGAAGACTCCATGCAGCCAAAAATAAATAAATAAAAATTTTAAAAAATAAAACATTAATTAATTACCATATTTCTTTCACATTTTTATAAAAGAAATAAAATCTACAGGTAAAGCTGAAAACAAGATGGTTTCAGTTTTTTTAAACATCAATACTATTTATATTCACCAACATGCTTTACCACTTCCTCTCTACCTTTTTATTCTTATATTCCACTCTCAAAGTCTAGCCTCAATTTTCTTCTTGCTGAAGAATATACTTTAATAGTTCTTTCCACTATACCCTATGTGTAGTAAATTATCTTGGTTTTGTAAATCTCAACATGTTTTGTGTAGTACACTCTCATAGTCTTGTATATCTGAAAATTTTTATTATGTATTCATTCCTAGTTCTAAAGTGTTATTTAAGTACTTTAAAGACATTACTCCATTGTTCTGCCATTTTTTATTGTTGTTGCAGGCAAGAGGTCTCTGCCAATCAAGTTGTTGTTCCTTTTATATTTGACTCAGCTGTTCATTAGCACATTTTAAAATTTTATTTTATTTTTTAATTGAAGTATAGTTGATTTACATTGCTGTGTTACTTTCTGGTGTACAGCAAAGTTATATATTTTTTCCATATTCTTTTACATGGTTATGGTTTATTACAGGATATTGAATATAGTTCCCTGTGCTATACAGTAGGACCTTGTTGTTTATCTGTTTTACACTGAATACATAATAGTTTTATATCTGCTAATCCCAAACTCCTAATTTATCTCTCCCCCACCCTCTTTCCCCTTTGGTAAACATAAGGTTGTTTTCTATGTCTGTGAGTCTATTTCTGTTTTGTAAATAACTTCATTTGTGTCATATTTTAGATTCCACATATAAGTGATATCATATGATATTTATCTTTCTTTGACTTACTTCACTTAGTATGATAATCTCTAGGTCCATCCATGTTGCTACAAATGGCATCATCTCACTCTCATTTATGGCTGAGTAGTATTGCATTGTATAGGTATGCCACATCTTTTTATCCATTCATCTGTAGATAGACATTTAGGTTGCTTCCATGTCTTGGGGTTTTTTCCATTTATTTATTTATTTATTTATGTATTTAATTTTTGGCTGTGTTGGGTTTTGTTGCTGCACGTGGGCTTTCTCTAGTTGCAGCGAGCGGGGGCTACTCTTCGTTGCAGGGCGCAGGCTTCTCATTATGGTGGCTTCCCTTGTTGCAGAGCACGGGCTCTAGGCACGCAGGCCCCAGTAATTGTGGCATGTGGGCTCAGTAGCTGTGGCTCGTGGGCTCCAGGCTAGCGGGCTTCAGTAATTGTGGCACACGGGCTTAGTTGCTTGGTGGCATGTGGGGTCTTCCCAGCCCAGGGCTCAAACCTGTGTCCCCTGCACTGGCAGGCAGATTCTTAACCACTGCGCCACCAAGGAAGTCGCCAGTTGGCTATTTTAAATAGTGCTACTATGAACATTGGGGTGCATGTATCTTTTCAAATTAGAGTTTTCTCGGGATATTTGCCCAGGAGTGGGACTGCTGGACCATATAGCAACTCTTTTTAGTTTCTTAAGGAATCTCCATACTGTTCTCCATAATGGCTGCACCAATTTACATTCCCTTCAACACTGTAGGAGAGTTCCCTTTTCTCCACACCCTGTCCAGCACTTATTATATGTGGACTTTTTAATGATGCTCATGCTGACCAGTGTGACGTGATACCTCATTGTAGTTTTGATTTGCATTTGTCTAGTAATTAGTGATGTTGAGCATATTTTCATGTGCTTTTTGGCCTTCTGTATGTCTTCTTTGGAGAAATGTCTATTTAGGTCTTCTGCCCATTTATTTTTTTTTTTTTTGCGGTATGCGGGCCTCTCACTGTTGTGGCCTCTCCCGTTGCGGAGCACAGGCTCCGGATGCACAGGCTCAGCAGCCATGGCTCACGGGCCCAGCCGCTCCGTGGCATGGGGGATCTTTCCGGCCGGGGCACGAACCCGTGTCCCCTGCATCGTCAGGCCTACTCTCAACCACTGCGCCACCAGGGAAGCCCTACACTAAAGTCTTTAATGCATTGAGATGACTTTTGTGTGTGGTGTGAGATAGTGGTCTAGTTTCTTTTTTTTTTTCTTAGCATGTGGCTGTCCAGATTTCCCAACACCATTTTTTAATCTAAATTTATTTATTTATTTATTTTTGGCTCGTTGGGTCTTCGTTGCAGTGCATGGGCTTCTCATTGCAGTGGCTTCTCTTGTTGCGGAGCACAGGCTCTAGGCACACGGGCTTTGGTAGTTGTGGCACGGGGGCTCAGTAGTTGTGGTTCGCGGGCTCTAGGGCACAGGCTCAGTAGTTGTGGCGCACGGGCTTAGTTGCTCCGTGGCATGTGGGATCTTGCCAGACCAGGAATCGAACCCGTGTCCCCCTGCATTGGCAGATGGATTTTTAACCACTGCACCACCAGGGAAGTTCCCCCGTCACCATTTATTGAAGAGACTGTCCTTTTCCATTGTACGCTCTTTGCTTCCTTGCCATGAATTCATTATCCATATATGTATGGATTTACTCCCAGGTTCTCAGTTATGTTCCATTGACCTATGTATCTGCTTTTCTGCAAATATAATGCTGTTTTGATTATTGTAGCTTTATAATATAGTTTTAAATCAGAGAGTGTGATACCTCCAACTCTGTTCTTTTTATCAGGATTGCTTTGGCTGTTCAGGGTCTCTTATGGTTTCATGTAAATCTAAGACTTTTTTATTCTATTTTTGTGAAAAATATCCTTGGGACTTTGATAGAGATTGCATTGAATCTGAAGATTGCTTTAGGTAATAGAGACATTTGAACGATGTTATTTCTTCCAATCCATGAGCACAGAACACTTTTCCACTTATTTGTCTCCGCAGGCAAGGGAAACACAAGCAAAAGTAAACAAATAGGATTACATCAAACTAAGAAGTTTCTGCACAGTAAAGGAAACCAGCAACAAAATGAAAAGGGAACCTACCTAATGGAAGAAGATACTTGCAAATCATATATCCAGTAAGGGGTTAACATCCAAAATATAGAAAGAACTCACAACAACAACAACAAAAATGAAACAACCCCAAAATGGGTATAGGACATTTTCCAAAGAAGACATAGATGGCCAATAGACACATGAAAAGATGTTCAACATCACAAATTATTAGAGAAATGCAAATCAAAACCACAAAAGTCTATTTCTCTTAAAGTCTATGTCTCATGTAAGTATTGCTCCCCAGCTTTCTTTTTATTTCCATTTGCATGGAGTATCTTTTTCCATCCCCTCACTTTCAGTCTATGTGTGTCTTTAGATCTGAAGTGAGTCTCTTGTAGGCAGCATATATATGGGTCTTGTTTTTGTATCCATTCAGCCACTCTCTTTTTTTTCAAAACAAACAACTTTTTATTGAAGTATAGTTGATTTACAATGTTGTATTAGTTTCAGGTGTACAGCAAAGCGATCTATATATGTATATATTCTTTTTCAGATTCTTTTCCATTATAAGTTATTATATACAAAATATTGAATAGAGTTCCCTGTGCCATACAGTAGGTCCTCATTTATCTATCGCCCTATGTCTTTTGATTGGAGCATTTAGTCCATTTACTTTGTATAATTATTGATGTGTATGTTCTTAATGCCATTTTATTAACTGTTTTGACGTTGTTTTGTAGTGCTTTTTTCTTCCTTTCTTCTTCTTTCATTCTTTTGTCTTGTGATTTGATGACTATCTTTAATGTCATGTTCAAATCCTTGCCTCTTTTTTCTGTGTGCATCTATTATAGATTTTTCTGTTTGTGTCTATCATGAAGTTTATATACAGTGATATATTGTTATATGTGATTGTTTTAAGTTGCTGATCTCAAATCTCAAATGCATTTAACAACCCTACAATTGTACTCTCCTCCCCTTATGATTACTGTTTTTGACATCATATTTTACATCTAATTATTTTGTGTATCCCCAAACTGCTTACTGTAGATACAGATGATATTACTACTTTTGGCTTTTAACCTTCCTACTAGCTTTGTACATGGTTGATTTTCTATCTTTACTGTATAATTTTTTAATCTGTCTCCTAAGGCAAAGGAAACAAAAGCCAAAATAAACAAATGGGACCTAATTAAACCAAAAAGCTTTCACACAGCAAAGGAAACCATCAACAAAATGAAAAGACAACCTACTGAATGGGGGGAAATATTTGGGAATGAGATGACCAATAAGAGGTTAATATCCAAAATATATAAACAGCTCATACAACTCAATAGGAAAAAGCAAACCACCTGATTGAAAAATGGGCAGAAGGAACAGGATAGAAAGCCCAGAGATGAACCCACGCACATATGGTCACCTTATCTTTGATAAAGGAGGCAGGAATGTACAGTGGAGAAAGGACAGCCTCTTCAATAAGTGGTGCTGGGAAAACTGGACAGGTACATGTAAAAGTATGAGATTAGATCACTCCCTAACACCATACACAAAAATAAGCTCAAAATGGATTAAAGACCTAAATGTAACGCCAGAAACTATCAAACTCTTAGAGGAAAACATAGGCAGAACACTCTATGACATAAATCACAACAAGATCCTTTTGGACCCACCTCCTAGAGAAATGGAAATAAAAACAAAGATAAACAAATGGGACCTAATGAAACTTCAAAGCTGTTGCACAGCAAAGGAAACCATAAACAAGACCAAAGACAACCCTCGGAATGGGACAAAATATTTCCAAATGAAGCAACTGACAAAGGATTAATCTCCAAAATTTATAAGCAGCTCATGCAGCTCAGTAGCAAACAAACAAACAACCCGATCCAAAAACGGGCAGAAGACCTAAATAGACATTTCTCCAAAGAAGATATACAGACTCCCAACAAACATATGAAAGAATGCTCAACATCATTAATCATTAGAGAAATGCAAGTCAAAACTACAATGAGATATCATCTCACACCAGTCAGAATGGCCATCATCTAAAAGTCTAGAAACAATAAATGCTGGAGAGGGTGTGGAGAAAAGGGAACACTCTTGCACTGCTGGTGGGAATGTGAATTGGTACAGCCACTATGGGGAACAGTATGGAGGTTCCTTAAAAAACTACAAATAGAACTGCCATATGACCCAGCAATCCCACTACTGGGCATATACCCTGAGAAAACCGTAATTCAAAAAGAGTCATGTACCAAAATGTTCATTGCAGCTCTATTCACAATAGCCCGGAGCTGGAAACAACCTAAGTGTCCATCTTTGGAAGAATGGATAAAGAAGATGTGGCACATATATACAATGGAATATTACTCAGCCATAAAAAGAAACGAAATTGAGCTATTTGTAATGAGGTGGATGGACCTAGAGTCTGTCATACAGAGTGAAGTCAGTCAGAAAGAGAAAGACAAATACCGTATGCTAACACATAGTTATGGAATTTAAGGGAAAAAAATGTCATGAAGAACCTAGGGGTAAGACAGGAATAAAGACACAGACCTACTAGAGAACGGACTTGAGGATATGGAGAGGGGCAAGGGTAAGCTCTGACAAAGCGAGAGAGAGGCATGGACATATATACACTACCAAATGTAAAACAGATAGCTACTGGGAAGCAGCCGCATAGCACAGGGAGATCAGCTCAGTGCTTTGTGACCACCTAGAAGGGTGGGATAGGGAGGATGGGAGGGAGGGAGACGCAAGAGGGAAGAGATATGGGAACATATGTATATGTATAACTGATTCACTGTGTTATAAGGCAGAAACTAACACACCATTGTAAAGCGATTATACTCCAATAAAGATGTAGAAAAAAAAGTTTATACAACTCTCCTCAATACTCTGTAATAACGTATATGGGAACAGAATCTAAAAAACAGTGGATATATGTATAACTGATTCACTTTGCTGTACACCGGAAACTAACACAACATTGTAAATCAACTACACTCCAATAAAAATCAATTAACAAAAATGGGCAGAAGAGGTGAACAGACATTTTTCCAAAGAAGACATAACAGTCGGGCAACAGGCACATGAAAAGATGCTCAACATCACTAACCGTCAGAGAAATACAAATCAAACCACCATGAGATACCACCTCACACCTGTAAGAACACCTAACATCAAAACGACCACAAATAACAAATGTTGGCTAGGTTGTGAAATAAAGGGGACCCCCGTACACTGTTGGTGGGAATGTGAATTGGTGCAGCCACTGTGGAAAACAGTGTGGAGGTTCCTCAAAAAACTAAATAGAATTACCATATGATACAGCAATTCCACCCCTGGGTATACATCCAAAGAAAACTAAAACACTACTTTGAAAAGATACATGCAGCTGAATGTTCATGGCAGCATTATTTATGACAGCCAAAATATGGAAACAACCTAAGTGTCCATCAACAGATGAACAGCTAAAGAAGATGTGATGTGATACATATATGCATGTGTGTGTCTGTGTGTATGTATATACTCAGCCATAAAAAAAAAGAGTGAAATTTTGTCATTTACAACAACATGGATAGACTTGTAGGGTATTATGCATAGTGAAATAAGTCAGACAGAGAAAAACAAATACTGTTATGTTATCACTTAAACATGGAATCCAGAAAATAAAACCAACTAGTGAATATAACAAAAAAGAAACAGATTCACAGACATAGAGAACAAACTCGTGGTTACAAGTGGGGAGAGGCAAGATGGGGTAAGAGATGAAGAGGTATAAACTACTATGTTTAAAGTAATTAAGCTACAAGGATATATTGTACAACACAGGGAATACAGCCAATATTTATCTTTTGGCCGTACCCCGCAGCACACGGGGATCTTAGTTCCCTGAACAGGGACTGAACCCGGGGCCCCTGCAGTGGAAGCATGGAGTCTTAACCACTGGACCGCCAGGCAAGGGTCCATAGCCAATATTTTATAATAACTATAAATGGAGTATAATCTTTAGGAATTGTTCATCATTATCTTGTACACCTGAAACGTAACACTGTAACTCCATTATACCTCAATTTTTAAAAAACTAAAATAAAAACCGACAATGACATATCACTTCATACCTGTTAGAATGGCTTTTATCAAAAGGCAAGAAATTAAAAGTGTTGGCGAGTACGTGGAGAAAAGTGAGCCCTCCTGCGGTGTCGGTGGGAATGTAAACTGGCACAGCCACTATGGAGAACGGTCTGAAGATTCCTTAGAAATGCAGGAATAGAACTACCATATGATCCAGCTATCCCACTTCTGAGTATTTATCCAAAGTATATGAAAACACTAACTTGAAAACACTTATGCACCCCCATGTTCATTGCAGCATTATTTACAATAGTCAAGGTATAGCAACAACCGCAGTGCCCATCAACCAATAAATGAATAAAGAAGAGGTGAAACACAATATATACAATATAGATACGGCCATAGAAAAAAAATAAAATCTGGCCATTTGCCACAGCATGGATGGACACTGAGAGTATTATGCTAAGTGAAAGAAGTCAGCTAGAGAAAGCCAAATACCATGTGATTTCACATAGATATGGAATTTTAAAAAAACATACAAAGTAAATGAACAAACCACACCAAACAAAAACAAACATGTAGATACAGAGAACAGAGTAGTGGCTACCAGAGGGGAAAGGGTGAAATGGATAAAGAGGATCAACTCTGTGGTGACTATACAAACTAAATCTTTGTTGGTGAGCATGCTGTAGTGTGTACAGAAGTAGAAATATAATGTTGTCCATATGAAACTTATATAAGGTTATAAACAAATGTTACCTCAATAAAAAATAATTTTTAAAAAAGATATACATATAGCAATGATTAAAATGACTACTCGTGGAATTTAAGTTCCAGTTATGGAGGGAAGTGAAGAACTGATAGTTTAAGTTTCACTGAAAAGATGAATTTTTCCAGAAGGGCATAAGCATTGATGGAGTTTGGATATGTAAAGGGCTAAGCTAGAAAGTTAGGAGGTAGCCACTACTCTGAGAATAAATCTTTTAAATTGTGATTACAGAGGGGGTCACAATTTGGAGTAATTGTTACTGAGCCACGTTCATTTGCCTCACACACAGAAAGCCCAACTCTGAGATAGAGAGGTTTGCAGCAGAGAAAGGGTTTATTCACAAGGCAGTCAAGCAAGGAGAAAGGAGAACAAATCTCAAATCCATCTCCCCAAAGGCCAGGGGCTAGGGATATTTACTGGATAAAGAATTAGGGTGGCCTGAGGTGCAGGGAGTGTGGGGAAAGGTGACTGGAAATGAGAAAAAGATCGGGTCGGGACTTCCCTGGTGGCACAGTGGTTAAGAATCCGCCTACCAAAATAAAAAAAAAGAATCCGCCTACCAATGCAGGGGACATGGGTTCGAGCCCTGGTCTGGGAAGATCTCACATGCCTCGGAGCAACTAAGCCCTTGAGCCACAAGTACTGAGCCTGCACTCTAGAGCCTGCGTGCCACAACTACTGAGCCCGTGTGCCACAACTGCTGAAGCCCACGCTCCTAGTGTCCGTGTTCCACAACAAGAGAAGCCACCACAATGAGAGGCCTGCACACTGCAACGAAGAGAAGCCCCCGCTCACTGCAAATAGAGAAAGCCCGCATGCAGCAACGAAGACCCAACGCAGCCAAAAATAAATAAATTAAATAAATAAATACATTAAAAAAAAAAGATGTATCGTTATTCTCGGCAGGTGCAACTAAGCTACGTGCTTCTTCAGAGGATGCACGTTCAGAAAACGGCGACATTAGCATATTCTTAGGGTGGAGGTTTTGGCCCTCTGACATCAAATGGCCACCGATCAGACACTCTCGCATGCCCGAGGGGAGAGGCGGTTGTCCCAACCAGTCTTAACCAGCTGAAGTTCAAACTGGACAACTGACTCCAAGTTCCAAAAAAACAACTCGGGCAAACATCTTAAGACTCTTATCAGAGGTACTTATCTATAGGGGTCGTGAAGAGGCCTTGTAGCTTACTCTTTAGGCTACATCATGCTGGGGGATATGCAAGTTTTTGTAAAAACAGTTAAAGTGAGCTTGACCAGCGAAGGCAGTTTACAGTTTACTATTTACTAATTAAGTTATAGTCTAATGGATGTAACTGATGACTACCATATAAGTTTCATAATGACAAGGTAAAGAGTATGAGTCAATGAGGTAGGAGGGAGGACAAAATTACTGAAGAGGAAGAGAACTGAGAAGCCAAGATGTGGGGGGAGGAGGGATCCCTGACAATATTAAACTCACCACAAACTACAGCAGATGTGCAATGAGTGAGAATTACAGTGAATCAAGTGCGAAAGTCTTCAAAGACTGTGATAGAGACATTTGCTACACATACATTTGATAAGTGACTGGTAGTAGTATGACTGAACCCCAATGTCTTTAAACAATATTTTGTTTATTTACAGAATGTGGTAATACTATGAAGGCCATAGAGAGAGGGATGAGATAGAGAGTAAGTGAAGAAACCATTCCAAACAAAATGGTCACAAATGCCCTTTTCAAGAAAGTGCCCTCAGAGTTGGTCTTTGAAGAACGAACCAGCACTGCAAAAAGTTGGAGGAAAAGTTGAAACCTAATTTTTTTAAGTAAAAAAAACCCAAGAAGATGGGAATATTTCAAAGAATTAAATATAATATTGGCTAATAAGCATGTGAAAAAAATGATCCACCTTGACTGGCAATCAGAAATGCAAAATGAAAACACAATGATATAGCATTTTACTACACCAGGTTGGAAAACAGTTAAGAGTCTATCAATAAGAAATGTTTACAAGGATGTAATGAAATGGAAACATACTCCGCTCACAGGAGTTTAAACTGTGAAAAATATTTTGGGGGAAAAAAAGAGGAAGGCATTACCTATTAACATTTTTTAAATCTTTTTTAAATAATTTTTAAATTTATTTATTTGTTTGTTTGTTTATTTAGTTGTTTATTTTTGGCCGTGTCTGGTCTTCGGTGCTGCATGCTGGCTTTTCTCTAGTTGAGGCCAGCAGGGGCTACTCTTGGTTGCAGTGCGCGGGCTTCTCATTGCAGTGGCTTCTCTTGTTGCAGAGCACAGGCTCTAGGCACAAGGGCTTCAGCAGTTGCGGCGCACGGGTTTTGCTGCTCTGCAGCATGTGGGGTCTTCCCAGATCAGGGATCAAACCCATGTCCCCTGCATTGGCAGGCAGATTCTTAACCACTGCGTCACCAGGGAAGTCCCTACCTATTAACTTGAAAAGACACACACAGGACCAATTATAGTAATTCACTCTTAGGTGTATGCAATAAATGTATGAGTTAAGAGTTCATGATTTAAAACCAGAGAAGTCTGCACTGGATGCCTATATCTAACACAAACTTGGTACATATTTAATTTTTGAAACCTCACTTGACCACTCTGAGCTTCAGGTGTTGTGAAAAGTAAAAAACATCATTTTTTTTCAAAGAGGGCAGGAAGACACTTTTGCAGGTCATAGATAACTTTTATGGTTTTGATTGTGGTGATAGTTTCACGAGTGTATTCTTATCTACAAACTCAAGTTGTTTACATTAAATGTGTACAGCTTTTAGTACATACCTTAACTACTGTGCCACCAGGGTCCTGGTGGCGCAGTAGTTAAGAATCCGCATGCCGGGTTCGAGCCCTGGTCCGGGAAGATCCCACATGCCGTGGAGCAAATAAGCCCATGTGCCGCAACTACTGAGCCTGCACTCTAGAGCCCAAGAGCCACGACTACTGAGCCTGCGTCCCACAACTACAGAAGCCCGTGTGCCTAGAGCCCGTGCTCCGCAACAAACAGAAGCCACCGCAACGAGAAGCCTGTGCACCGCAGCGAAGACTAGCCCCCGCTCGCTGCAACTAGAGAAAGCCCGCACGCAGCAACAAAGACCCAACGCAGCCAAAAGTACATAAAAATAAACAATTTTTTCAAAACAAAGATCAGGGCTTCCCAGGTGGCACAGTGGTTGAGGGTCCGCCTGCCGACGCAGGGGACACGGGTTCGTGTCCCGGTCCGGGAAGATCCCGCAGGCCGCAGAGGGGCTGGGCCCGTGAGCCATGGCCGCTGAGCCAGCGCGTCTGGAGCCTGTGCTCCGCAACGGGAGAGGCCACAACAGTGAGAGGCCCGCGTACCGCCAAATAAATAAATTAATTTAATTTAATTTAATTTAATTTAATTTAATAAATGAAGATCATTTTTTAAACCTCAGTAGAATGGTTGACATATAATAAATACTGAATAAAACAATTTAATTATACTAAGATTGTTTTAATTTTATAACAGCTTTTATCTTCAGGAAGGAACTGCCACAAATATTTGACTATTAAGACAGAGCTTTACCTAAACATATATGAGTATTTTCCATTTACTCCTGGAATGAAAGCACAAGCATTAAAGGAATTTCATGGAACGTTTTATGTTGCCAGGGGGGTGGTCTATTTGAGTGGTTTTTTTCTCTAGAATGCCTGAAATCAAAGGAAAATATTAACCTTAAAGGTGACTGATATTTAAAGTTCCATTTTCGGTGTATCTTTTTTTCTCTAAAAATGAAGTACACGAGTATTCTGGCCCCTGGAGGACTTTAACAGTAGCTTTCTACCAACCACAGCCCCGGCTGTTGGGCAGCACAGATACCGCGAGGTCTACGGGGCGGGGCCTTGGAGGGGGCGGGGCTTCGCGTGACATTTTGCGAGTAGGATTTCACTGGCTTCACCGGCCACATCTTTCGCTGTCTGTTGCGTAGACGAATCGGCGTGACGAGCTGAAGATTCGAAGGCGCCAGGCCCAGCCCCGCGCCAGACGCCGTTCCCCTAGAAACCTGAACTGCAGGACCAACTGCAGGAGGCGGCCCCGGAGCTCCGAGGACTCGTCCCGTATCGCGCCGTCCTGCCGTCCCCGCATCGCGCCGCCCCGCCCCGGCTTGCCTCAGCCGTCGTCGAAACCCGTCACAGCGTGCAGGATCGAGCGCCTCCTCGCCCTCTGCCAGGCCCCGGGGGCGCCGTCCGTCGGTCGAGGTCATGGGCAAACGGCCCCACAGGCCCAGTGCCTACCCTGCGGACTGGTGGGGACCGCAGACCGAAGGACCCGGCCCCGCCAAGCGCCGCCGAACGGAGGAGCCCGAGGACCCCGAGTCCGAGTCCGAGGCGGCGCCCAGCCTGGACAACCTGACGGGACCTCCGGCCGCGGACGCGCTCACTTCCGTAGTGGTGCTGCCCGCCGGCTGTGCCCTGCACCTGCCCCTAGATGACGTCGACGTGCTGCTGGCGCCCAAGCCCACGTCCGTGCTGCAAGTGTCTCTCGGAGATCACATCCTCACGCTGGTCCCCGAGGCCCTCCTGGGCTGGGGCGTGGAAGGCCCGTGGGGACAGGGCCTGCAACGGGCCGCTTTCCTGAGCGCTCCAGGGGAGTACATGGCCCGGGAGCCGGGATTCTTCTGCGCAGCTGTCCCAGAGATCGCCCGCCAAGAAGAGGCCAACCAGGAGGAAGCAGACGCCGAGCTCCTGCCGCCTGGGATGGAGGCTGAAGCCGGCTCCGTCACTGAGCTCCGCAGCCCCACCGCAAGGGTGTCGGGACCCAGCGCGCAGGGCTTTGTCCCAGAGCCCCGTCCTCGGGCGCCCAATCCTAGTCCAGAGAAACGCTCTCCTCACCACGACGACAACCTGCACTTGCACCTTCGGGCGCTCTCCCTCGACTCACCACTCCAACCTCTACCTCCCTCTCCGAGTCCGGGTCCTCACGAGCGCCCCCAACGCCCTTACCGTCCTAAGCGCGAGGCCCAGAGATGTCTGTTCCCGGAATGAACTGCACCCCGGTGTACACAAACACACACACGCGCACACACACACACACACACACACACACACACACACACACACACTGGCTACCATCCTGGAGGCCCAATGGATTTCCCGGCGTCTTTTACACTGAATGTCCTACAACCTGGAAATTAAGCATCTCGTGGGCCAACAACTCCTTTTCCCCTCCAGACTGGCTATAGTAGCAGGAGAAGACTTCAGGAAAAGAAAGCGGACTGTAGACCTCATCTTTGAAATGGAAAATCTGCCCAGGGATACCGGACAATGTGTGTTCAGACGTCTGGACTTCTTTACAACATCATTCTCAGGCCTATCCATTCCCACTTGTTTGCATTGGTTATTTTCTCTCAAATTCTTCTCTCTCCAGCACCATACCCTATTGCTACCCTATTTCTCCCCAAACCAATAAATAACTGGATTTCTCATGTTATATGTTTTCCCATGCATTTATGAAGATTTTTAGCCATGGCTTTTCTCTTTCTTGGTGTTTTGAGCTGCTCTCCTGGAAAGTTGCAAAATAGTATGATGGTTACTATACATAATTGTATGATGTTTGTTCATAGCTTCCTCTTAACCTGAGGAAGTTCTCTTCCAGTCAAGTTCACTTTTCATTATGAATAAATGCTGGATTTTATCAGATGTTTTCAGCATGTATTAGGATATGCATTTCCTTTTTAAATCTCTTCCTCCGGTTATTTTGACTCAGAGACTGATGTAAAATGTTTGCATTCCTGCTATTCCACATTATTCATACCTTTTAAATTCTACCCCGAGTTTTTTCTTTTGTAAATCAAACCTCTAACTTTTAAAACATTAATTTAGGGGCCTCCCTGGTGGCGCAGTGGTTAAGAATCTGCCTGCTAATGCAGGGGACATGGGTTCGAGCCCTGGTCTGGGAAGATCCCACATGCCGTGGAGCAACTAAGCCCATGAGCCACAGCTGAAGCCCACGCACCTACAGCCCATGCTTCGCCACCAGAGAAGCCACTGCAGTGAGAAGCCCGTGCACCTCAACGAAGAGTAGCCCCCGCTCACCGCAACTAGAGAAAGCCCGTGCGCAGCAACGAAGACTCCATGCAGCCAAAAATAAATAAATAAAAATTTTAAAAAATAAAACATTAATTAATTACCATATTTCTTTCACATTTTTATAAAAGAAATAAAATCTACAGGTAAAGCTGAAAACAAGATGGTTTCAGTTTTTTTAAACATCAATACTATTTATATTCACCAACATGCTTTACCACTTCCTCTCTACCTTTTTATTCTTATATTCCACTCTCAAAGTCTAGCCTCAATTTTCTTCTTGCTGAAGAATATACTTTAATAGTTCTTTCCACTATACCCTATGTGTAGTAAATTATCTTGGTTTTGTAAATCTCAACATGTTTTGTGTAGTACACTCTCATAGTCTTGTATATCTGAAAATTTTTATTATGTATTCATTCCTAATTCTAAAGTGTTATTTAAGTACTTTAAAGACATTACTCCATTGTTCTGCCATTTTTTATTGTTGTTGCAGGCAAGAGGTCTCTGCCAATCAAGTTGTTGTTCCTTTTATATTTGACTCAGCTGTTCATTAGCACATTTTAAATTTTTATTTTATTTTTTAATTGAAGTATAGTTGATTTACATTGCTGTGTTACTTTCTGGTGTACAGCAAAGTTATATATTTTTTCCATATTCTTTTACATGGTTATGGTTTATTACAGGATATTGAATATAGTTCCCTGTGCTATACAGTAGGACCTTGTTGTTTATCTGTTTTACACTGAATACATAATAGTTTTATATCTGCTAATCCCAAACTCCTAATTTATCTCTCCCCCACCCTCTTTCCCCTTTGGTAAACATAAGGTTGTTTTCTATGTCTGTGAGTCTATTTCTGTTTTGTAAATAACTTCATTTGTGTCATATTTTAGATTCCACATATAAGTGATATCATATGATATTTATCTTTCTTTGACTTACTTCACTTAGTATGATAATCTCTAGGTCCATCCATGTTGCTACAAATGGCATCATCTCACTCTCATTTATGGCTGAGTAGTATTGCATTGTATAGGTATGCCACATCTTTTTATCCATTCATCTGTAGATAGACATTTAGGTTGCTTCCATGTCTTGGGGTTTTTTCCATTTATTTATTTATTTATTTATGTATTTAATTTTTGGCTGTGTTGGGTTTTGTTGCTGCACGTGGGCTTTCTCTAGTTGCAGCGAGCGGGGGCTACTCTTCGTTGCAGGGCGCAGGCTTCTCATTATGGTGGCTTCCCTTGTTGCAGAGCACGGGCTCTAGGCACGCAGGCCCCAGTAATTGTGGCATGTGGGCTCAGTAGCTGTGGCTCGTGGGCTCCAGGCTAGCGGGCTTCAGTAGTTGTGGCACACGGGCTTAGTTGCTTGGTGGCATGTGGGGTCTTCCCAGCCCAGGGCTCAAACCTGTGTCCCCTGCACTGGCAGGCAGATTCTTAACCACTGCGCCACCAAGGAAGTCGCCAGTTGGCTATTTTAAATAGTGCTACTATGAACATTGGGGTGCATGTATCTTTTCAAATTAGAGTTTTCTCGGGATATTTGCCCAGGAGTGGGACTGCTGGACCATATAGCAACTCTTTTTAGTTTCTTAAGGAATCTCCATACTGTTCTCCATAATGGCTGCACCAATTTACATTCCCTTCAACACTGTAGGAGAGTTCCCTTTTCTCCACACCCTGTCCAGCACTTATTATATGTGGACTTTTTAATGATGCTCATGCTGACCAGTGTGACGTGATACCTCATTGTAGTTTTGATTTGCATTTGTCTAGTAATTAGTGATGTTGAGCATATTTTCATGTGCTTTTTGGCCTTCTGTATGTCTTCTTTGGAGAAATGTCTATTTAGGTCTTCTGCCCATTTTTTTTTTTTTTTTTTTTTTTTGCGGTATGCGGGCCTCTCACTGTTGTGGCCTCTCCCGTTGTGGAGCACAGGCTCCGGATGCACAGGCTCAGCAGCCATGGCTCACGGGCCCAGCCGCTCCGTGGCATGGGGGATCTTTCCGGCCGGGGCACGAACCCGTGTCCCCTGCATCGTCAGGCCTACTCTCAACCACTGCGCCACCAGGGAAGCCCTACACTAAAGTCTTTAATGCATTGAGATGACTTTTGTGTGTGGTGTGAGATAGTGGTCTAGTTTCTTTTTTTTTTCTTAGCATGTGGCTGTCCAGATTTCCCAACACCATTTTTTAATCTAAATTTATTTATTTATTTATTTTTGGCTCGTTGGGTCTTCGTTGCAGTGCATGGGCTTCTCATTGCAGTGGCTTCTCTTGTTGCGGAGCACAGGCTCTAGGCACACGGGCTTTGGTAGTTGTGGCACGGGGGCTCAGTAGTTGTGGCTCGCGGGCTCTAGGGCACAGGCTCAGTAGTTGTGGCGCACGGGCTTAGTTGCTCTGTGGCATGTGGGATCTTGCCAGACCAGGAATCGAACCCATGTCCCCCTGCATTGGCAGATGGATTTTTAACCACTGCACCACCAGGGAAGTTCCCCCGTCACCATTTATTGAAGAGACTGTCCTTTTCCATTGTACGCTCTTTGCTTCCTTGCCATGAATTCATTATCCATATATGTATGGATTTACTCCCAGGTTCTCAGTTATGTTCCATTGACCTATGTATCTGCTTTTCTGCAAATATAATGCTGTTTTGATTATTGTAGCTTTATAATATAGTTTTAAATCAGAGAGTGTGATACCTCCAACTCTGTTCTTTTTATCAGGATTGCTTTGGCTGTTCAGGGTCTCTTATGGTTTCATGTAAATCTAAGACTTTTTTATTCTATTTTTGTGAAAAATATCCTTGGGAATTTGATAGAGATTGCATTGAATCTGAAGATTGCTTTAGGTAATAGAGACATTTGAACGATGTTATTTCTTCCAATCCATGAGCACAGAACACTTTTCCACTTATTTGTCTCCTCAGGCAAGGGAAACACAAGCAAAAGTAAACAAATAGGATTACATCAAACTAAGAAGTTTCTGCACAGTAAAGGAAACCAGCAACAAAATGAAAAGGGAACCTACCTAATGGAAGAAGATACTTGCAAATCATATATCCAGTAAGGGGTTAACATCCAAAATATAGAAAGAACTCACAACAACAACAACAAAAATGAAACAACCCCAAAATGGGTATAGGACATTTTCCAAAGAAGACATAGATGGCCAATAGACACATGAAAAGATGTTCAACATCACAAATTATTAGAGAAATGCAAATCAAAACCACAAAAGTCTATTTCTCTTAAAGTCTATGTCTCATGTAAGTATTGCTCCCCAGCTTTCTTTTTATTTCCATTTGCATGGAGTATCTTTTTCCATCCCCTCACTTTCAGTCTATGTGTGTCTTTAGATCTGAAGTGAGTCTCTTGTAGGCAGCATATATATGGGTCTTGTTTTTGTATCCATTCAGCCACTCTTTTTTTTTTCAAAACAAACAACTTTTTATTGAAGTATAGTTGATTTACAATGTTGTATTAGTTTCAGGTGTACAGCAAAGCGATCTATATATGTATATATTCTTTTTCAGATTCTTTTCCATTATAAGTTATTATATACAAAATATTGAATAGAGTTCCCTGTGCCATACAGTAGGTCCTCATTTATCTATCGCCCTATGTCTTTTGATTGGAGCATTTAGTCCATTTACTTTGTATAATTATTGATGTGTATGTTCTTAATGCCATTTTATTAACTGTTTTGACGTTGTTTTGTAGTGCTTTTTTCTTCCTTTCTTCTTCTTTCATTCTTTTGTCTTGTGATTTGATGACTATCTTTAATGTCATGTTCAAATCCTTGCCTCTTTTTTCTGTGTGCATCTATTATAGATTTTTCTGTTTGTGTCTATCATGAAGTTTATATACAGTGATATATTGTTATATGTGATTGTTTTAAGTTGCTGATCTCAAATCTCAAATGCATTTAACAACCCTACAATTGTACTCTCCTCCCCTTATGATTACTGTTTTTGACATCATATTTTACATCTAATTATTTTGTGTATCCCCAAACTGCTTACTGTAGATACAGATGATATTACTACTTTTGGCTTTTAACCTTCCTACTAGCTTTGTACATGGTTGATTTTCTATCTTTACTGTATAATTTTTTAATCTGTCTCCTAAGGCAAAGGAAACAAAAGCCAAAATAAACAAATGGGACCTAATTAAACCAAAAAGCTTTCACACAGCAAAGGAAACCATCAACAAAATGAAAAGACAACCTACTGAATGGGGGGAAATATTTGGGAATGAGATGACCAATAAGAGGTTAATATCCAAAATATATAAACAGCTCATACAACTCAATAGGAAAAAGCAAACCACCTGATTGAAAAATGGGCAGAAGGAACAGGATAGAAAGCCCAGAGATGAACCCACGCACATATGGTCACCTTATCTTTGATAAAGGAGGCAGGAATGTACAGTGGAGAAAGGACAGCCTCTTCAATAAGTGGTGCTGGGAAAACTGGACAGGTACATGTAAAAGTATGAGATTAGATCACTCCCTAACACCATACACAAAAATAAGCTCAAAATGGATTAAAGACCTAAATGTAACGCCAGAAACTATCAAACTCTTAGAGGAAAACATAGGCAGAACACTCTATGACATAAATCACAACAAGATCCTTTTGGACCCACCTCCTAGAGAAATGGAAATAAAAACAAAGATAAACAAATGGGACCTAATGAAACTTCAAAGCTGTTGCACAGCAAAGGAAACCATAAACAAGACCAAAGACAACCCTCGGAATGGGACAAAATATTTCCAAATGAAGCAACTGACAAAGGATTAATCTCCAAAATTTATAAGCAGCTCAATAGCAAACAAACAAACAACCCGATCCAAAAACGGGCAGAAGACCTAAATAGACATTTCTCCAAAGAAGATATACAGACTCCCAACAAACATATGAAAGAATGCTCAACATCATTAATCATTAGAGAAATGCAAGTCAAAACTACAATGAGATATCATCTCACACCAGTCAGAATGGCCATCATCTAAAAGTCTAGAAACAATAAATGCTGGAGAGGGTGTGGAGAAAAGGGAACACTCTTGCACTGCTGGTGGGAATGTGAATTGGTACAGCCACTATGGGGAACAGTATGGAGGTTCCTTAAAAAACTACAAATAGAACTGCCATATGACCCAGCAATCCCACTACTGGGCATATACCCTGAGAAAACCGTAATTCAAAAAGAGTCATGTACCAAAATGTTCATTGCAGCTCTATTCACAATAGCCCGGAGCTGGAAACAACCTAAGTGTCCATCTTTGGAAGAATGGATAAAGAAGATGTGGCACATATATACAATGGAATATTACTCAGCCATAAAAAGAAACGAAATTGAGCTATTTGTAATGAGGTGGATGGACCTAGAGTCTGTCATACAGAGTGAAGTCAGTCAGAAAGAGAAAGACAAATACCGTATGCTAACACATAGTTATGGAATTTAAGGGAAAAAAATGTCATGAAGAACCTAGGGGTAAGACAGGAATAAAGACACAGACCTACTAGAGAACGGACTTGAGGATATGGAGAGGGGCAAGGGTAAGCTCTGACAAAGCGAGAGAGAGGCATGGACATATATACACTACCAAATGTAAAACAGATAGCTACTGGGAAGCAGCCGCATAGCACAGGGAGATCAGCTCAGTGCTTTGTGACCACCTAGAAGGGTGGGATAGGGAGGATGGGAGGGAGGGAGACGCAAGAGGGAAGAGATATGGGAACATATGTATATGTATAACTGATTCACTGTGTTATAAGGCAGAAACTAACACACCATTGTAAAGCGATTATACTCCAATAAAGATGTAGAAAAAAAAGTTTATACAACTCTCCTCAATACTCTGTAATAACGTATATGGGAACAGAATCTAAAAAACAGTGGATATATGTATAACTGATTCACTTTGCTGTACACCGGAAACTAACACAACATTGTAAATCAACTACACTCCAATAAAAATCAATTAACAAAAATGGGCAGAAGAGGTGAACAGACATTTTTCCAAAGAAGACATAACAGTCGGGCAACAGGCACATGAAAAGATGCTCAACATCACTAACCGTCAGAGAAATACAAATCAAACCACCATGAGATACCACCTCACACCTGTAAGAACACCTAACATCAAAACGACCACAAATAACAAATGTTGGCTAGGTTGTGAAATAAAGGGGACCCCCGTACACTGTTGGTGGGAATGTGAATTGGTGCAGCCACTGTGGAAAACAGTGTGGAGGTTCCTCAAAAAACTAAATAGAATTACCATATGATACAGCAATTCCACCCCTGGGTATACATCCAAAGAAAACTAAAACACTACTTTGAAAAGATACATGCAGCTGAATGTTCATGCCAGCATTATTTATGACAGCCAAAATATGGAAACAACCTAAGTGTCCATCAACAGATGAACAGCTAAAGAAGATGTGATGTGATACATATATGCATGTGTGTGTCTGTGTGTATGTATATACTCAGCCATAAAAAAAAAGAGTGAAATTTTGTCATTTACAACAACATGGATAGACTTGTAGGGTATTATGCATAGTGAAATAAGTCAGACAGAGAAAGACAAATACTGTTATGTTATCACTTAAACATGGAATCCAGAAAATAAAACCAACTAGTGAATATAACAAAAAAGAAACAGATTCACAGACATAGAGAACAAACTCGTGGTTACAAGTGGGGAGAGGCAAGATGGGGTAAGAGATGAAGAGGTATAAACTACTATGTTTAAAGTAATTAAGCTACAAGGATATATTGTACAACACAGGGAATACAGCCAATATTTATCTTTTGGCCGTACCCCGCAGCACACGGGGATCTTAGTTCCCTGAACAGGGACTGAACCCGGGGCCCCTGCAGTGGAAGCATGGAGTCTTAACCACTGGACCGCCAGGCAAGGGTCCATAGCCAATATTTTATAATAACTATAAATGGAGTATAATCTTTAGGAATTGTTCATCATTATCTTGTACACCTGAAACGTAACACTGTAACTCCATTATACCTCAATTTTTAAAAAACTAAAATAAAAACCGACAATGACATATCACTTCATACCTGTTAGAATGGCTTTTATCAAAAGGCAAGAAATTAAAAGTGTTGGCGAGTACGTGGAGAAAAGTGAGCCCTCCTGCGGTGTCGGTGGGAATGTAAACTGGCACAGCCACTATGGAGAACGGTCTGAAGATTCCTTAGAAATGCAGGAATAGAACTACCATATGATCCAGCTATCCCACTTCTGAGTATTTATCCAAAGTATATGAAAACACTAACTTGAAAACACTTATGCACCCCCATGTTCATTGCAGCATTATTTACAATAGTCAAGGTATAGCAACAACCGCAGTGCCCATCAACCAATAAATGAATAAAGAAGAGGTGAAACACAATATATACAATATAGATACGGCCATAGAAAAAAAATAAAATCTGGCCATTTGCCACAGCATGGATGGACACTGAGAGTATTATGCTAAGTGAAAGAAGTCAGCTAGAGAAAGCCAAATACCATATGATTTCACATAGATATGGAATTTTAAAAAAACATACAAAGTAAATGAACAAACCACACCAAACAAAAACAAACATGTAGATACAGAGAACAGAGTAGTGGCTACCAGAGGGGAAAGGGTGAAATGGATAAAGAGGATCAACTCTGTGGTGACTATACAAACTAAATCTTTGTTGGTGAGCATGCTGTAGTGTGTACAGAAGTAGAAATATAATGTTGTCCATATGAAACTTATATAAGGTTATAAACAAATGTTACCTCAATAAAAAATAATTTTTAAAAAAGATATACATATAGCAATGATTAAAATGACTATTCGTGGAATTTAAGTTCCAGTTATGGAGGGAAGTGAAGAACTGATAGTTTAAGTTTCACTGAAAAGATGAATTTTTCCAGAAGGGCATAAGCATTGATGGAGTTTGGATATGTAAAGGGCTAAGCTAGAAAGTTAGGAGGTAGCCACTACTCTGAGAATAAATCTTTTAAATTGTGATTACAGAGGGGGTCACAATTTGGAGTAATTGTTACTGAGCCACGTTCATTTGCCTCACACACAGAAAGCCCAACTCTGAGATAGAGAGGTTTGCAGCAGAGAAAGGGTTTATTCACAAGGCAGTCAAGCAAGGAGAAAGGAGAACAAATCTCAAATCCATCTCCCCAAAGGCCAGGGGCTAGGGATATTTACTGGATAAAGAATTAGGGTGGCCTGAGGTGCAGGGAGTGTGGGGAAAGGTGACTGGAAATGAGAAAAAGATCGGGTCGGGACTTCCCTGGTGGCACAGTGGTTAAGAATCCGCCTACCAAAATAAAAAAAAAGAATCCGCCTACCAATGCAGGGGACATGGGTTCGAGCCCTGGTCTGGGAAGATCTCACATGCCTCGGAGCAACTAAGCCCTTGAGCCACAAGTACTGAGCCTGCACTCTAGAGCCTGCGTGCCACAACTACTGAGCCCGTGTGCCACAACTGCTGAAGCCCACGCTCCTAGTGTCCGTGTTCCACAACAAGAGAAGCCACCACAATGAGAGGCCTGCACACTGCAACGAAGAGAAGCCCCCGCTCACTGCAAATAGAGAAAGCCCGCATGCAGCAACGAAGACCCAACGCAGCCAAAAATAAATAAATTAAATAAATAAATACATTTAAAAAAAAAGATGTATCGTTATTCTCGGCAGGTGCAACTAAGCTACGTGCTTCTTCAGAGGATGCACGTTCAGAAAACGGCGACATTAGCATATTCTTAGGGTGGAGGTTTTGGCCCTCTGACATCAAATGGCCACCGATCAGACACTCTCGCATGCCCGAGGGGAGAGGCGGTTGTCCCAACCAGTCTTAACCAGCTGAAGTTCAAACTGGACAACTGACTCCAAGTTCCAAAAAAACAACTCGGGCAAACATCTTAAGACTCTTACATCAGAGGTACTTATCTATAGGGGTCGTGAAGAGGCCTTGTAGCTTACTCTTTAGGCTACATCATGCTTGGGGGATATGCAAGTTTTTGTAAAAACAGTTAAAGTGAGCTTGACCAGCGAAGGCAGTTTACAGTTTACTATTTACTAATTAAGTTATAGTCTAATGGATGTAACTGATGACTACCATATAAGTTTCATAATGACAAGGTAAAGAGTATGAGTCAATGAGGTAGGAGGGAGGACAAAATTACTGAAGAGGAAGAGAACTGAGAAGCCAAGATGTGGGGGGAGGAGGGATCCCTGACAATATTAAACTCACCACAAACTACAGCAGATGTGCAATGAGTGAGAATTACAGTGAATCAAGTGCGAAAGTCTTCAAAGACTGTGATAGAGACATTTGCTACACATACATTTGATAAGTGACTGGTAGTAGTATGACTGAACCCCAATGTCTTTAAACAATATTTTGTTTATTTACAGAATGTGGTAATACTATGAAGGCCATAGAGAGAGGGATGAGATAGAGAGTAAGTGAAGAAACCATTCCAAACAAAATGGTCACAAATGCCCTTTTCAAGAAAGTGCCCTCAGAGTTGGTCTTTGAAGAACGAACCAGCACTGCAAAAAGTTGGAGGAAAAGTTGAAACCTAATTTTTTTAAGTAAAAAAAACCCAAGAAGATGGGAATATTTCAAAGAATTAAATATAATATTGGCTAATAAGCATGTGAAAAAAATGATCCACCTTGACTGGCAATCAGAAATGCAAAATGAAAACACAATGATATAGCATTTTACTACACCAGGTTGGAAAACAGTTAAGAGTCTATCAATAAGAAATGTTTACAAGGATGTAATGAAATGGAAACATACTCCGCTCACAGGAGTTTAACCTGTGAAAAATATTTTGGGGGAAAAAAAGAGGAAGGCGTTACCTATTAACATTTTTTAAATCTTTTTTTAATAATTTTTAAATTTATTTGTTTGTTTATTTATTTATCTATTTATTTATTTTTGGCCGTGTCTGGTCTTCGGTGCTGCATGCTGGCTTTTCTCTAGTTGAGGCCAGCAGGGGCTACTCTTGGTTGCAGTGCGCGGGCTTCTCATTGCAGTGGCTTCTCTTGTTGCAGAGCACAGGCTCTAGGCACAAGGGCTTCAGCAGTTGCGGCGCACGGGTTTTGCTGCTCTGCAGCATGTGGGGTCTTCCCAGATCAGGGATCAAACCCATGTCCCCTGCATTGGCAGGCAGATTCTTAACCACTGCGTCACCAGGGAAGTCCCTACCTATTAACTTGAAAAGACACACACAGGACCAATTATAGTAATTCACTCTTAGGTGTATGCAATAAATGTATGAGTTAAGAGTTCATGATTTAAAACCAGAGAAGTCTGCACTGGATGCCTATATCTAACACAAACTTGGTACATATTTAATTTTTGAAACCTCACTTGACCACTCTGAGCTTCAGGTGTTGTGAAAAGTAAAAAACATCATTTTTTTCCAAAGAGGGCAGGAAGACACTTTTGCAGGTCATAGATAACTTTTATGGTTCTGATTGTGGTGATAGTTTCACGAGTGTATTCTTATCTACAAACTCAAGTTGTTTACATTAAATGTGTACAGCTTTTAGTACATACCTTAACTACTGTGCCACCAGGGTCCTGGTGGCGCAGTAGTTAAGAATCCGCATGCCGGGTTCGAGCCCTGGTCCGGGAAGATCCCACATGCCGTGGAGCAAATAAGCCCATGTGCCGCAACTACTGAGCCTGCACTCTAGAGCCCAAGAGCCACGACTACTGAGCCTGCGTCCCACAACTACAGAAGCCCGTGTGCCTAGAGCCCGTGCTCCGCAACAAACAGAAGCCACCGCAAGGAGAACCCTGTGCACCGCAGCGAAGACTAGCCCCCGCTCGCTGCAACTAGAGAAAGCCCGCACGCAGCAACAAAGACCCAACGCAGCCAAAAGTACATAAAAATAAACAATTTTTTCAAAACAAAGATCAGGGCTTCCCAGGTGGCACAGTGGTTGAGGGTCCGCCTGCCGACGCAGGGGACACGGGTTCGTGTCCCGGTCCGGGAAGATCCCGCAGGCCGCGGAGGGGCTGGGCCCGTGAGCCATGGCCGCTGAGCCAGCGCGTCTGGAGCCTGTGCTCCGCAACGGGAGAGGCCACAACAGTGAGAGGCCCGCGTACCGCCAAATAAATAAATTAATTTAATTTAATTTAATTTAATTTAATTTAATAAATGAAGATCATTTTTTAAACCTCAGTAGAATGGTTGACATATAATAAATACTGAATAAAACAATTTAATTATACTAAGATTGTTTTAATTTTATAACAGCTTTTATCTTCAGGAAGGAACTGCCACAAATATTTGACTATTAAGACAGAGCTTTACCTAAACATATATGAGTATTTTCCATTTACTCCTGGAATGAAAGCACAAGCATTAAAGGAATTTCATGGAACGTTTTATGTTGCCAGGGGGGTGGTCTATTTGAGTGGTTTTTTTCTCTAGAATGCCTGAAATCAAAGGAAAATATTAACCTTAAAGGTGACTGATATTTAAAGTTCCATTTTCGGTGTATCTTTTTTTCTCTAAAAATGAAGTACACGAGTATTCTGGCCCCTGGAGGACTTTAACAGTAGCTTTCTACCAACCACAGCCCCGGCTGTTGGGCAGCACAGATACCGCGAGGTCTACGGGGCGGGGCCTTGGAGGGGGCGGGGCTTCGCGTGACATTTTGCGACTAGGATTTCACTGGCTTCACCGGCCACATCTTTCGCTGTCTGTTGCGTAGACGAATCGGCGTGACGAGCTGAAGATTCGAAGGCGCCAGGCCCAGCCCCGCGCCAGACGCCGTTCCCCTAGAAACCTGAACTGCAGGACCAACTGCAGGAGGCGGCCCCGGAGCTCCGAGGACTCGTCCCGTATCGCGCCGCCCCGCCCCGGCTTGCCTCAGCCGTCGTCGAAACCCGTCACAGCGTGCAGGATCGAGCGCCTCCTCGCCCTCTGCCAGGCCCCGGGGGCGCCGTCCGTCGGTCGAGGTCATGGGCAAACGGCCCCACAGGCCCAGTGCCTACCCTGCGGACTGGTGGGGACCGCAGACCGAAGGACCCGGCCCCGCCAAGCGCTGCCGAACGGAGGAGCCCGAGGACCCCGAGTCCGAGTCCGAGGCGGCGCCCAGCCTGGACAACCTGACGGGACCTCCGGCCGCGGACGCGCTCACTTCCGTAGTGGTGCTGCCCGCCGGCTGTGCCCTGCACCTGCCCCTAGATGACGTCGACGTGCTGCTGGCGCCCAAGCCCACGTCCGTGCTGCAAGTGTCTCTCGGAGATCACATCCTCACGCTGGTCCCCGAGGCCCTCCTGGGCTGGGGCGTGGAAGGCCCGTGGGGACAGGGCCTGCAACGGGCCGCTTTCCTGAGCGCTCCAGGGGAGTACATGGCCCGGGAGCCGGGATTCTTCTGCGCAGCTGTCCCAGAGATCGCCCGCCAAGAAGAGGCCAACCAGGAGGAAGCAGACGCCGAGCTCCTGCCGCCTGGGATGGAGGCTGAAGCCGGCTCCGTCACTGAGCTCCGCAGCCCCACCGCAAGGGTGTCGGGACCCAGCGCGCAGGGCTTTGTCCCAGAGCCCCGTCCTCGGGCGCCCAATCCTAGTCCAGAGAAACGCTCTCCTCACCACGACGACAACCTGCACTTGCACCTTCGGGCGCTCTCCCTCGACTCACCACTCCAACCTCTACCTCCCTCTCCGAGTCCGGGTCCTCACGAGCGCCCCCAACGCCCTTACCGTCCTAAGCGCGAGGCCCAGAGATGTCTGTTCCCGGAATGAACTGCACCCCGGTGTACACAAACACACACACGCGCACACACACACACACACACACACACACACACACACACACACACTCTGGCTACCATCCTGGAGGCCCAATGGATTTCCCGGCGTCTTTTACACTGAATGTCCTACAACCTGGAAATTAAGCATCTCGTGGGCCAACAACTCCTTTTCCCCTCCAGACTGGCTATAGTAGCAGGAGAAGACTTCAGGAAAAGAAAGCGGACTGTAGACCTCATCTTTGAAATGGAAAATCTGCCCAGGGATACCGGACAATGTGTGTTCAGACGTCTGGACTTCTTTACAACATCATTCTCAGGCCTATCCATTCCCACTTGTTTGCATTGGTTATTTTCTCTCAAATTCTTCTCTCTCCAGCACCATACCCTATTGCTACCCTATTTCTCCCCAAACCAATAAATAACTGGATTTCTCATGTTATATGTTTTCCCATGCATTTATGAAGATATTTAGCCATGGCTTTTCTCTTTCTTGGTGTTTTGAGCTGCTCTCCTGGAAAGTTGCAAAATAGTATGATGGTTACTATACATAATTGTATGATGTTTGTTCATAGCTTCCTCTTAACCTGAGGAAGTTCTCTTCCAGTCAAGTTCACTTTTCATTATGAATAAATGCTGGATTTTATCAGATGTTTTCAGCATGTATTAGGATATGCATTTCCTTTTTAAATCTCTCCCTCCGGTTATTTTGACTCAGAGACTGATGTAAAATGTTTGCATTCCTGCTATTCCACATTATTCATACCTTTTAAATTCTACCCCGAGTTTTTTCTTTTGTAAATCAAACCTCTAACTTTTAAAACATTAATTTAGGGGCCTCCCTGGTGGCGCAGTGGTTAAGAATCTGCCTGCTAATGCAGGGGACATGGGTTCGAGCCCTGGTCTGGGAAGATCCCACATGCCGTGGAGCAACTAAGCCCATGAGCCACAGCTGAAGCCCACGCACCTACAGCCCATGCTTCGCCACCAGAGAAGCCACTGCAGTGAGAAGCCCGTGCACCTCAACGAAGAGTAGCCCCCGCTCACCGCAACTAGAGAAAGCCCGTGCGCAGCAACGAAGACTCCATGCAGCCAAAAATAAATAAATAAAAATTTTAAAAAATAAAACATTAATTAATTACCATATTTCTTTCACATTTTTATAAAAGAAATAAAATCTACAGGTAAAGCTGAAAACAAGATGGTTTCAGTTTTTTTAAACATCAATACTATTTATATTCACCAACATGCTTTACCACTTCCTCTCTACCTTTTTATTCTTATATTCCACTCTCAAAGTCTAGCCTCAATTTTCTTCTTGCTGAAGAATATACTTTAATAGTTCTTTCCACTATACCCTATGTGTAGTAAATTATCTTGGTTTTGTAAATCTCAACATGTTTTGTGTAGTACACTCTCATAGTCTTGTATATCTGAAAATTTTTATTATGTATTCATTCCTAGTTCTAAAGTGTTATTTAAGTACTTTAAAGACATTACTCCATTGTTCTGCCATTTTTTATTGTTGTTGCAGGCAAGAGGTCTCTGCCAATCAAGTTGTTGTTCCTTTTATATTTGACTCAGCTGTTCATTAGCACATTTTAAAATTTTATTTTATTTTTTAATTGAAGTATAGTTGATTTACATTGCTGTGTTACTTTCTGGTGTACAGCAAAGTTATATATTTTTTCCATATTCTTTTACATGGTTATGGTTTATTACAGGATATTGAATATAGTTCCCTGTGCTATACAGTAGGACCTTGTTGTTTATCTGTTTTACACTGAATACATAATAGTTTTATATCTGCTAATCCCAAACTCCTAATTTATCTCTCCCCCACCCTCTTTCCCCTTTGGTAAACATAAGGTTGTTTTCTATGTCTGTGAGTCTATTTCTGTTTTGTAAATAACTTCATTTGTGTCATATTTTAGATTCCACATATAAGTGATATCATATGATATTTATCTTTCTTTGACTTACTTCACGTAGTATGATAATCTCTAGGTCCATCCATGTTGCTACAAATGGCATCATCTCACTCTCATTTATGGCTGAGTAGTATTGCATTGTATAGGTATGCCACATCTTTTTATCCATTCATCTGTAGATAGACATTTAGGTTGCTTCCATGTCTTGGGGTTTTTTCCATTTATTTATTTATTTATTTATGTATTTAATTTTTGGCTGTGTTGGGTTTTGTTGCTGCACGTGGGCTTTCTCTAGTTGCAGCGAGCGGGGGCTACTCTTCGTTGCAGGGCGCAGGCTTCTCATTATGGTGGCTTCCCTTGTTGCAGAGCACGGGCTCTAGGCACGCAGGCCCCAGTAATTGTGGCATGTGGGCTCAGTAGCTGTGGCTCGTGGGCTGCAGGCTAGCGGGCTTCAGTAGTTGTGGCACACGGGCTTAGTTGCTTGGTGGCATGTGGGGTCTTCCCAGCCCAGGGCTCAAACCTGTGTCCCCTGCACTGGCAGGCAGATTCTTAACCACTGCGCCACCAAGGAAGTCGCCAGTTGGCTATTTTAAATAGTGCTACTATGAACATTGGGGTGCATGTATCTTTTCAAATTAGAGTTTTCTCGGGATATTTGCCCAGGAGTGGGACTGCTGGACCATATAGCAACTCTTTTTAGTTTCTTAAGGAATCTCCATACTGTTCTCCATAATGGCTGCACCAATTTACATTCCCTTCAACACTGTAGGAGAGTTCCCTTTTCTCCACACCCTGTCCAGCACTTATTATATGTGGACTTTTTAATGATGCTCATGCTGACCAGTGTGACGTGATACCTCATTGTAGTTTTGATTTGCATTTGTCTAGTAATTAGTGATGTTGAGCATATTTTCATGTGCTTTTTGGCCTTCTGTATGTCTTCTTTGGAGAAATGTCTATTTAGGTCTTCTGCCCATTTTTTTTTTTTTTTTTGCGGTATGCGGGCCTCTCACTGTTGTGGCCTCTCCCGTTGTGGAGCACAGGCTCCGGATGCACAGGCTCAGCAGCCATGGCTCACGGGCCCAGCCGCTCCGTGGCATGGGGGATCTTTCCGGCCGGGGCACGAACCCGTGTCCCCTGCATCGTCAGGCCTACTCTCAACCACTGCGCCACCAGGGAAGCCCTACACTAAAGTCTTTAATGCATTGAGATGACTTTTGTGTGTGGTGTGAGATAGTGGTCTAGTTTCTTTTTTTTTTTCTTAGCATGTGGCTGTCCAGATTTCCCAACACCATTTTTTAATCTAAATTTATTTATTTATTTATTTTTGGCTCGTTGGGTCTTCGTTGCAGTGCATGGGCTTCTCATTGCAGTGGCTTCTCTTGTTGCGGAGCACAGGCTCTAGGCACACGGGCTTTGGTAGTTGTGGCACGGGGGCTCAGTAGTTGTGGCTCGCGGGCTCTAGGGCACAGGCTCAGTAGTTGTGGCGCACGGGCTTAGTTGCTCTGTGGCATGTGGGATCTTGCCAGACCAGGAATCGAACCCATGTCCCCCTGCATTGGCAGACGGATTTTTAACCACTGCACCACCAGGGAAGTTCCCCCGTCACCATTTATTGAAGAGACTGTCCTTTTCCATTGTACGCTCTTTGCTTCCTTGCCATGAATTCATTATCCATATATGTATGGATTTACTCCCAGGTTCTCAGTTATGTTCCATTGACCTATGTATCTGCTTTTCTGCAAATATAATGCTGTTTTGATTATTGTAGCTTTATAATATAGTTTTAAATCAGAGAGTGTGATACCTCCAACTCTGTTCTTTTTATCAGGATTGCTTTGGCTGTTCAGGGTCTCTTATGGTTTCATGTAAATCTAAGACTTTTTTATTCTATTTTTGTGAAAAATATCCTTGGGAATTTGATAGAGATTGCATTGAATCTGAAGATTGCTTTAGGTAATAGAGACATTTGAACGATGTTATTTCTTCCAATCCATGAGCACAGAACACTTTTCCACTTATTTGTCTCCGCAGGCAAGGGAAACACAAGCAAAAGTAAACAAATAGGATTACATCAAACTAAGAAGTTTCTGCACAGTAAAGGAAACCAGCAACAAAATGAAAAGGGAACCTACCTAATGGAAGAAGATACTTGCAAATCATATATCCAGTAAGGGGTTAACATCCAAAATATAGAAAGAACTCACAACAACAACAACAAAAATGAAACAACCCCAAAATGGGTATAGGACATTTTCCAAAGAAGACATAGATGGCCAATAGACACATGAAAAGATGTTCAACATCACAAATTATTAGAGAAATGCAAATCAAAACCACAAAAGTCTATTTCTCTTAAAGTCTATGTCTCATGTAAGTATTGCTCCCCAGCTTTCTTTTTATTTCCATTTGCATGGAGTATCTTTTTCCATCCCCTCACTTTCAGTCTATGTGTGTCTTTAGATCTGAAGTGAGTCTCTTGTAGGCAGCATATATATGGGTCTTGTTTTTGTATCCATTCAGCCACTCTTTTTTTTTTCAAAACAAACAACTTTTTATTGAAGTATAGTTGATTTACAATGTTGTATTAGTTTCAGGTGTACAGCAAAGCGATCTATATATGTATATATTCTTTTTCAGATTCTTTTCCATTATAAGTTATTATATACAAAATATTGAATAGAGTTCCCTGTGCCATACAGTAGGTCCTCATTTATCTATCGCCCTATGTCTTTTGATTGGAGCATTTAGTCCATTTACTTTGTATAATTATTGATGTGTATGTTCTTTTTTTTTTTTTTTTTTTTTTTTTTTTTTTTTTTTTTTTTTTTTGGCGGTATGCGGGCCTCTCACTGTTGTGGCCTCCCCCGTTGCGGAGCGCAGGCTCCGGACGCGCAGGCTCCGGACGCGCAGGCTCAGCGGCCATGGCTCACGGGCCCAGCCGCTCCGCGGCATATGGGATCCTCCCAGACCGGGGCACGAACCCGTATCCCCTGCATCGGCAGGCGGACTCTCAACCACTTGCGCCACCAGGGAGGCCCGATGTGTATGTTCTTAATGCCATTTTATTAACTGTTTTGACGTTGTTTTGTAGTGCTTTTTTCTTCCTTTCTTCTTCTTTCATTCTTTTGTCTTGTGATTTGATGACTATCTTTAATGTCATGTTCAAATCCTTGCCTCTTTTTTCTGTGTGCATCTATTATAGATTTTTCTGTTTGTGTCTATCATGAAGTTTATATACAGTGATATATTGTTATATGTGATTGTTTTAAGTTGCTGATCTCAAATCTCAAATGCATTTAACAACCCTACAATTGTACTCTCCTCCCCTTATGATTACTGTTTTTGACATCATATTTTACATCTAATTATTTTGTGTATCCCCAAACTGCTTACTGTAGATACAGATGATATTACTACTTTTGGCTTTTAACCTTCCTACTAGCTTTGTACATGGTTGATTTTCTATCTTTACTGTATAATTTTTTAATCTGTCTCCTAAGGCAAAGGAAACAAAAGCCAAAATAAACAAATGGGACCTAATTAAACCAAAAAGCTTTCACACAGCAAAGGAAACCATCAACAAAATGAAAAGACAACCTACTGAATGGGGGGAGATATTTGGGAATGAGATGACCAATAAGAGGTTAATATCCAAAATATATAAACAGCTCATACAACTCAATAGGAAAAAGCAAACCACCTGATTGAAAAATGGGCAGAAGGAACAGGATAGAAAGCCCAGAGATGAACCCACGCACATATGGTCACCTTATCTTTGATAAAGGAGGCAGGAATGTACAGTGGAGAAAGGACAGCCTCTTCAATAAGTGGTGCTGGGAAAACTGGACAGGTACATGTAAAAGTATGAGATTAGATCACTCCCTAACACCATACACAAAAATAAGCTCAAAATGGATTAAAGACCTAAATGTAACGCCAGAAACTATCAAACTCTTAGAGGAAAACATAGGCAGAACACTCTATGACATAAATCACAACAAGATCCTTTTGGACCCACCTCCTAGAGAAATGGAAATAAAAACAAAGATAAACAAATGGGACCTAATGAAACTTCAAAGCTGTTGCACAGCAAAGGAAACCATAAACAAGACCAAAGACAACCCTCGGAATGGGACAAAATATTTCCAAATGAAGCAACTGACAAAGGATTAATCTCCAAAATTTATAAGCAGCTCATGCAGCTCAGTAGCAAACAAACAAACAACCCGATCCAAAAACGGGCAGAAGACCTAAATAGACATTTCTCCAAAGAAGATATACAGACTCCCAACAAACATATGAAAGAATGCTCAACATCATTAATCATTAGAGAAATGCAAGTCAAAACTACAATGAGATATCATCTCACACCAGTCAGAATGGCCATCATCTAAAAGTCTAGAAACAATAAATGCTGGAGAGGGTGTGGAGAAAAGGGAACACTCTTGCACTGCTGGTGGGAATGTGAATTGGTACAGCCACTATGGGGAACAGTATGGAGGTTCCTTAAAAAACTACAAATAGAACTGCCATATGACCCAGCAATCCCACTACTGGGCATATACCCTGAGAAAACCGTAATTCAAAAAGAGTCATGTACCAAAATGTTCATTGCAGCTCTATTCACAATAGCCCGGAGCTGGAAACAACCTAAGTGTCCATCTTTGGAAGAATGGATAAAGAAGATGTGGCACATATATACAATGGAATATTACTCAGCCATAAAAAGAAACGAAATTGAGCTATTTGTAATGAGGTGGATGGACCTAGAGTCTGTCATACAGAGTGAAGTCAGTCAGAAAGAGAAAGACAAATACCGTATGCTAACACATAGTTATGGAATTTAAGGGAAAAAAATGTCATGAAGAACCTAGGGGTAAGACAGGAATAAAGACACAGACCTACTAGAGAACGGACTTGAGGATATGGAGAGGGGCAAGGGTAAGCTCTGACAAAGCGAGAGAGAGGCATGGACATATATACACTACCAAATGTAAAACAGATAGCTACTGGGAAGCAGCCGCATAGCACAGGGAGATCAGCTCAGTGCTTTGTGACCACCTAGAAGGGTGGGATAGGGAGGATGGGAGGGAGGGAGACGCAAGAGGGAAGAGATATGGGAACATATGTATATGTATAACTGATTCACTGTGTTATAAGGCAGAAACTAACACACCATTGTAAAGCGATTATACTCCAATAAAGATGTAGAAAAAAAAGTTTATACAACTCTCCTCAATACTCTGTAATAACGTATATGGGAACAGAATCTAAAAAACAGTGGATATATGTATAACTGATTCACTTTGCTGTACACCGGAAACTAACACAACATTGTAAATCAACTACACTCCAATAAAAATCAATTAACAAAAATGGGCAGAAGAGGTGAACAGACATTTTTCCAAAGAAGACATAACAGTCGGGCAACAGGCACATGAAAAGATGCTCAACATCACTAACCGTCAGAGAAATACAAATCAAACCACCATGAGATACCACCTCACACCTGTAAGAACACCTAACATCAAAACGACCACAAATAACAAATGTTGGCTAGGTTGTGAAATAAAGGGGACCCCCGTACACTGTTGGTGGGAATGTGAATTGGTGCAGCCACTGTGGAAAACAGTGTGGAGGTTCCTCAAAAAACTAAATAGAATTACCATATGATACAGCAATTCCACCCCTGGGTATACATCCAAAGAAAACTAAAACACTACTTTGAAAAGATACATGCAGCTGAATGTTCATGCCAGCATTATTTATGACAGCCAAAATATGGAAACAACCTAAGTGTCCATCAACAGATGAACAGCTAAAGAAGATGTGATGTGATACATATATGCATGTGTGTGTCTGTGTGTATGTATATACTCAGCCATAAAAAAAAAGAGTGAAATTTTGTCATTTACAACAACATGGATAGACTTGTAGGGTATTATGCATAGTGAAATAAGTCAGACAGAGAAAGACAAATACTGTTATGTTATCACTTAAACATGGAATCCAGAAAATAAAACAAACTAGTGAATATAACAAAAAAGAAACAGATTCACAGACATAGAGAACAAACTCGTGGTTACAAGTGGGGAGAGGCAAGATGGGGTAAGAGATGAAGAGGTATAAACTACTATGTTTAAAGTAATTAAGCTACAAGGATATATTGTACAACACAGGGAATACAGCCAATATTTATCTTTTGGCCGTACCCCGCAGCACACGGGGATCTTAGTTCCCTGAACAGGGACTGAACCCGGGGCCCCTGCAGTGGAAGCATGGAGTCTTAACCACTGGACCACCAGGCAAGGGTCTATAGCCAATATTTTATAATAACTATAAATGGAGTATAATCTTTAGGAATTGTTCATCATTATCTTGTACACCTGAAACGTAACACTGTAACTCCATTATACCTCAATTTTTAAAAAACTAAAATAAAAACCGACAATGACATATCACTTCATACCTGTTAGGATGGCTTTTATCAAAAGGCAAGAAATTAAAAGTGTTGGCGAGTACGTGGAGAAAAGTGAGCCCTCCTGCGGTGTCGGTGGGAATGTAAACTGGCACAGCCACTATGGAGAACGGTCTGAAGATTCCTTAGAAATGCAGGAATAGAACTACCATATGATCCAGCTATCCCACTTCTGAGTATTTATCCAAAGTATATGAAAACACTAACTTGAAAACACTTATGCACCCCCATGTTCATTGCAGCATTATTTACAATAGTCAAGGTATAGCAACAACCGCAGTGCCCATCAACCAATAAATGAATAAAGAAGAGGTGAAACACAATATATACAATATAGATACGGCCATAGAAAAAAAATAAAATCTGGCCATTTGCCACAGCATGGATGGACACTGAGAGTATTATGCTAAGTGAAAGAAGTCAGCTAGAGAAAGCCAAATACCATGTGATTTCACATAGATATGGAATTTTAAAAAAACATACAAAGTAAATGAACAAACCACACCAAACAAAAACAAACATGTAGATACAGAGAACAGAGTAGTGGCTACCAGAGGGGAAAGGGTGAAATGGATAAAGAGGATCAACTCTGTGGTGACTATACAAACTAAATCTTTGTTGGTGAGCATGCTGTAGTGTGTACAGAAGTAGAAATATAATGTTGTCCATATGAAACTTATATAAGGTTATAAACAAATGTTACCTCAATAAAAAATAATTTTTAAAAAAGATATACATATAGCAATGATTAAAATGACTATTCGTGGAATTTAAGTTCCAGTTATGGAGGGAAGTGAAGAACTGATAGTTTAAGTTTCACTGAAAAGATGAATTTTTCCAGAAGGGCATAAGCATTGATGGAGTTTGGATATGTAAAGGGCTAAGCTAGAAAGTTAGGAGGTAGCCACTACTCTGAGAATAAATCTTTTAAATTGTGATTACAGAGGGGGTCACAATTTGGAGTAATTGTTACTGAGCCACGTTTATTTGCCTCACACACAGAAAGCCCAACTCTGAGATAGAGAGGTTTGCAGCAGAGAAAGGGTTTATTCACAAGGCAGTCAAGCAAGGAGAAAGGAGAACAAATCTCAAATCCATCTCCCCAAAGGCCAGGGGCTAGGGATATTTACTGGATAAAGAATTAGGGTGGCCTGAGGTGCAGGGAGTGTGGGGAAAGGTGACTGGAAATGAGAAAAAGATCGGGTCGGGACTTCCCTGGTGGCACAGTGGTTAAGAATCCGCCTACCAAAATAAAAAAAAAGAATCCGCCTACCAATGCAGGGGACATGGGTTCGAGCCCTGGTCTGGGAAGATCTCACATGCCTCGGAGCAACTAAGCCCTTGAGCCACAAGTACTGAGCCTGCACTCTAGAGCCTGCGTGCCACAACTACTGAGCCCGTGTGCCACAACTGCTGAAGCCCACGCTCCTAGTGTCCGTGTTCCACAACAAGAGAAGCCACCACAATGAGAGGCCTGCACACTGCAACGAAGAGAAGCCCCCGCTCACTGCAAATAGAGAAAGCCCGTATGCAGCAACGAAGACCCAACGCAGCCAAAAATAAATAAATTAAATAAATAAATACATTTAAAAAAAAAGATGTATCGTTATTCTCGGCAGGTGCAACTAAGCTACGTGCTTCTTCAGAGGATGCACGTTCAGAAAACGGCGACATTAGCATATTCTTAGGGTGGAGGTTTTGGCCCTCTGACATCAAATGGCCACCGATCAGACACTCTCGCATGCCCGAGGGGAGAGGCGGTTGTCCCAACCAGTCTTAACCAGCTGAAGTTCAAACTGGACAACTGACTCCAAGTTCCAAAAAAACAACTCGGGCAAACATCTTAAGACTCTTACATCAGAGGTACTTATCTATAGGGGTCGTGAAGAGGCCTTGTAGCTTACTCTTTAGGCTACATCATGCTTGGGGGATATGCAAGTTTTTGTAAAAACAGTTAAAGTGAGCTTGACCAGCGAAGGCAGTTTACAGTTTACTATTTACTAATTAAGTTATAGTCTAATGGATGTAACTGATGACTACCATATAAGTTTCATAATGACAAGGTAAAGAGTATGAGTCAATGAGGTAGGAGGGAGGACAAAATTACTGAAGAGGAAGAGAACTGAGAAGCCAAGATGTGGGGGGAGGAGGGATCCCTGACAATATTAAACTCACCACAAACTACAGCAGATGTGCAATGAGTGAGAATTACAGTGAATCAAGTGCGAAAGTCTTCAAAGACTGTGATAGAGACATTTGCTACACATACATTTGATAAGTGACTGGTAGTAGTATGACTGAACCCCAATGTCTTTAAACAATATTTTGTTTATTTACAGAATGTGGTAATACTATGAAGGCCATAGAGAGAGGGATGAGATAGAGAGTAAGTGAAGAAACCATTCCAAACAAAATGGTCACAAATGCCCTTTTCAAGAAAGTGCCCTCAGAGTTGGTCTTTGAAGAACGAACCAGCACTGCAAAAAGTTGGAGGAAAAGTTGAAACCTAATTTTTTTAAGTAAAAAAAACCCAAGAAGATGGGAATATTTCAAAGAATTAAATATAATATTGGCTAATAAGCATGTGAAAAAAATGATCCACCTTGACTGGCAATCAGAAATGCAAAATGAAAACACAATGATATAGCATTTTACTACACCAGGTTGGAAAACAGTTAAGAGTCTATCAATAAGAAATGTTTACAAGGATGTAATGAAATGGAAACATACTCCGCTCACAGGAGTTTAAACTGTGAAAAATATTTTGGGGGAAAAAAAGAGGAAGGCGTTACCTATTAACATTTTTTAAATCTTTTTAAAATAATTTTTAAATTTATTTATTTGTTTGTTTGTTTATTTAGTTGTTTATTTTTGGCCGTGTCTGGTCTTCGGTGCTGCATGCTGGCTTTTCTCTAGTTGAGGCCAGCAGGGGCTACTCTTGGTTGCAGTGCGCGGGCTTCTCATTGCAGTGGCTTCTCTTGTTGCAGAGCACAGGCTCTAGGCACAAGGGCTTCAGCAGTTGCGGCGCACGGGTTTTGCTGCTCTGCAGCATGTGGGGTCTTCCCAGATCAGGGATCAAACCCATGTCCCCTGCATTGGCAGGCAGATTCTTAACCACTGCGTCACCAGGGAAGTCCCTACCTATTAACTTGAAAAGACACACACAGGACCAATTATAGTAATTCACTCTTAGGTGTATGCAATAAATGTATGAGTTAAGAGTTCATGATTTAAAACCAGAGAAGTCTGCACTGGATGCCTATATCTAACACAAACTTGGTACATATTTAATTTTTGAAACCTCACTTGACCACTCTGAGCTTCAGGTGTTGTGAAAAGTAAAAAACATCATTTTTTTCCAAAGAGGGCAGGAAGACACTTTTGCAGGTCATAGATAACTTTTATGGTTTTGATTGTGGTGATAGTTTCACGAGTGTATTCTTATCTACAAACTCAAGTTGTTTACATTAAATGTGTACAGCTTTTAGTACATACCTTAACTACTGTGCCACCAGGGTCCTGGTGGCGCAGTAGTTAAGAATCCGCATGCCGGGTTCGAGCCCTGGTCCGGGAAGATCCCACATGCCGTGGAGCAAATAAGCCCATGTGCCGCAACTACTGAGCCTGCACTCTAGAGCCCAAGAGCCACGACTACTGAGCCTGCGTCCCACAACTACAGAAGCCCGTGTGCCTAGAGCCCGTGCTCCGCAACAAACAGAAGCCACCGCAACGAGAAGCCTGTGCACCGCAGCGAAGACTAGCCCCCGCTCGCTGCAACTAGAGAAAGCCCGCACGCAGCAACAAAGACCCAACGCAGCCAAAAGTACATAAAAATAAACAATTTTTTCAAAACAAAGATCAGGGCTTCCCAGGTGGCACAGTGGTTGAGGGTCCGCCTGCCGACGCAGGGGACACGGGTTCGTGTCCCGGTCCGGGAAGATCCCGCAGGCCGCGGAGGGGCTGGGCCCGTGAGCCATGGCCGCTGAGCCAGCGCGTCTGGAGCCTGTGCTCCGCAACGGGAGAGGCCACAACAGTGAGAGGCCCGCGTACCGCCAAATAAATAAATTAATTTAATTTAATTTAATTTAATTTAATTTAATAAATGAAGATCATTTTTTAAACCTCAGTAGAATGGTTGACATATAATAAATACTGAATAAAACAATTTAATTATACTAAGATTGTTTTAATTTTATAACAGCTTTTATCTTCAGGAAGGAACTGCCACAAATATTTGACTATTAAGACAGAGCTTTACCTAAACATATATGAGTATTTTCCATTTACTCCTGGAATGAAAGCACAAGCATTAAAGGAATTTCATGGAACGTTTTATGTTGCCAGGGGGGTGGTCTATTTGAGTGGTTTTTTTCTCTAGAATGCCTGAAATCAAAGGAAAATATTAACCTTAAAGGTGACTGATATTTAAAGTTCCATTTTCGGTGTATCTTTTTTTCTCTAAAAATGAAGTACACGAGTATTCTGGCCCCTGGAGGACTTTAACAGTAGCTTTCTACCAACCACAGCCCCGGCTGTTGGGCAGCACAGATACCGCGAGGTCTACGGGGCGGGGCCTTGGAGGGGGCGGGGCTTCGCGTGACATTTTGCGAGTAGGATTTCACTGGCTTCACCGGCCACATCTTTCGCTGTCTGTTGCGTAGACGAATCGGCGTGACGAGCTGAAGATTCGAAGGCGCCAGGCCCAGCCCCGCGCCAGACGCCGTTCCCCTAGAAACCTGAACTGCAGGACCAACTGCAGGAGGCGGCCCCGGAGCTCCGAGGACTCGTCCCGTATCGCGCCGTCCTGCCGTCCCCGCATCGCGCCGCCCCGCCCCGGCTTGCCTCAGCCGTCGTCGAAACCCGTCACAGCGTGCAGGATCGAGCGCCTCCTCGCCCTCTGCCAGGCCCCGGGGGCGCCGTCCGTCGGTCGAGGTCATGGGCAAACGGCCCCACAGGCCCAGTGCCTACCCTGCGGACTGGTGGGGACCGCAGACCGAAGGACCCGGCCCCGCCAAGCGCCGCCGAACGGAGGAGCCCGAGGACCCCGAGTCCGAGTCCGAGGCGGCGCCCAGCCTGGACAACCTGACGGGACCTCCGGCCGCGGACGCGCTCACTTCCGTAGTGGTGCTGCCCGCCGGCTGTGCCCTGCACCTGCCCCTAGATGACGTCGACGTGCTGCTGGCGCCCAAGCCCACGTCCGTGCTGCAAGTGTCTCTCGGAGATCACATCCTCACGCTGGTCCCCGAGGCCCTCCTGGGCTGGGGCGTGGAAGGCCCGTGGGGACAGGGCCTGCAACGGGCCGCTTTCCTGAGCGCTCCAGGGGAGTACATGGCCCGGGAGCCGGGATTCTTCTGCGCAGCTGTCCCAGAGATCGCCCGCCAAGAAGAGGCCAACCAGGAGGAAGCAGACGCCGAGCTCCTGCCGCCTGGGATGGAGGCTGAAACCGGCTCCGTCACTGAGCTCCGCAGCCCCACCGCAAGGGTGTCGGGACCCAGCGCGCAGGGCTTTGTCCCAGAGCCCCGTCCTCGGGCGCCCAATCCTAGTCTAGAGAAACGCTCTCCTCACCACGACGACAACCTGCACTTGCACCTTCGGGCGCTCTCCCTCGACTCACCACTCCAACCTCTACCTCCCTCTCCGAGTCCGGGTCCTCACGAGCGCCCCCAACGCCCTTACCGTCCTAAGCGCGAGGCCCAGAGATGTCTGTTCCCGGAATGAACTGCACCCCGGTGTACACACACACACACACGCACACACACACACACACACACACACACACACACACACACTCTGGCTACCATCCTGGAGGCCCAATGGATTTCCCGGCGTCTTTTACACTGAATGTCCTACAACCTGGAAATTAAGCATCTCGTGGGCCAACAACTCCTTTTTCCCTCCAGACTGGCTCTAGTAGCAGGAGAAGACGTCAGGAAAAGAAAGCAGACTCTAGACCTCATCTTTGAAATGGAAAATCTGCCCAGGGATACCGGACAATGTGTGTTCAGACGTCTGGACTTCTTTACAACATCATTCTCAGGCCTATCCATTCCCGCTTGTTTGCATTGGTTATTTTCTATCAAATTCTTCTCTCTCCAGCACCATACCCTATTGCTACCCTATTTCTCCCCAAACCAATAAATAACTGGATTTCTCATGTTATATGTTTTCCCATGCATTTATGAAGATTTTTAGCCATGGCTTTTCTCTTTCTTGGTGTTTTGAGCTGCTCTCCTGGAAAGTTGCAAAATAGTATGATGGTTACTATACATAATTGTATGATGTTTGTTCATAGCTTCCTCTTAACCTGAGGAAGTTCTCTTCCAGTCAAGTTCACTTTTCATTATGAATAAATGCTGGATTTTATCAGATGTTTTCAGCATGTATTAGGATATGCATTTCCTTTTTAAATCTCTCCCTCCGGTTATTTTGACTCAGAGACTGATGTAAAATGTTTGCATTCCTGCTATTCCACATTATTCATACCTTTTAAATTCTACCCCGAGTTTTTTCTTTTGTAAATCAAACCTCTAACTTTTAAAACATTAATTTAGGGGCCTCCCTGGTGGCGCAGTGGTTAAGAATCTGCCTGCTAATGCAGGGGACATGGGTTCGAGCCCTGGTCTGGGAAGATCCCACATGCCGTGGAGCAACTAAGCCCATGAGCCACAGCTGAAGCCCACGCACCTACAGCCCATGCTTCGCCACCAGAGAAGCCACTGCAGTGAGAAGCCCGTGCACCTCAACGAAGAGTAGCCCCCGCTCACCGCAACTAGAGAAAGCCCGTGCGCAGCAACGAAGACTCCATGCAGCCAAAAATAAATAAATAAAAATTTTAAAAAATAAAACATTAATTAATTACCATATTTCTTTCACATTTTTATAAAAGAAATAAAATCTACAGGTAAAGCTGAAAACAAGATGGTTTCAGTTTTTTTAAACATCAATACTATTTATATTCACCAACATGCTTTACCACTTCCTCTCTACCTTTTTATTCTTATATTCCACTCTCAAAGTCTAGCCTCAATTTTCTTCTTGCTGAAGAATATACTTTAATAGTTCTTTCCACTATACCCTATGTGTAGTAAATTATCTTGGTTTTGTAAATCTCAACATGTTTTGTGTAGTACACTCTCATAGTCTTGTATATCTGAAAATTTTTATTATGTATTCATTCCTAGTTCTAAAGTGTTATTTAAGTACTTTAAAGACATTACTCCATTGTTCTGCCATTTTTTATTGTTGTTGCAGGCAAGAGGTCTCTGCCAATCAAGTTGTTGTTCCTTTTATATTTGACTCAGCTGTTCATTAGCACATTTTTAAATTTTATTTTATTTTTTAATTGAAGTATAGTTGATTTACATTGCTGTGTTACTTTCTGGTGTACAGCAAAGTTATATATTTTTTCCATATTCTTTTACATGGTTATGGTTTATTACAGGATATTGAATATAGTTCCCTGTGCTATACAGTAGGACCTTGTTGTTTATCTGTTTTACACTGAATACATAATAGTTTTATATCTGCTAATCCCAAACTCCTAATTTATCTCTCCCCCACCCTCTTTCCCCTTTGGTAAACATAAGGTTGTTTTCTATGTCTGTGAGTCTATTTCTGTTTTGTAAATAACTTCATTTGTGTCATATTTTAGATTCCACATATAAGTGATATCATATGATATTTATCTTTCTTTGACTTACTTCACTTAGTATGATAATCTCTAGGTCCATCCATGTTGCTACAAATGGCATCATCTCACTCTCATTTATGGCTGAGTAGTATTGCATTGTATAGGTATGCCACATCTTTTTATCCATTCATCTGTAGATAGACATTTAGGTTGCTTCCATGTCTTGGGTTTTTTTTTCATTTATTTATTTATTTATTTAATTTTTGGCTGTGTTGGGTTTTGTTGCTGCACATGGGCTTTCTCTAGTTGCAGCGAGCGGGGGCTACTCTTCGTTGCAGGGCGCAGGCTTCTCATTATGGTGGCTTCCCTTGTTGCAGAGCACGGGCTCTAGGCACACAGGCCCCAGTAATTGTGGCATGTGGGCTCAGTAGCTGTGGCTCGTGGGCTCCAGGCTAGCGGGCTTCAGTAGTTGTGGCACACGGGCTTAGTTGCTTGGTGGCATGTGGGGTCTTCCCAGCCCAGGGCTCAAACCTGTGTCCCCTGCACTGGCAGGCAGATTCTTAACCACTGCGCCACCAAGGAAGTCGCCAGTTGGCTATTTTAAATAGTGCTACTATGAACATTGGGGTGCATGTATCTTTTCAAATTAGAGTTTTCTCGGGATATTTGCCCAGGAGTGGGACTGCTGGACCATATAGCAACTCTTTTAAGTTTCTTAAGGAATCTCCATACTGTTCTCCATAATGGCTGCACCAATTTACATTCCCTTCAACACTGTAGGAGAGTTCCCTTTTCTCCACACCCTGTCCAGCACTTATTATATGTGGACTTTTTAATGATGCTCATGCTGACCAGTGTGACGTGATACCTCATTGTAGTTTTGATTTGCATTTGTCTAGTAATTAGTGATGTTGAGCATATTTTCATGTGCTTTTTGGCCTTCTGTATGTCTTCTTTGGAGAAATGTCTATTTAGGTCTTCTGCCCATTTTTTTTTTTTTTTTTTTTTTGCGGTATACGGGCCTCTCACTGTTGTGGCCTCTCCCGTTGCGGAGCACAGGCTCCGGATGCACAGGCTCAGCAGCCATGGCTCACGGGCCCAGCCACTACGTGGCATGGGGGATCTTTCCGGCCGGGGCACGAACCCGTGTCCCCTGCATCGTCAGGCCTACTCTCAACCACTGCGCCACCAGGGAAGCCCTACACTAAAGTCTTTAATGCATTGAGATGACTTTTGTGTGTGGTGTGAGATAGTGGTCTAGTTTCTTTTTTTTTTCCTTAGCATGTGGCTGTCCAGATTTCCCAACACCATTTTTTAATCTAAATTTATTTATTTATTTATTTTTGGCTCATTGGGTCTTCGTTGCAGTGCATGGGCTTCTCATTGCAGTGGCTTCTCTTGTTGCGGAGCACAGGCTCTAGGCACACGGGCTTTGGTAGTTGTGGCACAGGGCCTCAGTAGTTGTGGCTCGCGGGCTCTAGGGCACAGGCTCAGTAGTTGTGGCGCACGGGCTTAGTTGCTCCGTGGCATGTGGGATCTTGCCAGACCAGGAATCGAACCCGTGTCCCCCTGCATTGGCAGATGGATTTTTAACCACTGCACCACCAGGGAAGTTCCCCCGTCACCATTTATTGAAGAGACTGTCCTTTTCCATTGTACGCTCTTTGCTTCCTTGCCATGAATTCATTATCCATATATGTATGGATTTACTCCCAGGTTCTCAGTTATGTTCCATTGACCTATGTATCTGCTTTTCTGCAAATATAATGCTGTTTTGATTATTGTAGCTTTATAATATAGTTTTAAATCAGAGAGTGTGATACCTCCAACTCTGTTCTTTTTATCAGGATTGCTTTGGCTGTTCAGGGTCTCTTATGGTTTCATGTAAATCTAAGACTTTTTTATTCTATTTTTGCGAAAAATATCCTTGGGACTTTGATAGAGATTGCATTGAATCTGAAGATTGCTTTAGGTAATAGAGACATTTGAACGATGTTATTTCTTCCAATCCATGAGCACAGAACACTTTTCTACTTATTTGTCTCCTCAGGCAAGGGAAACACAAGCAAAAGTAAACAAATAGGATTACATCAAACTAAGAAGTTTCTGCACAGTAAAGGAAACCAGCAACAAAATGAAAAGGGAACCTACCTAATGGAAGAAGATACTTGCAAATCATATATCCAGTAAGGGGTTAACATCCAAAATATAGAAAGAACTCACAACAACAACAACAAAAATGAAACAACCCCAAAATGGGTATAGGACATTTTCCAAAGAAGACATAGATGGCCAATAGACACATGAAAAGATGTTCAACATCACAAATTATTAGAGAAATGCAAATCAAAACCACAAAAGTCTATTTCTCTTAAAGTCTATGTCTCATGTAAGTATTGCTCCCCAGCTTTCTTTTTATTTCCATTTGCATGGAGTATCTTTTTCCATCCCCTCACTTTCAGTCTATGTGTGTCTTTAGATCTGAAGTGAGTCTCTTGTAGGCAGCATATATATGGGTCTTGTTTTTGTATCCATTCAGCCACTCTTTTTTTTTTCAAAACAAACAACTTTTTATTGAAGTATAGTTGATTTACAATGTTGTATTAGTTTCAGGTGTACAGCAAAGCGATCTATATATGTATATATTCTTTTTCAGATTCTTTTCCATTATAAGTTATTATATACAAAATATTGAATAGAGTTCCCTGTGCCATACAGTAGGTCCTCATTTATCTATCGCCCTATGTCTTTTGATTGGAGCATTTAGTCCATTTACTTTGTATAATTATTGATGTGTATGTTCTTAATGCCATTTTATTAACTGTTTTGACGTTGTTTTGTAGTGCTTTTTTCTTCCTTTCTTCTTCTTTCATTCTTTTGTCTTGTGATTTGATGACTATCTTTAATGTCATGTTCAAATCCTTGCCTCTTTTTTCTGTGTGCATCTATTATAGATTTTTCTGTTTGTGTCTATCATGAAGTTTATATACAGTGATATATTGTTATATGTGATTGTTTTAAGTTGCTGATCTCAAATCTCAAATGCATTTAACAACCCTACAATTGTACTCTCCTCCCCTTATGATTACTGTTTTTGACATCATATTTTACATCTAATTATTTTGTGTATCCCCAAACTGCTTACTGTAGATACAGATGATATTACTACTTTTGGCTTTTAACCTTCCTACTAGCTTTGTACATGGTTGATTTTCTATCTTTACTGTATAATTTTTTAATCTGTCTCCTAAGGCAAAGGAAACAAAAGCCAAAATAAACAAATGGGACCTAATTAAACCAAAAAGCTTTCACACAGCAAAGGAAACCATCAACAAAATGAAAAGACAACCTACTGAATGGGGGGAAATATTTGGGAATGAGATGACCAATAAGAGGTTAATATCCAAAATATATAAACAGCTCATACAACTCAATAGGAAAAAGCAAACCACCTGATTGAAAAATGGGCAGAAGGAACAGGATAGAAAGCCCAGAGATGAACCCACGCACATATGGTCACCTTATCTTTGATAAAGGAGGCAGGAATGTACAGTGGAGAAAGGACAGCCTCTTCAATAAGTGGTGCTGGGAAAACTGGACAGGTACATGTAAAAGTATGAGATTAGATCACTCCCTAACACCATACACAAAAATAAGCTCAAAATGGATTAAAGACCTAAATGTAACGCCAGAAACTATCAAACTCTTAGAGGAAAACATAGGCAGAACACTCTATGACATAAATCACAACAAGATCCTTTTGGACCCACCTCCTAGAGAAATGGAAATAAAAACAAAGATAAACAAATGGGACCTAATGAAACTTCAAAGCTGTTGCACAGCAAAGGAAACCATAAACAAGACCAAAGACAACCCTCGGAATGGGACAAAATATTTCCAAATGAAGCAACTGACAAAGGATTAATCTCCAAAATTTATAAGCAGCTCAATAGCAAACAAACAAACAACCCGATCCAAAAACGGGCAGAAGACCTAAATAGACATTTCTCCAAAGAAGATATACAGACTCCCAACAAACATATGAAAGAATGCTCAACATCATTAATCATTAGAGAAATGCAAGTCAAAACTACAATGAGATATCATCTCACACCAGTCAGAATGGCCATCATCTAAAAGTCTAGAAACAATAAATGCTGGAGAGGGTGTGGAGAAAAGGGAACACTCTTGCACTGCTGGTGGGAATGTGAATTGGTACAGCCACTATGGGGAACAGTATGGAGGTTCCTTAAAAAACTACAAATAGAACTGCCATATGACCCAGCAATCCCACTACTGGGCATATACCCTGAGAAAACCGTAATTCAAAAAGAGTCATGTACCAAAATGTTCATTGCAGCTCTATTCACAATAGCCCGGAGCTGGAAACAACCTAAGTGTCCATCTTTGGAAGAATGGATAAAGAAGATGTGGCACATATATACAATGGAATATTACTCAGCCATAAAAAGAAACGAAATTGAGCTATTTGTAATGAGGTGGATGGACCTAGAGTCTGTCATACAGAGTGAAGTCAGTCAGAAAGAGAAAGACAAATACCGTATGCTAACACATAGTTATGGAATTTAAGGGAAAAAAATGTCATGAAGAACCTAGGGGTAAGACAGGAATAAAGACACAGACCTACTAGAGAACGGACTTGAGGATATGGAGAGGGGCAAGGGTAAGCTCTGACAAAGCGAGAGAGAGGCATGGACATATATACACTACCAAATGTAAAACAGATAGCTACTGGGAAGCAGCCGCATAGCACAGGGAGATCAGCTCAGTGCTTTGTGACCACCTAGAAGGGTGGGATAGGGAGGATGGGAGGGAGGGAGACGCAAGAGGGAAGAGATATGGGAACATATGTATATGTATAACTGATTCACTGTGTTATAAGGCAGAAACTAACACACCATTGTAAAGCGATTATACTCCAATAAAGATGTAGAAAAAAAAGTTTATACAACTCTCCTCAATACTCTGTAATAACGTATATGGGAACAGAATCTAAAAAACAGTGGATATATGTATAACTGATTCACTTTGCTGTACACCGGAAACTAACATAACATTGTAAATCAACTACACTCCAATAAAAATCAATTAACAAAAATGGGCAGAAGAGGTGAACAGACATTTTACCAAAGAAGACATAACAGTCGGGCAACAGGCACATGAAAAGATGCTCAACATCACTAACCGTCAGAGAAATACAAATCAAACCACCATGAGATACCACCTCACACCTGTAAGAACACCTAACATCAAAACGACCACAAATAACAAATGTTGGCTAGGTTGTGAAATAAAGGGGACCCCCGTACACTGTTGGTGGGAATGTGAATTGGTGCAGCCACTGTGGAAAACAGTGTGGAGGTTCCTCAAAAAACTAAATAGAATTACCATATGATACAGCAATTCCACCCCTGGGTATACATCCAAAGAAAACTAAAACACTACTTTGAAAAGATACATGCAGCTGAATGTTCATGGCAGCATTATTTATGACAGCCAAAATATGGAAACAACCTAAGTGTCCATCAACAGATGAACAGCTAAAGAAGATGTGATGTGATACATATATGCATGTGTGTGTCTGTGTGTATGTATATACTCAGCCATAAAAAAAAAGAGTGAAATTTTGTCATTTACAACAACATGGATAGACTTGTAGGGTATTATGCATAGTGAAATAAGTCAGACAGAGAAAGACAAATACTGTTATGTTATCACTTAAACATGGAATCCAGAAAATAAAACAAACTAGTGAATATAACAAAAAAGAAACAGATTCACAGACATAGAGAACAAACTCGTGGTTACAAGTGGGGAGAGGCAAGATGGGGTAAGAGATGAAGAGGTATAAACTACTATGTTTAAAGTAATTAAGCTACAAGGATATATTGTACAACACAGGGAATACAGCCAATATTTATCTTTTGGCCGTACCCCGCAGCACACGGGGATCTTAGTTCCCTGAACAGGGACTGAACCCGGGGCCCCTGCAGTGGAAGCATGGAGTCTTAACCACTGGACCGCCAGGCAAGGGTCCATAGCCAATATTTTATAATAACTATAAATGGAGTATAATCTTTAGGAATTGTTCATCATTATCTTGTACACCTGAAACATAACACTGTAACTCCATTATACCTCAATTTTTAAAAAACTAAAAAAAAAACCGACAATGACATATCACTTCATACCTGTTAGGATGGCTTTTATCAAAAGGCAAGAAATTAAAAGTGTTGGCGAGAACGTGGAGAAAAGTGAGCCCTCCTGCGGTGTCGGTGGGAATGTAAACTGGCACAGCCACTATGGAGAACGGTCTGAAGATTCCTTAGAAATGCAGGAGTAGAACTACCATATGATCCAGCTATCCCACTTCTGAGTATTTATCCAAAGTATATGAAAACACTAACTTGAAAACACTTATGCACCCCCATGTTCATTGCAGCATTATTTACAATAGTCAAGGTATAGCAACAACCACAGTGCCCATCAACCAATAAATGAATAAAGAAGAGGTGAAACACAATATATACAATATAGATACGGCATAGAAAAAAAAATCTGGCCATTTGCCACAGCATGGATGGACACTGAGAGTATTATGCTAAGTGAAAGAAGTCAGCTAGAGAAAGCCAAATACCATGTGATTTCACATAGATATGGAATTAAAAAAAACATACAAAGTAAATGAACAAACCACACCAAACAAAAACAAACATGTAGATACAGAGAACAGAGTAGTGGCTACCAGAGGGGAAAGGGTGAAATGGATAAAGAGGATCAACTCTGTGGTGACTATACAAACTAAATCTTTGTTGGTGAGCATGCTGTAGTGTGTACAGAAGTAGAAATATAATGTTGTCCATATGAAACTTATATAAGGTTATAAACAAATGTTACCTCAATAAAAAATAATTTTTAAAAAAGATATACATATAGCAATGATTAAAATGACTATTCGTGGAATTTAAGTTCCAGTTATGGAGGGAAGTGAAGAACTGATAGTTTAAGTTTCACTGAAAAGATGAATTTTTCCAGAAGAGCATAAGCATTGATGGAGTTTGGATATGTAAAGGGCTAAGCTAGAAAGTTAGGAGGTAGCCACTACTCTGAGAATAAATCTTTTAAATTGTGATTACAGAGGGGGTCACAATTTGGAGTAATTGTTACTGAGCCACGTTCATTTGCCTCACACACAGAAAGCCCAACTCTGAGATAAAGAGGATTGCAGCAGTGAAAGGGTTTATTCACAAGGCAGTCAAGCAAGGAGAAAGGAGAACAAATCTCAAATCCATCTCCCCAAAGGCCAGGGGCTAGGGATATTTACTGGATAAAGAATTAGGGTGGCCTGAGGTGCAGGGAGTGTGGGGAAAGGTGACTGGAAATGAGAAAAAGATCGGGTCGGGACTTCCCTGGTGGCACAGTGGTTAAGAATCCGCCTACCAAAATAAAAAAAAAGAATCCGCCTACCAATGCAGGGGACATGGGTTCGAGCCCTGGTCTGGGAAGATCTCACATGCCTCGGAGCAACTAAGCCCTTGAGCCACAAGTACTGAGCCTGCACTCTAGAGCCTGCGTGCCACAACTACTGAGCCCGTGTGCCACAACTGCTGAAGCCCACGCTCCTAGTGTCCGTGTTCCACAACAAGAGAAGCCACCACAATGAGAGGCCTGCACACTGCAACGAAGAGAAGCCCCCGCTCACTGCAAATAGAGAAAGCCCGTATGCAGCAACGAAGACCCAACGCAGCCAAAAATAAATAAATTAAATAAATAAATACATTTAAAAAAAAAGATGTATCGTTATTCTCGGCAGGTGCAACTAAGCTACGTGCTTCTTCAGAGGATGCACGTTCAGAAAACGGCGACATTAGCATATTCTTAGGGTGGAGGTTTTGGCCCTCTGACATCAAATGGCCACCGATCAGACACTCTCGCATGCCCGAGGGGAGAGGCGGTTGTCCCAACCAGTCTTAACCAGCTGAAGTTCAAACTGGACAACTGACTCCAAGTTCCAAAAAAACAACTCGGGCAAACATCTTAAGACTCTTACATCAGAGGTACTTATCTATAGGGGTCGTGAAGAGGCCTTGTAGCTTACTCTTTAGGCTACATCATGCTTGGGGGATATGCAAGTTTTTGTAAAAACAGTTAAAGTGAGCTTGACCAGCGAAGGCAGTTTACAGTTTACTATTTACTAATTAAGTTATAGTCTAATGGATGTAACTGATGACTACCATATAAGTTTCATAATGACAAGGTAAAGAGTATGAGTCAATGAGGTAGGAGGGAGGACAAAATTACTGAAGAGGAAGAGAACTGAGAAGCCAAGATGTGGGGGGAGGAGGGATCCCTGACAATATTAAACTCACCACAAACTACAGCAGATGTGCAATGAGTGAGAATTACAGTGAATCAAGTGCGAAAGTCTTCAAAGACTGTGATAGAGACATTTGCTACACATACATTTGATAAGTGACTGGTAGTAGTATGACTGAACCCCAATGTCTTTAAACAATATTTTGTTTATTTACAGAATGTGGTAATACTATGAAGGCCATAGAGAGAGGGATGAGATAGAGAGTAAGTGAAGAAACCATTCCAAACAAAATGGTCAGAAATGCCCTTTTCAAGAAAGTGCCCTCAGAGTTGGTCTTTGAAGAACGAACCAGCACTGCAAAAAGTTGGAGGAAAAGTTGAAACCTAATTTTTTTAAGTAAAAAAAAACCCAAGAAGATGGGAATATTTCAAAGAATTAAATATAATATTGGCTAATAAGCATGTGAAAAAAATGATCCACCTTGACTGGCAATCAGAAATGCAAAATGAAAACACAATGATATAGCATTTTACTACACCAGGTTGGAAAACAGTTAAGAGTCTATCAATAAGAAATGTTTACAAGGATGTAATGAAATGGAAACATACTCCGCTCACAGGAGTTTAACCTGTGAAAAATATTTTGGGGGAAAAAAAGAGGAAGGCGTTACCTATTAACATTTTTTTAATCTTTTTTTATAATTTTTAAATTTATTTATTTGTTTGTTTATTTATTTATCTATTCATTTATTTTTGGCTGTGTCTGGTCTTCGGTGCTGCATGCTGGCTTTTCTCTAGTTGAGGCCAGCAGGGGCTACTCTTGGTTGCAGTGCGCGGGCTTCTCATTGCAGTGGCTTCTCTTGTTGCAGAGCACAGGCTCTAGGCACAAGGGCTTCAGTAGTTGTGGCGCATGGGTTTTGCTGCTCTGCAGCATGTGGGGTCTTCCCAGATCAGGGATCAAACCCATGTCCCCTGCATTGGCAGGCAGGTTCTTAACCACTGCGTCACCAGGGAAGTCCCTACCTATTAACTTGAAAAGACACACACAGGACCAATTATAGTAATTCACTCTTAGGTGTATGCAATAAATGTATGAGTTAAGAGTTCATGATTTAAAACCAGAGAAGTCTGCACTGGATGCCTATATCTAACACAAACTTGGTACATATTTAATTTTTGAAACCTCACTTGACCACTCTGAGCTTCAGGTGTTGTGAAAAGTAAAAAACATCATTTTTTTTTCAAAGAGGGCAGGAAGACACTTTTGCAGGTCATAGATAACTTTTATGGTTTTGATTGTGGTGATAGTTTCACGAGTGTATTCTTATCTACAAACTCAAGTTGTTTACATTAAATGTGTACAGCTTTTAGTACATACCTTAACTACTGTGCCACCAGGGTCCTGGTGGCGCAGTAGTTAAGAATCCACATGCCGGGTTCGAGCCCTGGTCCGGGAAGATCCCACATGCCGTGGAGCAAATAAGCCCATGTGCCGCAACTACTGAGCCTGCACTCTAGAGCCCAAGAGCCACGACTACTGAGCCTGCGTCCCACAACTACAGAAGCCCGTGTGCCTAGAGCCCGTGCTCCGCAACAAACAGAAGCCACCGCAAGGAGAAGCCTGTGCACCGCAGCGAAGACTAGCCCCCGCTCGCTGCAACTAGAGAAAGCCCGCACGCAGCAACAAAGACCCAACGCAGCCAAAAGTACATAAAAATAAACAATTTTTTCAAAACAAAGATCAGGGCTTCCCAGGTGGCACAGTGGTTGAGGGTCCGCCTGCCGACGCAGGGGACACGGGTTCGTGTCCCGGTCCGGGAAGATCCCGCAGGCCGCGGAGGGGCTGGGCCCGTGAGCCATGGCCGCTGAGCCAGCGCGTCTGGAGCCTGTGCTCCGCAACGGGAGAGGCCACAACAGTGAGAGGCCCGCGTACCGCCAAATAAATAAATTAATTTAATTTAATTTAATTTAATTTAATTTAATAAATGAAGATCATTTTTTAAACCTCAGTAGAATGGTTGACATATAATAAATACTGAATAAAACAATTTAATTATACTAAGATTGTTTTAATTTTATAACAGCTTTTATCTTCAGGAAGGAACTGCCACAAATATTTGACTATTAAGACAGAGCTTTACCTAAACATATATGAGTATTTTCCATTTACTCCTGGAATGAAAGCACAAGCATTAAAGGAATTTCATGGAACGTTTTATGTTGCCAGGGGGGTGGTCTATTTGAGTGGTTTTTTTCTCTAGAATGCCTGAAATCAAAGGAAAATATTAACCTTAAAGGTGACTGATATTTAAAGTTCCATTTTCGGTGTATCTTTTTTTCTCTAAAAATGAAGTACACGAGTATTCTGGCCCCTGGAGGACTTTAACAGTAGCTTTCTACCAACCACAGCCCCGGCTGTTGGGCAGCACAGATACCGCGAGGTCTACGGGGCGGGGCCTTGGAGGGGGCGGGGCTTCGCGTGACATTTTGCGACTAGGATTTCACTGGCTTCACCGGCCACATCTTTCGCTGTCTGTTGCGTAGACGAATCGGCGTGACGAGCTGAAGATTCGAAGGCGCCAGGCCCAGCCCCGCGCCAGACGCCGTTCCCCTAGAAACCTGAACTGCAGGACCAACTGCAGGAGGCGGCCCCGGAGCTCCGAGGACTCGTCCCGTATCGCGCCGTCCTGCTGTCCCCGCATCGCGCCGCCCCGCCCCGGCTTGCCTCAGCCGTCGTCGAAACCCGTCACAGCGTGCAGGATCGAGCGCCTCCTCGCCCTCTGCCAGGCCCCGGGGGCGCCGTCCGTCGGTCGAGGTCATGGGCAAACGGCCCCACAGGCCCAGTGCCTACCCTGCGGACTGGTGGGGACCGCAGACCGAAGGACCCGGCCCCGCCAAGCGCCGCCGAACGGAGGAGCCCGAGGACCCCGAGTCCGAGTCCGAGGCGGCGCCCAGCCTGGACAACCTGACGGGACCTCCGGCCGCGGACGCGCTCACTTCCGTAGTGGTGCTGCCCGCCGGCTGTGCCCTGCACCTGCCCCTAGATGACGTCGACGTGCTGCTGGCGCCCAAGCCCACGTCCGTGCTGCAAGTGTCTCTCGGAGATCACATCCTCACGCTGGTCCCCGAGGCCCTCCTGGGCTGGGGCGTGGAAGGCCCGTGGGGACAGGGCCTGCAACGGGCCGCTTTCCTGAGCGCTCCAGGGGAGTACATGGCCCGGGAGCCGGGATTCTTCTGCGCAGCTGTTCCAGAGATCGCCCGCCAAGAAGAGGCCAACCAGGAGGAAGCAGACGCCGAGCTACTGCCACCTGGGATGGAGGCTGAAGCCGGCTCCGTCACTGAGCTCCGCAGCCCCACCGCAAGGGTGTCGGGACCCAGCGCGCAGGGCTTTGTCCCAGAGCCCCGTCCTCGGGCGCCCAATCCTAGTCTAGAGAAACGCTCTCCTCACCACGACGACAACCTGCACTTGCACCTTCGGGCGCTCTCCCTCGACTCACCACTCCAACCTCTACCTCCCTCTCCGAGTCCGGGTCCTCACGAGCGCCCCCAACGCCCTTACCGTCCTAAGCGCGAGGCCCAGAGATGTCTGTTCCCGGAATGAACTGCACCCCGGTGTACACACACACACACACGCACACACACACACACACACACACACACACACACACACACACACACACACTCTGGCTACCATCCTGGAGGCCCAATGGATTTCCCGGCGTCTTTTACACTGAATGTCCTACAACCTGGAAATTAAGCATCTCGTGGGCCAACAACTCCTTTTTCCCTCCAGACTGGCTCTAGTAGCAGGAGAAGACGTCAGGAAAAGAAAGCAGACTCTAGACCTCATCTTTGAAATGGAAAATCTGCCCAGGGATACCGGACAATGTGTGTTCAGACGTCTGGACTTCTTTACAACATCATTCTCAGGCCTATCCATTCCCGCTTGTTTGCATTGGTTATTTTCTATCAAATTCTTCTCTCTCCAGCACCATACCCTATTGCTACCCTATTTCTCCCCAAACCAATAAATAACTGGATTTCTCATGTTATATGTTTTCCCATGCATTTATGAAGATTTTTAGCCATGGCTTTTCTCTTTCTTGGTGTTTTGAGCTGCTCTCCTGGAAAGTTGCAAAATAGTATGATGGTTACTATACATAATTGTATGATGTTTGTTCATAGCTTCCTCTTAACCTGAGGAAGTTCTCTTCCAGTCAAGTTCACTTTTCATTATGAATAAATGCTGGATTTTATCAGATGTTTTCAGCATGTATTAGGATATGCATTTCCTTGTTAAATCTCTTCCTCCGGTTATTTTGACTCAGAGACTGATGTAAAATGTTTGCATTCCTGCTATTCCACATTATTCATACCTTTTAAATTCTACCCCGAGTTTTTTCTTTTGTAAATCAAACCTCTAACTTTTAAAACATTAATTTAGGGGCCTCCCTGGTGGCGCAGTGGTTAAGAATCTGCCTGCTAATGCAGGGGACATGGGTTCAAGCCCTGGTCTGGGAAGATCCCACATGCCGTGGAGCAACTAAGCCCATGAGCCACAGCTGAAGCCCACGCACCTACAGCCCATGCTTCGCCACCAGAGAAGCCACTGCAGTGAGAAGCCCGTGCACCTCAACGAAGAGTAGCCCCCGCTCACCGCAACTAGAGAAAGCCCGTGCGCAGCAACGAAGACTCCATGCAGCCAAAAATAAATAAATAAAAATTTTAAAAAATAAAACATTAATTAATTACCATATTTCTTTCACATTTTTATAAAAGAAATAAAATCTACAGGTAAAGCTGAAAACAAGATGGTTTCAGTTTTTTTAAACATCAATACTATTTATATTCACCAACATGCTTTACCACTTCCTCTCTACCTTTTTATTCTTATATTCCACTCTCAAAGTCTAGCCTCAATTTTCTTCTTGCTGAAGAATATACTTTAATAGTTCTTTCCACTATACCCTATGTGTAGTAAATTATCTTGGTTTTGTAAATCTCAACATGTTTTGTGTAGTACACTCTCATAGTCTTGTATATCTGAAAATTTTTATTATGTATTCATTCCTAGTTCTAAAGTGTTATTTAAGTACTTTAAAGACATTACTCCATTGTTCTGCCATTTTTTATTGTTGTTGCAGGCAAGAGGTCTCTGCCAATCAAGTTGTTGTTCCTTTTATATTTGACTCAGCTGTTCATTAGCACATTTTTAAATTTTATTTTATTTTTTAATTGAAGTATAGTTGATTTACATTGCTGTGTTACTTTCTGGTGTACAGCAAAGTTATATATTTTTTCCATATTCTTTTACATGGTTATGGTTTATTACAGGATATTGAATATAGTTCCCTGTGCTATACAGTAGGACCTTGTTGTTTATCTGTTTTACACTGAATACATAATAGTTTTATATCTGCTAATCCCAAACTCCTAATTTATCTCTCCCCCACCCTCTTTCCCCTTTGGTAAACATAAGGTTGTTTTCTATGTCTGTGAGTCTATTTCTGTTTTGTAAATAACTTCATTTGTGTCATATTTTAGATTCCACATATAAGTGATATCATATGATATTTATCTTTCTTTGACTTACTTCACTTAGTATGATAATCTCTAGGTCCATCCATGTTGCTACAAATGGCATCATCTCACTCTCATTTATGGCTGAGTAGTATTGCATTGTATAGGTATGCCACATCTTTTTATCCATTCATCTGTAGATAGACATTTAGGTTGCTTCCATGTCTTGGGTTTTTTTTTCATTTATTTATTTATTTATTTAATTTTTGGCTGTGTTGGGTTTTGTTGCTGCACGTGGGCTTTCTCTAGTTGCAGCGAGCGGGGGCTACTCTTCGTTGCAGGGCGCAGGCTTCTCATTATGGTGGCTTCCCTTGTTGCAGAGCACGGGCTCTAGGCACACAGGCCCCAGTAATTGTGGCATGTGGGCTCAGTAGCTGTGGCTCGTGGGCTCCAGGCTAGCGGGCTTCAGTAGTTGTGGCACACGGGCTTAGTTGCTTGGTGGCATGTGGGGTCTTCCCAGCCCAGGGCTCAAACCTGTATCCCCTGCACTGGCAGGCAGATTCTTAACCACTGCGCCACCAAGGAAGTCGCCAGTTGGCTATTTTAAATAGTGCTACTATGAACATTGGGGTGCATGTATCTTTTCAAATTAGAGTTTTCTCGGGATATTTGCCCAGGAGTGGGACTGCTGGACCATATAGCAACTCTTTTAAGTTTCTTAAGGAATCTCCATACTGTTCTCCATAATGGCTGCACCAATTTACATTCCCTTCAACACTGTAGGAGAGTTCCCTTTTCTCCACACCCTGTCCAGCACTTATTATATGTGGACTTTTTAATGATGCTCATGCTGACCAGTGTGACGTGATACCTCATTGTAGTTTTGATTTGCATTTGTCTAGTAATTAGTGATGTTGAGCATATTTTCATGTGCTTTTTGGCCTTCTGTATGTCTTCTTTGGAGAAATGTCTATTTAGGTCTTCTGCCCATTTTTTTTTTTTTTTTTGCGGTATACGGGCCTCTCACTGTTGTGGCCTCTCCCGTTGCGGAGCACAGGCTCCGGATGCACAGGCTCAGCAGCCATGGCTCACGGGCCCAGCCACTACGTGGCATGGGGGATCTTTCCGGCCGGGGCACGAACCCGTGTCCCCTGCATCGTCAGGCCTACTCTCAACCACTGCGCCACCAGGGAAGCCCTACACTAAAGTCTTTAATGCATTGAGATGACTTTTGTGTGTGGTGTGAGATAGTGGTCTAGTTTCTTTTTTTTTTCCTTAGCATGTGGCTCTCCAGATTTCCCAACACCATTTTTTAATCTAAATTTATTTATTTATTTATTTTTGGCTCGTTGGGTCTTCGTTGCAGTGCATGGGCTTCTCATTGCAGTGGCTTCTCTTGTTGCGGAGCACAGGCTCTAGGCACACGGGCTTTGGTAGTTGTGGCACAGGGCCTCAGTAGTTGTGGCTCGCGGGCTCTAGGGCACAGGCTCAGTAGTTGTGGCGCACGGGCTTAGTTGCTCCGTGGCATGTGGGATCTTGCCAGACCAGGAATCGAACCCGTGTCCCCCTGCATTGGCAGACGGATTTTTAACCACTGCACCACCAGGGAAGTTCCCCCGTCACCATTTATTGAAGAGACTGTCCTTTTCCATTGTACGCTCTTTGCTTCCTTGCCATGAATTCATTATCCATATATGTATGGATTTACTCCCAGGTTCTCAGTTATGTTCCATTGACCTATGTATCTGCTTTTCTGCAAATATAATGCTGTTTTGATTATTGTAGCTTTATAATATAGTTTTAAATCAGAGAGTGTGATACCTCCAACTCTGTTCTTTTTATCAGGATTGCTTTGGCTGTTCAGGGTCTCTTATGGTTTCATGTAAATCTAAGACTTTTTTATTCTATTTTTGCGAAAAATATCCTTGGGACTTTGATAGAGATTGCATTGAATCTGAAGATTGCTTTAGGTAATAGAGACATTTGAACGATGTTATTTCTTCCAATCCATGAGCACAGAACACTTTTCTACTTATTTGTCTCCTCAGGCAAGGGAAACACAAGCAAAAGTAAACAAATAGGATTACATCAAACTAAGAAGTTTCTGCACAGTAAAGGAAACCAGCAACAAAATGAAAAGGGAACCTACCTAATGGAAGAAGATACTTGCAAATCATATATCCAGTAAGGGGTTAACATCCAAAATATAGAAAGAACTCACAACAACAACAACAAAAATGAAACAACCCCAAAATGGGTATAGGACATTTTCCGAAGAAGACATAGATGGCCAATAGACACATGAAAAGATGTTCAACATCACAAATTATTAGAGAAATGCAAATCAAAACCACAAAAGTCTATTTCTCTTAAAGTCTATGTCTCATGTAAGTATTGCTCCCCAGCTTTCTTTTTATTTCCATTTGCATGGAGTATCTTTTTCCATCCCCTCACTTTCAGTCTATGTGTGTCTTTAGATCTGAAGTGAGTCTCTTGTAGGCAGCATATATATGGGTCTTGTTTTTGTATCCATTCAGCCACTCTTTTTTTTTTTCAAAACAAACAACTTTTTATTGAAGTATAGTTGATTTACAATGTTGTATTAGTTTCAGGTGTACAGCAAAGCGATCTATATATGTATATATTCTTTTTCAGATTCTTTTCCATTATAAGTTATTATATACAAAATATTGAATAGAGTTCCCTGTGCCATACAGTAGGTCCTCATTTATCTATCGCCCTATGTCTTTTGATTGGAGCATTTAGTCCATTTACTTTGAATAATTATTGATGTGTATGTTCTTAATGCCATTTTATTAATTGTTTTGACGTTGTTTTGTAGTGCTTTTTTCTTCCTTTCTTCTTCTTTCATTCTTTTGTCTTGTGATTTGATGACTATCTTTAATGTCATGTTCAAATCCTTGCCTCTTTTTTCTGTGTGCATCTATTATAGATTTTTCTGTTTGTGTCTATCATGAAGTTTATATACAGTGATATATTGTTATATGTGATTGTTTTAAGTTGCTGATCTCAAATCTCAAATGCATTTAACAACCCTACAATTGTACTCTCCTCCCCTTATGATTACTGTTTTTGACATCATATTTTACATCTAATTATTTTGTGTATCCCCAAACTGCTTACTGTAGATACAGATGATATTACTACTTTTGGCTTTTAACCTTCCTACTAGCTTTGTACATGGTTGATTTTCTATCTTTACTGTATAATTTTTTAATCTGTCTCCTAAGGCAAAGGAAACAAAAGCCAAAATAAACAAATGGGACCTAATTAAACCAAAAAGCTTTCACACAGCAAAGGAAACCATCAACAAAATGAAAAGACAACCTACTGAATGGGGGGAAATATTTGGGAATGAGATGACCAATAAGAGGTTAATATCCAAAATATATAAACAGCTCATACAACTCAATAGGAAAAAGCAAACCACCTGATTGAAAAATGGGCAGAAGGAACAGGATAGAAAGCCCAGAGATGAACCCACGCACATATGGTCACCTTATCTTTGATAAAGGAGGCAGGAATGTACAGTGGAGAAAGGACAGCCTCTTCAATAAGTGGTGCTGGGAAAACTGGACAGGTACATGTAAAAGTATGAGATTAGATCACTCCCTAATACCATACACAAAAATAAGCTCAAAATGGATTAAAGACCTAAATGTAACGCCAGAAACTATCAAACTCTTAGAGGAAAACATAGGCAGAACACTCTATGACATAAATCACAACAAGATCCTTTTGGACCCACCTCCTAGAGAAATGGAAATAAAAACAAAGATAAACAAATGGGACCTAATGAAATTTCAAAGCTGTTGCACAGCAAAGGAAACCATAAACAAGACCAAAGACAACCCTCGGAATGGGACAAAATATTTCCAAATGAAGCAACTGACAAAGGATTAATCTCCAAAATTTATAAGCAGCTCATGCAGCTCAGTAGCAAACAAACAAACAACCCGATCCAAAAATGGGCAGAAGACCTAAATAGACATTTCTCCAAAGAAGATATACAGACTCCCAACAAACATATGAAAGAATGCTCAACATCATTAATCATTAGAGAAATGCAAGTCAAAACTACAATGAGATATCATCTCACACCAGTCAGAATGGCCATCATCTAAAAGTCTAGAAACAATAAATGCTGGAGAGGGTGTGGAGAAAAGGGAACACTCTTGCACTGCTGGTGGGAATGTGAATTGGTACAGCCACTATGGGGAACAGTATGGAGGTTCCTTAAAAAACTACAAATAGAACTACCATATGACCCAGCAATCCCACTACTGGGCATATACCCTGAGAAAACCGTAATTCAAAAAGAGTCATGTACCAAAATGTTCATTGCAGCTCTATTCACAATAGCCCGGAGCTGGAAACAACCTAAGTGTCCATCTTTGGAAGAATGGATAAAGAAGATGTGGCACATATATACAATGGAATATTACTCAGCCATAAAAAGAAACGAAATTGAGCTATTTGTAATGAGGTGGATGGACCTAGAGTCTGTCATACAGAGTGAAGTCAGTCAGAAAGAGAAAGACAAATACCGTATGCTAACACATAGTTATGGAATTTAAGGGAAAAAAATGTCATGAAGAACCTAGGGGTAAGACAGGAATAAAGACACAGACCTACTAGAGAACGGACTTGAGGATATGGAGAGGGGCAAGGGTAAGCTCTGACAAAGCGAGAGAGAGGCATGGACATATATACACTACCAAATGTAAAACAGATAGCTACTGGGAAGCAGCCGCATAGCACAGGGAGATCAGCTCAGTGCTTTGTGACCACCTAGAAGGGTGGGATAGGGAGGATGGGAGGGAGGGAGACGCAAGAGGGAAGAGATATGGGAACATATGTATATGTATAACTGATTCACTGTGTTATAAGGCAGAAACTAACACACCATTGTAAAGCGATTATACTCCAATAAAGATGTAGAAAAAAAAGTTTATACAACTCTCCTCAATACTCTGTAATAACGTATATGGGAACAGAATCTAAAAAACAGTGGATATATGTATAACTGATTCACTTTGCTGTACACCGGAAACTAACACAACATTGTAAATCAACTACACTCCAATAAAAATCAATTAACAAAAATGGGCAGAAGAGGGCCTCCCTGGTGGCGCAAGTGGTTGAGAGTCCGCCTGCCGATGCAGGGGATACGGGTTCGTGCCCCGTTCTGGGAGGATCCCATATGCCGCGGAGCGGCTGGGCCCGTGAGCCATGGCCGCTGAGCCTGCGCGTCCGGAGCCTGTGCTCCGCAACGGGAGAGGCCACAACATTGAGAGGCCCGCATACCGCAAAAAAAAAAAAAAAAAAAAAAAAAAAAAAAAATGGGCAGAAGAGGTGAACAGACATTTTACCAAAGAAGACATAACAGTCGGGCAACAGGCACATGAAAAGATGCTCAACATCACTAACCGTCAGAGAAATACAAATCAAACCACCATGAGATACCACCTCACACCTGTAAGAACACCTAACATCAAAACGACCACAAATAACAAATGTTGGCTAGGTTGTGAAATAAAGGGGACCCCCGTACACTGTTGGTGGGAATGTGAATTGGTGCAGCCACTGTGGAAAACAGTGTGGAGGTTCCTCAAAAAACTAAATAGAATTACCATATGATACAGCAATTCCACTCCTGGGTATACATCCAAAGAAAACTAAAACACTACTTTGAAAAGATACATGCAGCTGAATGTTCATGGCAGCATTATTTATGACAGCCAAAATATGGAAACAACCTAAGTGTCCATCAACAGATGAACAGCTAAAGAAGATGTGATGTGATACATATATGCATGTGTGTGTCTGTGTGTATGTATATACTCAGCCATAAAAAAAAAGAGTGAAATTTTGTCATTTACAACAACATGGATAGACTTGTAGGGTATTATGCATAGTGAAATAAGTCAGACAGAGAAAGACAAATACTGTTATGTTATCACTTAAACATGGAATCCAGAAAATAAAACAAACTAGTGAATATAACAAAAAAGAAACAGATTCACAGACATAGAGAACAAACTCGTGGTTACAAGTGGGGAGAGGCAAGATGGGGTAAGAGATGAAGAGGTATAAACTACTATGTTTAAAGTAATTAAGCTACAAGGATATATTGTACAACACAGGGAATACAGCCAATATTTATCTTTTGGCCGTACCCCGCAGCACACGGGGATCTTAGTTCCCTGAACAGGGACTGAACCCGGGGCCCCTGCAGTGGAAGCATGGAGTCTTAACCACTGAACCGCCAGGCAAGGGTCCATAGCCAATATTTTATAATAACTATAAATGGAGTATAATCTTTAGGAATTGTTCATCATTATCTTGTACACCTGTAACGTAACACTGTAACTCCATTATACCTCAATTTTTAAAAAACTAAAAAAAAAAACCGACAATGACATATCACTTCATACCTGTTAGGATGGCTTTTATCAAAAGGCAAGAAATTAAAAGTGTTGGCGAGTACGTGGAGAAAAGTGAGCCCTCCTGTGGTGTCGGTGGGAATGTAAACTGGCACAGCCACTATGGAGAACGGTCTGAAGATTCCTTAGAAATGCAGGAGTAGAACTACCATATGATCCAGCTATCCCACTTCTGAGTATTTATCCAAAGTATATGAAAACACTAACTTGAAAACACTTATGCACCCCCATGTTCATTGCAGCATTATTTACAATAGTCAAGGTATAGCAACAACCACAGTGCCCATCAACCAATAAATGAATAAAGAAGAGGTGAAACACAATATATACAATATAGATACGGCATAGAAAAAAAAATCTGGCCATTTGCCACAGCATGGATGGACACTGAGAGTATTATGCTAAGTGAAAGAAGTCAGCTAGAGAAAGCCAAATACCATGTGATTTCACATAGATATGGAATTAAAAAAAACATACAAAGTAAATGAACAAACCACACCAAACAAAAACAAACATGTAGATACAGAGAACAGAGTAGTGGCTACCAGAGGGGAAAGGGTGAAATGGATAAAGAGGATCAACTCTGTGGTGACTATACAAACTAAATCTTTGTTGGTGAGCATGCTGTAGTGTGTACAGAAGTAGAAATATAATGTTGTCCATATGAAACTTATATAAGGTTATAAACAAATGTTACCTCAATAAAAAATAATTTTTAAAAAAGATATACATATAGCAATGATTAAAATGACTATTCGTGGAATTTAAGTTCCAGTTATGGAGGGAAGTGAAGAACTGATAGTTTAAGTTTCACTGAAAAGATGAATTTTTCCAGAAGAGCATAAGCATTGATGGAGTTTGGATATGTAAAGGGCTAAGCTAGAAAGTTAGGAGGTAGCCACTACTCTGAGAATAAATCTTTTAAATTGTGATTACAGAGGGGGTCACAATTTGGAGTAATTGTTACTGAGCCACGTTCATTTGCCTCACACACAGAAAGCCCAACTCTGAGATAAAGAGGATTGCAGCAGTGAAAGGGTTTATTCACAAGGCAGTCAAGCAAGGAGAAAGGAGAACAAATCTCAAATCCATCTCCCCAAAGGCCAGGGGCTAGGGATATTTACTGGATAAAGAATTAGGGTGGCCTGAGGTGCAGGGAGTGTGGGGAAAGGTGACTGGAAATGAGAAAAAGATCGGGTCGGGACTTCCCTGGTGGCACAGTGGTTAAGAATCCGCCTACCAAAATAAAAAAAAAGAATCCGCCTACCAATGCAGGGGACATGGGTTCGAGCCCTGGTCTGGGAAGATCTCACATGCCTCGGAGCAACTAAGCCCTTGAGCCACAAGTACTGAGCCTGCACTCTAGAGCCTGCGTGCCACAACTACTGAGCCCGTGTGCCACAACTGCTGAAGCCCACGCTCCTAGTGTCCGTGTTCCACAACAAGAGAAGCCACCACAATGAGAGGCCTGCACACTGCAACGAAGAGAAGCCCCCGCTCACTGCAAATAGAGAAAGCCCGCATGCAGCAACGAAGACCCAACGCAGCCAAAAATCAATAAATTAAATAAATAAATACATTAAAAAAAAAGATGTATCGTTATTCTCGGCAGGTGCAACTAAGCTACGTGCTTCTTCAGAGGATGCACGTTCAGAAAACGGCGACATTAGCATATTCTTAGGGTGGAGGTTTTGGCCCTCTGACATCAAATGGCCACCGATCAGACACTCTCGCATGCCCGAGGGGAGAGGCGGTTGTCCCAACCAGTCTTAACCAGCTGAAGTTCAAACTGGACAACTGACTCCAAGTTCCAAAAAAACAACTCGGGCAAACATCTTAAGACTCTTACATCAGAGGTACTTATCTATAGGGGTCGTGAAGAGGCCTTGTAGCTTACTCTTTAGGCTACATCATGCTTGGGGGATATGCAAGTTTTTGTAAAAACAGTTAAAGTGAGCTTGACCAGCGAAGGCAGTTTACAGTTTACTATTTACTAATTAAGTTATAGTCTAATGGATGTAACTGATAACTACCATATAAGTTTCATAATGACAAGGTAAAGAGTATGAGTCAATGAGGTAGGAGGGAGGACAAAATTACTGAAGAGGAAGAGAACTGAGAAGCCAAGATGTGGGGGGAGGAGGGATCCCTGACAATATTAAACTCACCACAAACTACAGCAGATGTGCAATGAGTGAGAATTACAGTGAATCAAGTGCGAAAGTCTTCAAAGACTGTGATAGAGACATTTGCTACACATACATTTGATAAGTGACTGGTAGTAGTATGACTGAACCCCAATGTCTTTAAACAATATTTTGTTTATTTACAGAATGTGGTAATACTATGAAGGCCATAGAGAGAGGGATGAGATAGAGAGTAAGTGAAGAAACCATTCCAAACAAAATGGTCACAAATGCCCTTTTCAAGAAAGTGCCCTCAGAGTTGGTCTTTGAAGAACGAACCAGCACTGCAAAAAGTTGGAGGAAAAGTTGAAACCTAATTTTTTTAAGTAAAAAAAACCCAAGAAGATGGGAATATTTCAAAGAATTAAATATAATATTGGCTAATAAGCATGTGAAAAAAATGATCCACCTTGACTGGCAATCAGAAATGCAAAATGAAAACACAATGATATAGCATTTTACTACACCAGGTTGGAAAACAGTTAAGAGTCTATCAATAAGAAATGTTTACAAGGATGTAATGAAATGGAAACATACTCCGCTCACAGGAGTTTAAACTGTGAAAAATATTTTGGGGGAAAAAAAGAGGAAGGCGTTACCTATTAACATTTTTTAAATCTTTTTTTAATAATTTTTAAATTTATTTATTTGTTTGTTTATTTATTTATCTATTTATTTATTTTTGGCCGTGTCTGGTCTTCGGTGCTGCATGCTGGCTTTTCTCTAGTTGAGGCCAGCAGGGGCTACTCTTGGTTGCAGTGCGCGGGCTTCTCATTGCAGTGGCTTCTCTTGTTGCAGAGCACAGGCTCTAGGCACAAGGGCTTCAGCAGTTGCGGCGCACGGGTTTTGCTGCTCTGCAGCATGTGGGGTCTTCCCAGATCAGGGATCAAACCCATGTCCCCTGCATTGGCAGGCAGATTCTTAACCACTGCGTCACCAGGGAAGTCCCTACCTATTAACTTGAAAAGACACACACAGGACCAATTATAGTAATTCACTCTTAGGTGTATGCAATAAATGTATGAGTTAAGAGTTCATGATTTAAAACCAGAGAAGTCTGCACTGGATGCCTATATCTAACACAAACTTGGTACATATTTAATTTTTGAAACCTCACTTGACCACTCTGAGCTTCAGGTGTTGTGAAAAGTAAAAAACATCATTTTTTTCCAAAGAGGGCAGGAAGACACTTTTGCAGGTCATAGATAACTTTTATGGTTCTGATTGTGGTGATAGTTTCACGAGTGTATTCTTATCTACAAACTCAAGTTGTTTACATTAAATGTGTACAGCTTTTAGTACATACCTTAACTACTGTGCCACCAGGGTCCTGGTGGCGCAGTAGTTAAGAATCCGCATGCCGGGTTCGAGCCCTGGTCCGGGAAGATCCCACATGCCGTGGAGCAAATAAGCCCATGTGCCGCAACTACTGAGCCTGCACTCTAGAGCCCAAGAGCCACGACTACTGAGCCTGCGTCCCACAACTACAGAAGCCCGTGTGCCTAGAGCCCGTGCTCCGCAACAAACAGAAGCCACCGCAAGGAGAACCCTGTGCACCGCAGCGAAGACTAGCCCCCGCTCGCTGCAACTAGAGAAAGCCCGCACGCAGCAACAAAGACCCAACGCAGCCAAAAGTACATAAAAATAAACAATTTTTTCAAAACAAAGATCAGGGCTTCCCAGGTGGCACAGTGGTTGAGGGTCCGCCTGCCGACGCAGGGGACACGGGTTCGTGTCCCGGTCCGGGAAGATCCCGCAGGCCGCGGAGGGGCTGGGCCCGTGAGCCATGGCCGCTGAGCCAGCGCGTCTGGAGCCTGTGCTCCGCAACGGGAGAGGCCACAACAGTGAGAGGCCCGCGTACCGCCAAATAAATAAATTAATTTAATTTAATTTAATTTAATTTAATTTAATAAATGAAGATCATTTTTTAAACCTCAGTAGAATGGTTGACATATAATAAATACTGAATAAAACAATTTAATTATACTAAGATTGTTTTAATTTTATAACAGCTTTTATCTTCAGGAAGGAACTGCCACAAATATTTGACTATTAAGACAGAGCTTTACCTAAACATATATGAGTATTTTCCATTTACTCCTGGAATGAAAGCACAAGCATTAAAGGAATTTCATGGAACGTTTTATGTTGCCAGGGGGGTGGTCTATTTGAGTGGTTTTTTTCTCTAGAATGCCTGAAATCAAAGGAAAATATTAACCTTAAAGGTGACTGATATTTAAAGTTCCATTTTCGGTGTATCTTTTTTTCTCTAAAAATGAAGTACACGAGTATTCTGGCCCCTGGAGGACTTTAACAGTAGCTTTCTACCAACCACAGCCCCGGCTGTTGGGCAGCACAGATACCGCGAGGTCTACGGGGCGGGGCCTTGGAGGGGGCGGGGCTTCGCGTGACATTTTGCGAGTAGGATTTCACTGGCTTCACCGGCCACATCTTTCGCTGTCTGTTGCGTAGACGAATCGGCGTGACGAGCTGAAGATTCGAAGGCGCCAGGCCCAGCCCCGCGCCAGACGCCGTTCCCCTAGAAACCTGAACTGCAGGACCAACTGCAGGAGGCGGCCCCGGAGCTCCGAGGACTCGTCCCGTATCGCGCCGTCCTGCCGTCCCCGCATCGCGCCGCCCCGCCCCGGCTTGCCTCAGCCGTCGTCGAAACCCGTCACAGCGTGCAGGATCGAGCGCCTCCTCGCCCTCTGCCAGGCCCCGGGGGCGCCGTCCGTCGGTCGAGGTCATGGGCAAACGGCCCCGCAGGCCCAGTGCCTACCCTGCGGACTGGTGGGGACCGCAGACCGAAGGACCCGGCCCCGCCAAGCGCCGCCGAACGGAGGAGCCCGAGGACCCCGAGTCCGAGTCCGAGGCGGCGCCCAGCCTGGACAACCTGACGGGACCTCCGGCCGCGGACGCGCTCACTTCCGTAGTGGTGCTGCCCGCCGGCTGTGCCCTGCACCTGCCCCTAGATGACGTCGACGTGCTGCTGGCGCCCAAGCCCACGTCCGTGCTGCAAGTGTCTCTCGGAGATCACATCCTCACGCTGGTCCCCGAGGCCCTCCTGGGCTGGGGCGTGGAAGGCCCGTGGGGACAGGGCCTGCAACGGGCCGCTTTCCTGAGCGCTCCAGGGGAGTACATGGCCCGGGAGCCGGGATTCTTCTGCGCAGCTGTTCCAGAGATCGCCCGCCAAGAAGAGGCCAACCAGGAGGAAGCAGACGCCGAGCTCCTGCCGCCTGGGATGGAGGCTGAAGCCGGCTCCGTCACTGAGCTCCGCAGCCCCACCGCAAGGGTGTCGGGACCCAGCGCGCAGGGCTTTGTCCCAGAGCCCCGTCCTCGGGCGCCCAATCCTAGTCCAGAGAAACGCTCTCCTCACCACGACGACAACCTGCACTTGCACCTTCGGGCGCTCTCCCTCGACTCACCACTCCAACCTCTACCTCCCTCTCCTAGTCCGGGTCCTCACGAGCGCCCCCAACGCCCTTACCGTCCTAAGCGCGAGGCCCAGAGATGTCTGTTCCCGGAATGAACTGCACCCCGGTGTACACACACACACACACGCACACACACACACACACACACACACACACACACACTCTGGCTACCATCCTGGAGGCCCAATGGATTTCCCGGCGTCTTTTACACTGAATGTCCTACAACCTGGAAATTAAGCATCTCGTGGGCCAACAACTCCTTTTCCCCTCCAGACTGGCTCTAGTAGCAGGAGAAGACTTCAGGAAAAGAAAGCGGACTCTAGACCTCATCTTTGAAATGGAAAATCTGCCCAGGGATACCGGACAATGTGTGTTCAGACGTCTGGACTTCTTTACAACATCATTCTCAGGCCTATCCATTCCCGCTCGTTTGCATTGGTTATTTTCTATCAAATTCTTCTCTCTCCAGCACCATACCCTATTGCTACCCTATTTCTCCCCAAACCAATAAATAACTGGATTTCTCATGTTATATGTTTTCCCATGCATTTATGAAGATTTTTAGCCATGGCTTTTCTCTTTCTTGGTGTTTTGAGCTGCTCTCCTGGAAAGTTGCAAAATAGTATGATGGTTACTATACATAATTGTATGATGTTTGTTCATAGCTTCCTCTTAACCTGAGGAAGTTCTCTTCCAGTCAAGTTCACTTTTCATTATGAATAAATGCTGGATTTTATCAGATGTTTTCAGCATGTATTAGGATATGCATTTCCTTTTTAAATCTCTTCCTCCGGTTATTTTGACTCAGAGACTGATGTAAAATGTTTGCATTCCTGCTATTCCACATTATTCATACCTTTTAAATTCTACCCCGAGTTTTTTCTTTTGTAAATCAAACCTCTAACTTTTAAAACATTAATTTAGGGGCCTCCCTGGTGGCGCAGTGGTTAAGAATCTGCCTGCTAATGCAGGGGACATGGGTTCGAGCCCTGGTCTGGGAAGATCCCACATGCCGTGGAGCAACTAAGCCCATGAGCCACAGCTGAAGCCCACGCACCTACAGCCCATGCTTCGCCACCAGAGAAGCCACTGCAGTGAGAAGCCCGTGCACCTCAACGAAGAGTAGCCCCCGCTCACCGCAACTAGAGAAAGCCCGTGCGCAGCAACGAAGACTCCATGCAGCCAAAAATAAATAAATAAAAATTTTAAAAAATAAAACATTAATTAATTACCATATTTCTTTCACATTTTTATAAAAGAAATAAAATCTACAGGTAAAGCTGAAAACAAGATGGTTTCAGTTTTTTTAAACATCAATACTATTTATATTCACCAACATGCTTTACCACTTCCTCTCTACCTTTTTATTCTTATATTCCACTCTCAAAGTCTAGCCTCAATTTTCTTCTTGCTGAAGAATATACTTTAATAGTTCTTTCCACTATACCCTATGTGTAGTAAATTATCTTGGTTTTGTAAATCTCAACATGTTTTGTGTAGTACACTCTCATAGTCTTGTATATCTGAAAATTTTTATTATGTATTCATTCCTAGTTCTAAAGTGTTATTTAAGTACTTTAAAGACATTACTCCATTGTTCTGCCATTTTTTATTGTTGTTGCAGGCAAGAGGTCTCTGCCAATCAAGTTGTTGTTCCTTTTATATTTGACTCAGCTGTTCATTAGCACATTTTAAAATTTTATTTTATTTTTTAATTGAAGTATAGTTGATTTACATTGCTGTGTTACTTTCTGGTGTACAGCAAAGTTATATATTTTTTCCATATTCTTTTACATGGTTATGGTTTATTACAGGATATTGAATATAGTTCCCTGTGCTATACAGTAGGACCTTGTTGTTTATCTGTTTTACACTGAATACATAATAGTTTTATATCTGCTAATCCCAAACTCCTAATTTATCTCTCCCCCACCCTCTTTCCCCTTTGGTAAACATAAGGTTGTTTTCTATGTCTGTGAGTCTATTTCTGTTTTGTAAATAACTTCATTTGTGTCATATTTTAGATTCCACATATAAGTGATATCATATGATATTTATCTTTCTTTGACTTACTTCACTTAGTATGATAATCTCTAGGTCCATCCATGTTGCTACAAATGGCATCATCTCACTCTCATTTATGGCTGAGTAGTATTGCATTGTATAGGTATGCCACATCTTTTTATCCATTCATCTGTAGATAGACATTTAGGTTGCTTCCATGTCTTGGGGTTTTTTCCATTTATTTATTTATTTATTTATGTATTTAATTTTTGGCTGTGTTGGGTTTTGTTGCTGCACGTGGGCTTTCTCTAGTTGCAGCGAGCGGGGGCTACTCTTCGTTGCAGGGCGCAGGCTTCTCATTATGGTGGCTTCCCTTGTTGCAGAGCACGGGCTCTAGGCACGCAGGCCCCAGTAATTGTGGCATGTGGGCTCAGTAGCTGTGGCTCGTGGGCTCCAGGCTAGCGGGCTTCAGTAGTTGTGGCACACGGGCTTAGTTGCTTGGTGGCATGTGGGGTCTTCCCAGCCCAGGGCTCAAACCTGTGTCCCCTGCACTGGCAGGCAGATTCTTAACCACTGCGCCACCAAGGAAGTTGCCAGTTGGCTATTTTAAATAGTGCTACTATGAACATTGGGGTGCATGTATCTTTTCAAATTAGAGTTTTCTCAGGATATTTGCCCAGGAGTGGGACTGCTGGACCATATAGCAACTCTTTTTAGTTTCTTAAGGAATCTCCATACTGTTCTCCATAATGGCTGCACCAATTTACATTCCCTTCAACACTGTAGGAGAGTTCCCTTTTCTCCACACCCTGTCCAGCACTTATTATATGTGGACTTTTTAATGATGCTCATGCTGACCAGTGTGACGTGATACCTCATTGTAGTTTTGATTTGCATTTGTCTAGTAATTAGTGATGTTGAGCATATTTTCATGTGCTTTTTGGCCTTCTGTATGTCTTCTTTGGAGAAATGTCTATTTAGGTCTTCTGCCCATTTTTTTTTTTTTTTGCGGTATGCGGGCCTCTCACTGTTGTGGCCTCTCCCGTTGCGGAGCACAGGCTCCGGATGCACAGGCTCAGCAGCCATGGCTCACGGGCCCAGCCGCTCCGTGGCATGGGGGATCTTTCCGGCCGGGGCACGAACCCGTGTCCCCTGCATCGTCAGGCCTACTCTCAACCACTGCGCCACCAGGGAAGCCCTACACTAAAGTCTTTAATGCATTGAGATGACTTATGTGTTTGGTGTGAGATAGTGGTCTAGTTTCTTTTTTTCTTTTCTTAGCATGTGGCTGTCCAGATTTCCCAACACCATTTTTTAATTTAAATTTATTTATTTATTTATTTTTGGCTCATTGGGTCTTCGTTGCAGTGCATGGGCTTCTCATTGCAGTGGCTTCTCTTGTTGCGGAGCACAGGCTCTAGGCACACGGGCTTTGGTAGTTGTGGCACAGGGGCTCAGTAGTTGTGGCTCGCGGGCTCTAGGGCACAGGCTCAGTAGTTGTGGCTCACGGGCTTAGTTGCTCCGTGGCATGTGGGATCTTGCCAGACCAGGAATCGAACCCGTGTCCCCCTGCATTGGCAGACGGATTTTTAACCACTGCACCACCAGGGAAGTTCCCCCGTCACCATTTATTGAAGAGACTGTCCTTTTCCATTGTACGCTCTTTGCTTCCTTGCCATGAATTCATTATCCATATATGTATGGATTTACTCCCAGGTTCTCAGTTATGTTCCATTGACCTATGTATCTGCTTTTCTGCAAATATAATGCTGTTTTGATTATTGTAGCTTTATAATATAGTTTTAAATCAGAGAGTGTGATACCTCCAACTCTGTTCTTTTTATCAGGATTGCTTTGGCTGTTCAGGGTCTCTTATGGTTTCATGTAAATCTAAGGCTTTTTTATTCTATTTTTGTGAAAAATATCCTTGGGACTTTGATAGAGATTGCATTGAATCTGAAGATTGCTTTAGGTAATAGAGACATTTGAACGATGTTATTTCTTCCAATCCATGAGCACAGAACACTTTTCCACTTATTTGTCTCCTCAGGCAAGGGAAACACAAGCAAAAGTAAACAAATAGGATTACATCAAACTAAGAAGTTTCTGCACAGTAAAGGAAACCAGCAACAAAATGAAAAGGGAACCTACCTAATGGAAGAAGATACTTGCAAATCATATATCCAGTAAGGGGTTAACATCCAAAATATAGAAAGAACTCACAACAACAACAACAAAAATGAAACAACCCCAAAATGGGTATAGGACATTTTCCAAAGAAGACATAGATGGCCAATAGACACATGAAAAGATGTTCAACATCACAAATTATTAGAGAAATGCAAATCAAAACCACAAAAGTCTATTTCTCTTAAAGTCTATGTCTCATGTAAGTATTGCTCCCCAGCTTTCTTTTTATTTCCATTTGCATGGAGTATCTTTTTCCATCCCCTCACTTTCAGTCTATGTGTGTCTTTAGATCTGAAGTGAGTCTCTTGTAGGCAGCATATATATGGGTCTTGTTTTTGTATCCATTCAGCCACTCTCTTTTTTTTCAAAACAAACAACTTTTTATTGAAGTATAGTTGATTTACAATGTTGTATTAGTTTCAGGTGTACAGCAAAGCGATCTATATATGTATATATTCTTTTTCAGATTCTTTTCCATTATAAGTTATTATATACAAAATATTGAATAGAGTTCCCTGTGCCATACAGTAGGTCCTCATTTATCTATCGCCCTATGTCTTTTGATTGGAGCATTTAGTCCATTTACTTTGAATAATTATTGATGTGTATGTTCTTAATGCCATTTTATTAATTGTTTTGACGTTGTTTTGTAGTGCTTTTTTCTTCCTTTCTTCTTCTTTCATTCTTTTGTCTTGTGATTTGATGACTATCTTTAATGTCATGTTCAAATCCTTGCCTCTTTTTTCTGTGTGCATCTATTATAGATTTTTCTGTTTGTGTCTATCATGAAGTTTATATACAGTGATATATTGTTATATGTGATTGTTTTAAGTTGCTGATCTCAAATCTCAAATGCATTTAACAACCCTACAATTGTACTCTCCTCCCCTTATGATTACTGTTTTTGACATCATATTTTACATCTAATTATTTTGTGTATCCCCAAACTGCTTACTGTAGATACAGATGATATTACTACTTTTGGCTTTTAACCTTCCTACTAGCTTTGTACATGGTTGATTTTCTATCTTTACTGTATAATTTTTTAATCTGTCTCCTAAGGCAAAGGAAACAAAAGCCAAAATAAACAAATGGGACCTAATTAAACCAAAAAGCTTTCACACAGCAAAGGAAACCATCAACAAAATGAAAAGACAACCTACTGAATGGGGGGAAATATTTGGGAATGAGATGACCAATAAGAGGTTAATATCCAAAATATATAAACAGCTCATACAACTCAATAGGAAAAAGCAAACCACCTGATTGAAAAATGGGCAGAAGGAACAGGATAGAAAGCCCAGAGATGAACCCACTCACATATGGTCACCTTATCTTTGATAAAGGAGGCAGGAATGTACAGTGGAGAAAGGACAGCCTCTTCAATAAGTGGTGCTGGGAAAACTGGACAGGTACATGTAAAAGTATGAGATTAGATCACTCCCTAACACCATACACAAAAATAAGCTCAAAATGGATTAAAGACCTAAATGTAACGCCAGCAACTATCAAACTCTTAGAGGAAAACATAGGCAGAACACTCTATGACATAAATCACAACAAGATCCTTTTGGACCCACCTCCTAGAGAAATGGAAATAAAAACAAAGATAAACAAATGGGACCTAATGAAACTTCAAAGCTGTTGCACAGCAAAGGAAACCATAAACAAGACCAAAGACAACCCTCGGAATGGGACAAAATATTTCCAAATGAAGCAACTGACAAAGGATTAATCTCCAAAATTTATAAGCAGCTCAGTAGCAAACAAACAAACAACCCGATCCAAAAATGGGCAGAAGACCTAAATAGACATTTCTCCAAAGAAGATATACAGACTCCCAACAAACATATGAAAGAATGCTCAACATCATTAATCATTAGAGAAATGCAAGTCAAAACTACAATGAGATATCATCTCACACCAGTCAGAATGGCCATCATCTAAAAGTCTAGAAACAATAAATGCTGGAGAGGGTGTGGAGAAAAGGGAACACTCTTGCACTGCTGGTGGGAATGTGAATTGGTACAGCCACTATGGGGAACAGTATGGAGGTTCCTTAAAAAACTACAAATAGAACTACCATATGACCCAGCAATCCCACTACTGGGCATATACCCTGAGAAAACCGTAATTCAAAAAGAGTCATGTACCAAAATGTTCATTGCAGCTCTATTCACAATAGCCCGGAGCTGGAAACAACCTAAGTGTCCATCTTTGGAAGAATGGATAAAGAAGATGTGGCACATATATACAATGGAATATTACTCAGCCATAAAAAGAAACGAAATTGAGCTATTTGTAATGAGGTGGATGGACCTAGAGTCTGTCATACAGAGTGAAGTCAGTCAGAAAGAGAAAGACAAATACCGTATGCTAACACATAGTTATGGAATTTAAGGGAAAAAAATGTCATGAAGAACCTAGGGGTAAGACAGGAATAAAGACACAGACCTACTAGAGAACGGACTTGAGGATATGGAGAGGGGCAAGGGTAAGCTCTGACAAAGCGAGAGAGAGGCATGGACATATATACACTACCAAATGTAAAACAGATAGCTACTGGGAAGCAGCCGCATAGCACAGGGAGATCAGCTCAGTGCTTTGTGACCACCTAGAAGGGTGGGATAGGGAGGGTGGGAGGGAGGGAGACACAAGAGGGAAGAGATATGGGAACATATGTATATGTATAACTGACTCACTGTGTTATAAGGCAGAAACTAACACACCATTGTAAAGTGATTATACTCCAATAAAGATGTAAAAAAAAAGAAGTTTATACAACTCTTCTCAATACTCTGTAATAACATATATGGGAACAGAATCTAAAAAACAGTGGATATATGTATAACTGATTCACTTTGCTGTACACCGGAAACTAACACAACATTGTAAATCAACTACACTCCAATAAAAATCAATTAACAAAAATGGGCAGAAGAGGTGAACAGACATTTTTCCAAAGAAGACATAACAGTCGGGCAACAGGCACATGAAAAGATGCTCAACATCACTAACCGTCAGAGAAATACAAATCAAACCACCATGAGATACCACCTCACACCTGTAAGAACACCTAACATCAAAACGACCACAAATAACAAATGTTGGCTAGGTTGTGAAATAAAGGGGACCCCCGTACACTGTTGGTGGGAATGTGAATTGGTGCAGCCACTGTGGGAAACAGTGTGGAGGTTCCTCAAAAAACTAAATAGAATTACCATATGATACAGCAATTCCACTCCTGGGTATACATCCAAAGAAAACTAAAACACTACTTTGAAAAGATACATGCAGCTGAATGTTCATGGCAGCATTATTTATGACAGCCAAAATATGGAAACAACCTAAGTGTCCATCAACAGATGAACAGCTAAAGAAGATGTGATGTGATACATATATGCATGTGTGTGTCTGTGTGTATGTATATACTCAGCCATAAAAAAAAGTGAAATTTTGTCATTTACAACAACATGGATAGACTTGTAGGGTATTATGCATAGTGAAATAAGTCAGACAGAGAAAGACAAATACTGTTATGTTATCACTTAAACATGGAATCCAGAAAATAAAACAAACTAGTGAATATAACAAAAAAGAAACAGATTCACAGACCTAGAGAACAAATTCGTGGTTACAAGTGGGGAGAGGCAAGATGGGGTAAGAGATGAAGAGGTATAAACTACTATGTTTAAAGTAATTAAGCTACAAGGATATATTGTACAACACAGGGAATACAGCCAATATTTATCTTTTGGCCGTACCCCGCAGCACACGGGGATCTTAGTTCCCTGAACAGGGACTGAACCCGGGGCCCCTGCAGTGGAAGCATGGAGTCTTAACCACTGGACCACCAGGCAAGGGTCCATAGCCAATATTTTATAATAACTATAAATGGAGTAAAATCTTTAGGAATTGTTCATCATTATCTTGTACACCTGAAACATAACACTGTAACTCCATTATACCTCAATTTTTAAAAAACTAAAAAAAAAAACCGACAATGACATATCACTTCATACCTGTTAGGATGGCTTTTATCAAAAGGCAAGAAATTAAAAGTGTTGGCGAGTACGTGGAGAAAAGTGAGCCCTCCTGCGGTGTCGGTGGGAATGTAAACTGGCACAGCCACTATGGAGAACGGTCTGAAGATTCCTTAGAAATGCAGGAATAGAACTACCTTATGATCCAGCTATCCCACTTCTGTGTATTTATCCAAAGTATATGAAAACACTAACTTGAAAACACTTATGCACCCCCATGTTCATTGCAGCATTATTTACAATAGTCAAGGTATAGCAACAACCACAGTGCCCATCAACCAATAAATGAATAAAGAAGAGGTGAAACACAATATATACAATATAGATACAGCATAGAAAAAAATAAAATCTGGCCATTTGCCACAGCATGGATGGACACTGAGAGTATTATGCTAAGTGAAAGAAGTCAGCTAGAGAAAGCCAAATACCATGTGATTTCACATAGATATGGAATTAAAAAAAACATACAAAGTAAATGAACAAACCACACCAAACAAAAACAAATATGTAGATACAGAGAACAGAGTAGTGGCTACCAGAGGGGAAAGGGTGAAATGGATAAAGAGGATCAACTCTGTGGTGACTATACAAACTAAATCTTTGTTGGTGAGCATGCTGTAGTGTGTACAGAAGTAGAAATATAATGTTGTCCATATGAAACTTATATAAGGTTATAAACAAATGTTACCTCAATAAAAAATAATTTTTAAAAAAGATATACATATAGCAATGATTAAAATGACTATTCGTGGAATTTAAGTTCCAGTTATGGAGGGAAGTGAAGAACTGATAGTTTAAGTTTCACTGAAAAGATGAATTTTTCCAGAAGAGCATAAGCATTGATGGAGTTTGGATATGTAAAGGGCTAAGCTAGAAAGTTAGGAGGTAGCCACTACTCTGAGAATAAATCTTTTAAATTGTGATTACAGAGGGGGTCACAATTTGGAGTAATTGTTACTGAGCCACGTTCATTTGCCTCACACACAGAAAGCCCAACTCTGAGATAGAGAGGTTTGCAGCAGAGAAAGGGTTTATTCACAAGGCAGTCAAGCAAGGAGAAAGGAGAACAAATCTCAAATCCATCTCCCCAAAGGCCAGGGGCTAGGGATATTTACTGGATAAAGAATTAGGGTGGCCTGAGGTGCAGGGAGTGTGGGGAAAGGTGACTGGAAATGAGAAAAAGATCGGGTCGGGACTTCCCTGGTGGCACAGTGGTTAAGAATCCGCCTACCAAAATAAAAAAAAAGAATCCGCCTACCAATGCAGGGGACATGGGTTCGAGCCCTGGTCTGGGAAGATCTCACATGCCTCGGAGCAACTAAGCCCTTGAGCCACAAGTACTGAGCCTGCACTCTAGAGCCTGCGTGCCACAACTACTGAGCCCGTGTGCCACAACTGCTGAAGCCCACGCTCCTAGTGTCCGTGTTCCACAACAAGAGAAGCCACCACAATGAGAGGCCTGCACACTGCAACGAAGAGAAGCCCCCGCTCACTGCAAATAGAGAAAGCCCGCATGCAGCAACGAAGACCCAACGCAGCCAAAAATCAATAAATTAAATAAATAAATACATTAAAAAAAAAGATGTATCGTTATTCTCGGCAGGTGCAACTAAGCTACGTGCTTCTTCAGAGGATGCACGTTCAGAAAACGGCGACATTAGCATATTCTTAGGGTGGAGGTTTTGGCCCTCTGACATCAAATGGCCACCGATCAGACACTCTCGCATGCCCGAGGGGAGAGGCGGTTGTCCCAACCAGTCTTAACCAGCTGAAGTCCAAACTGGACAACTGACTCCAAGTTCCAAAAAAACAACTCGGGCAAACATCTTAAGACTCTTACATCAGAGGTACTTATCTATAGGGGTTGTGAAGAGGCCTTGTAGCTTACTCTTTAGGCTACATCATGCTTGGGGGATATGCAAGTTTTTGTAAAAACAGTTAAAGTGAGCTTGACCAGCGAAGGCAGTTTACAGTTTACTATTTACTAATTAAGTTATAGTCTAATGGATGTAACTGATGACTACCATATAAGTTTCATAATGACAAGGTAAAGAGTATGAGTCAATGAGGTAGGAGGGAGGACAAAATTACTGAAGAGGAAGAGAACTGAGAAGCCAAGATGTGGGGGGAGGAGGGATCCCTGACAATATTAAACTCACCACAAACTACAGCAGATGTGCAATGAGTGAGAATTACAGTGAATCAAGTGCGAAAGTCTTCAAAGACTGTGATAGAGACATTTGCTACACATACATTTGATAAGTGACTGGTAGTAGTATGACTGAACCCCAATGTCTTTAAACAATATTTTGTTTATTTACAGAATGTGGTAATACTATGAAGGCCATAGAGAGAGGGATGAGATAGAGAGTAAGTGAAGAAACCATTCCAAACAAAATGGTCACAAATGCCCTTTTCAAGAAAGTGCCCTCAGAGTTGGTCTTTGAAGAACGAACCAGCACTGCAAAAAGTTGGAGGAAAAGTTGAAACCTAATTTTTTTAAGTAAAAAAAAACCAAGAAGATGGGAATATTTCAAAGAATTAAATATAATATTGGCTAATAAGCATGTGAAAAAAATGATCCACCTTGACTGGCAATCAGAAATGCAAAATGAAAACACAATGATATAGCATTTTACTACACCAGGTTGGAAAACAGTTAAGAGTCTATCAATAAGAAATGTTTACAAGGATGTAATGAAATGGAAACATACTCCGCTCACAGGAGTTTAACCTGTGAAAAATATTTTGGGGGAAAAAAAGAGGAAGGCGTTACCTATTAACATTTTTTTAATCTTTTTTTATAATTTTTAAATTTATTTATTTGTTTGTTTATTTATTTATCTATTCATTTATTTTTGGCTGTGTCTGGTCTTCGGTGCTGCATGCTGGCTTTTCTCTAGTTGAGGCCAGCAGGGGCTACTCTTGGTTGCAGTGCGCGGGCTTCTCATTGCAGTGGCTTCTCTTGTTGCAGAGCACAGGCTCTAGGCACAAGGGCTTCAGTAGTTGTGGCGCATGGGTTTTGCTGCTCTGCAGCATGTGGGGTCTTCCCAGATCAGGGATCAAACCCATGTCCCCTGCATTGGCAGGCAGGTTCTTAACCACTGCGTCACCAGGGAAGTCCCTACCTATTAACTTGAAAAGACACACACAGGACCAATTATAGTAATTCACTCTTAGGTGTATGCAATAAATGTATGAGTTAAGAGTTCATGATTTAAAACCAGAGAAGTCTGCACTGGATGCCTATATCTAACACAAACTTGGTACATATTTAATTTTTGAAACCTCACTTGACCACTCTGAGCTTCAGGTGTTGTGAAAAGTAAAAAACATCATTTTTTTTTCAAAGAGGGCAGGAAGACACTTTTGCAGGTCATAGATAACTTTTATGGTTTTGATTGTGGTGATAGTTTCACGAGTGTATTCTTATCTACAAACTCAAGTTGTTTACATTAAATGTGTACAGCTTTTAGTACATACCTTAACTACTGGGTCCTGGTGGCGCAGTAGTTAAGAATCCACATGCCGGGTTCGAACCCTGGTCCGGGAGGATCCCACATGCCGTGGAGCAAATAAGCCCATGTGCCGCAACTACTGAGCCTGCACTCTAGAGCCCAAGAGCCACGACTACTGAGCCTGCGTCCCACAACTACAGAAGCCCGTGTGCCTAGAGCCCGTGCTCCGCAACAAACAGAAGCCACCGCAACGAGAAGCCTGTGCACCGCAGCGAAGACTAGCCCCCGCTCGCTGCAACTAGAGAAAGCCCGCACGCAGCAACAAAGACCCAACGCAGCCAAAAGTACATAAAAATAAACAATTTTTTCAAAACAAAGATCAGGGCTTCCCAGGTGGCACAGTGGTTGAGGGTCCGCCTGCCGACGCAGGGGACACGGGTTCGTGTCCCGGTCCGGGAAGATCCCGCAGGCCGCGGAGGGGCTGGGCCCGTGAGCCATGGCCGCTGAGCCAGCGCGTCTGGAGCCTGTGCTCCGCAACGGGAGAGGCCACAACAGTGAGAGGCCCGCGTACCGCCAAATAAATAAATAAATAAAATTAAATTAATTTAATTTAATTTAATAAATGAAGATCATTTTTTAAACCTCAGTAGAATGGTTGACATATAATAAATACTGAATAAAACAATTTAATTATACTAAGATTGTTTTAATTTTATAACAGCTTTTATCTTCAGGAAGGAACTGCCACAAATATTTGACTATTAAGACAGAGCTTTACCTAAACATATATGAGTATTTTCCATTTACTCCTGGAATGAAAGCACAAGCATTAAAGGAATTTCATGGAACGTTTTATGTTGCCAGGGGGGTGGTCTATTTGAGTGGTTTTTTTCTCTAGAATGCCTGAAATCAAAGGAAAATATTAACCTTAAAGGTGACTGATATTTAAAGTTCCATTTTCGGTGTATCTTTTTTTCTCTAAAAATGAAGTACACGAGTATTCTGGCCCCTGGAGGACTTTAACAGTAGCTTTCTACCAACCACAGCCCCGGCTGTTGGGCAGCACAGATACCGCGAGGTCTACGGGGCGGGGCCTTGGAGGGGGCGGGGCTTCGCGTGACATTTTGCGAGTAGGATTTCACTGGCTTCACCGGCCACATCTTTCGCTGTCTGTTGCGTAGACGAATCGGCGTGACGAGCTGAAGATTCGAAGGCGCCAGGCCCAGCCCCGCGCCAGACGCCGTTCCCCTAGAAACCTGAACTGCAGGACCAACTGCAGGAGGCGGCCCCGGAGCTCCGAGGACTCGTCCCGTATCGCGCCGTCCTGCCGTCCCCGCATCGCGCCGCCCCGCCCCGGCTTGCCTCAGCCGTCGTCGAAACCCGTCACAGCGTGCAGGATCGAGCGCCTCCTCGCCCTCTGCCAGGCCCCGGGGGCGCCGTCCGTCGGTCGAGGTCATGGGCAAACGGCCCCGCAGGCCCAGTGCCTACCCTGCGGACTGGTGGGGACCGCAGACCGAAGGACCCGGCCCCGCCAAGCGCCGCCGAACGGAGGAGCCCGAGGACCCCGAGTCCGAGTCCGAGGCGGCGCCCAGCCTGGACAACCTGACGGGACCTCCGGCCGCGGACGCGCTCACTTCCGTAGTGGTGCTGCCCGCCGGCTGTGCCCTGCACCTGCCCCTAGATGACGTCGACGTGCTGCTGGCGCCCAAGCCCACGTCCGTGCTGCAAGTGTCTCTCGGAGATCACATCCTCACGCTGGTCCCCGAGGCCCTCCTGGGCTGGGGCGTGGAAGGCCCGTGGGGACAGGGCCTGCAACGGGCCGCTTTCCTGAGCGCTCCAGGGGAGTACATGGCCCGGGAGCCGGGATTCTTCTGCGCAGCTGTCCCAGAGATCGCCCGCCAAGAAGAGGCCAACCAGGAGGAAGCAGACGCCGAGCTCCTGCCGCCTGGGATGGAGGCTGAAGCCGGCTCCGTCACTGAGCTCCGCAGCCCCACCGCAAGGGTGTCGGGACCCAGCGCGCAGGGCTTTGTCCCAGAGCCCCGTCCTCGGGCGCCCAATCCTAGTCCAGAGAAACGCTCTCCTCACCACGACGACAACCTGCACTTGCACCTTCGGGCGCTCTCCCTCGACTCACCACTCCAACCCCTACCTCCCTCTCCTAGTCCGGGTCCTCACGAGCGCCCCCAACGCCCTTACCGTCCTAAGCGCGAGGCCCAGAGATGTCTGTTCCCGGAATGAACTGCACCCCGGTGTACACACACACACACACACACACACACACACACACACACACACACACACACACACACACTCTGGCTACCATCCTGGAGGCCCAATGGATTTCCCGGCGTCTTTTACACTGAATGTCCTACAACCTGGAAATTAAGCATCTCGTGGGCCAACAACTCCTTTTCCCCTCCAGACTGGCTATAGTAGCAGGAGAAGACGTCAGGAAAAGAAAGCGGACTCTATACCTCATCTTTGAAATGGAAAATCTGCCCAGGGATACCGGACAATGTGTGTTCAGACGTCTGGACTTCTTTACAACATCATTCTCAGGCCTATCCATTCCCGCTCGTTTGCATTGGTTATTTTCTCTCAAATTCTTCTCTCTCCAGCACCATACCCTATTGCTACCCTATTTCTCCCCAAACCAATAAATAACTGGATTTCTCATGTTATATGTTTTCCCATGCATTTATGAAGATTTTTAGCCATGGCTTTTCTCTTTCTTGGTGTTTTGAGCTGCTCTCCTGGAAAGTTGCAAAATAGTATGATGGTTACTATACATAATTGTATGATGTTTGTTCATAGCTTCCTCTTAACCTGAGGAAGTTCTCTTCCAGTCAAGTTCACTTGTCATTATGAATAAATGCTGGATTTTATCAGATGTTTTCAGCATGTATTAGGATATGCATTTCCTTTTTAAATCTCTTCCTCCGGTTATTTTGACTCAGAGACTGATGTAAAATGTTTGCATTCCTGCTATTCCACATTATTCATACCTTTTAAATTCTACCCCGAGTTTTTTCTTTTGTAAATCAAACCTCTAACTTTTAAAACATTAATTTAGGGGCCTCCCTGGTGGCGCAGTGGTTAAGAATCTGCCTGCTAATGCAGGGGACATAGGTTCGAGCCCTGGTCTGGGAAGATCCCACATGCCGTGGAGCAACTAAGCCCATGAGCCACAGCTGAAGCCCACGCACCTACAGCCCATGCTTCGCCACCAGAGAAGCCACTGCAGTGAGAAGCCCGTGCACCTCAACGAAGAGTAGCCCCCGCTCACCGCAACTAGAGAAAGCCCGTGCGCAGCAACGAAGACTCCATGCAGCCAAAAATAAATAAATAAAAATTTAAAAAAATAAATCATTAATTAATTACCATATTTCTTTCACATTTTTATAAAAGAAATAAAATCTACAGGTAAAGCTGAAAACAAGATGGTTTCAGTTTTTTTAAACATCAATACTATTTATATTCACCAACATGCTTTACCACTTCCTCTCTACCTTTTTATTCTTATATTCCACTCTCAAAGTCTAGCCTCAATTTTCTTCTTGCTGAAGAATATACTTTAATAGTTCTTTCCACTATACCCTATGTGTAGTAAATTATCTTGGTTTTGTAAATCTCAACATGTTTTGTGTAGTACACTCTCATAGTCTTGTATATCTGAAAATTTTTATTATGTATTCATTCCTAATTCTAAAGTGTTATTTAAGTACTTTAAAGACATTACTCCATTGTTCTGCCATTTTTTATTGTTGTTGCAGGCAAGAGGTCTCTGCCAATCAAGTTGTTGTTCCTTTTATATTTGACTCAGCTGTTCATTAGCACATTTTAAAATTTTATTTTATTTTTTAATTGAAGTATAGTTGATTTACATTGCTGTGTTACTTTCTGGTGTACAGCAAAGTTATATATTTTTTCCATATTCTTTTACATGGTTATGGTTTATTACAGGATATTGAATATAGTTCCCTGTGCTATACAGTAGGACCTTGTTGTTTATCTGTTTTACACTGAATACATAATAGTTTTATATCTGCTAATCCCAAACTCCTAATTTATCTCTCCCCCACCCTCTTTCCCCTTTGGTAAACATAAGGTTGTTTTCTATGTCTGTGAGTCTATTTCTGTTTTGTAAATAACTTCATTTGTGTCATATTTTAGATTCCACATATAAGTGATATCATATGATATTTATCTTTCTTTGACTTACTTCACGTAGTATGATAATCTCTAGGTCCATCCATGTTGCTACAAATGGCATCATCTCACTCTCATTTATGGCTGAGTAGTATTGCATTGTATAGGTATGCCACATCTTTTTATCCATTCATCTGTAGATAGACATTTAGGTTGCTTCCATGTCTTGGGTTTTTTTTTCATTTATTTATTTATTTATTTAATTTTTGGCTGTGTTGGGTTTTGTTGCTGCACGTGGGCTTTCTCTAGTTGCAGCGAGCGGGGGCTACTCTTCGTTGCAGGGCGCAGGCTTCTCATTATGGTGGCTTCCCTTGTTGCAGAGCACGGGCTCTAGGCACACAGGCCCCAGTAATTGTGGCATGTGGGCTCAGTAGCTGTGGCTCGTGGGCTCCAGGCTAGCGGGCTTCAGTAGTTGTGGCACACGGGCTTAGTTGCTTGGTGGCATGTGGGGTCTTCCCAGCCCAGGGCTCAAACCTGTGTCCCCTGCACTGGCAGGCAGATTCTTAACCACTGCGCCACCAAGGAAGTCGCCAGTTGGCTATTTTAAATAGTGCTACTATGAACATTGGGGTGCATGTATCTTTTCAAATTAGAGTTTTCTCGGGATATTTGCCCAGGAGTGGGACTGCTGGACCATATAGCAACTCTTTTTAGTTTCTTAAGGAATCTCCATACTGTTCTCCATAATGGCTGCACCAATTTACATTCCCTTCAACACTGTAGGAGAGTTCCCTTTTCTCCACACCCTGTCCAGCACTTATTATATGTGGACTTTTTAATGATGCTCATGCTGACCAGTGTGATGTGATACCTCATTGTAGTTTTGATTTGCATTTGTCTAGTAATTAGTGATGTTGAGCATATTTTCATGTGCTTTTTGGCCTTCTGTATGTCTTCTTTGGAGAAATGTCTATTTAGGTCTTCTGCCCATTTATTTATTTTTTTTTTTGTGGTATGCGGGCCTCTCACTGTTGTGGCCTCTCCCGTTGCAGAGCACAGGCTCCGGATGCACAGGCTCAGCAGCCATGGCTCACGGGCCCAGCCGCTCCGTGGCATGGGGGATCTTTCCGGCCGGGGCACGAACCCGTGTCCCCTGCATCGTCAGGCCTACTCTCAACCACTGCGCCACCAGGGAAGCCCTACACTAAAGTCTTTAATGCATTGAGATGACTTATGTGTGTGGTTTGAGATAGTGGTCTAGTTTCTTTTTTTCTTTTCTTAGCATGTGGCTGTCCAGATTTCCCAACACCATTTTTTAATCTAAATTTATTTATTTATTTATTTTTGGCTCATTGGGTCTTCGTTGCAGTGCATGGGCTTCTCATTGCAGTGGCTTCTCTTGTTGCGGAGCACAGGCTCTAGGCACACGGGCTTTGGTAGTTGTGGCACAGGGGCTCAGTAGTTGTGGCTCGCGGGCTCTAGGGCACAGGCTCAGTAGTTGTGGCGCACGGGCTTAGTTGCTCCGTGGCATGTGGGATCTTGCCAGACCAGGAATCGAACCCGTGTCCCCCTGCATTGTCAGACGGATTTTTAACCACTGCACCACCAGGGAAGTTCCCCCGTCACCATTTATTGAAGAGACTGTCCTTTTCCATTGTACGCTCTTTGCTTCCTTGCCATGAATTCATTATCCATATATGTATGGATTTACTCCCAGGTTCTCAGTTATGTTCCATTGACCTATGTATCTGCTTTTCTGCAAATATAATGCTGTTTTGATTATTGTAGCTTTATAATATAGTTTTAAATCAGAGAGTGTGATACCTCCAACTCTGTTCTTTTTATCAGGATTGCTTTGGCTGTTCAGGGTCTCTTATGGTTTCATGTAAATCTAAGGCTTTTTTATTCTATTTTTGTGAAAAATATCCTTGGGACTTTGATAGAGATTGCATTGAATCTGAAGATTGCTTTAGGTAATAGAGACATTTGAACGATGTTATTTCTTCCAATCCATGAGCACAGAACACTTTTCCACTTATTTGTCTCCTCAGGCAAGGGAAACACAAGCAAAAGTAAACAAATAGGATTACATCAAACTAAGAAGTTTCTGCACAGTAAAGGAAACCAGCAACAAAATGAAAAGGGAACCTACCTAATGGAAGAAGATACTTGCAAATCATATATCCAGTAAGGGGTTAACATCCAAAATATAGAAAGAACTCACAACAACAACAACAAAAATGAAACAACCCCAAAATGGGTATAGGACATTTTCCAAAGAAGACATAGATGGCCAATAGACACATGAAAAGATGTTCAACATCACAAATTATTAGAGAAATGCAAATCAAAACCACAAAAGTCTATTTCTCTTAAAGTCTATGTCTCATGTAAGTATTGCTCCCCAGCTTTCTTTTTATTTCCATTTGCATGGAGTATCTTTTTCCATCCCCTCACTTTCAGTCTATGTGTGTCTTTAGATCTGAAGTGAGTCTCTTGTAGGCAGCATATATATGGGTCTTGTTTTTGTATCCATTCAGCCACTCTTTTTTTTTTCAAAACAAACAACTTTTTATTGAAGTATAGTTGATTTACAATGTTGTATTAGTTTCAGGTGTACAGCAAAGCGATCTATATATGTATATATTCTTTTTCAGATTCTTTTCCATTATAAGTTATTATATACAAAATATTGAATAGAGTTCCCTGTGCCATACAGTAGGTCCTCATTTATCTATCGCCCTATGTCTTTTGATTGGAGCATTTAGTCCATTTACTTTGAATAATTATTGATGTGTATGTTCTTAATGCCATTTTATTAATTGTTTTGACGTTGTTTTGTAGTGCTTTTTTCTTCCTTTCTTCTTCTTTCATTCTTTTGTCTTGTGATTTGATGACTATCTTTAATGTCATGTTCAAATCCTTGCCTCTTTTTTCTGTGTGCATCTATTATAGATTTTTCTGTTTGTGTCTATCATGAAGTTTATATACAGTGATATATTGTTATATGTGATTGTTTTAAGTTGCTGATCTCAAATCTCAAATGCATTTAACAACCCTACAATTGTACTCTCCTCCCCTTATGATTACTGTTTTTGACATCATATTTTACATCTAATTATTTTGTGTATCCCCAAACTGCTTACTGTAGATACAGATGATATTACTACTTTTGGCTTTTAACCTTCCTACTAGCTTTGTACATGGTTGATTTTCTATCTTTACTGTATAATTTTTTAATCTGTCTCCTAAGGCAAAGGAAACAAAAGCCAAAATAAACAAATGGGACCTAATTAAACCAAAAAGCTTTCACACAGCAAAGGAAACCATCAACAAAATGAAAAGACAACCTACTGAATGGGGGGAAATATTTGGGAATGAGATGACCAATAAGAGGTTAATATCCAAAATATATAAACAGCTCATACAACTCAATAGGAAAAAGCAAACCACCTGATTGAAAAATGGGCAGAAGGAACAGGATAGAAAGCCCAGAGATGAACCCACTCACATATGGTCACCTTATCTTTGATAAAGGAGGCAGGAATGTACAGTGGAGAAAGGACAGCCTCTTCAATAAGTGGTGCTGGGAAAACTGGACAGGTACATGTAAAAGTATGAGATTAGATCACTCCCTAACACCATACACAAAAATAAGCTCAAAATGGATTAAAGACCTAAATGTAACGCCAGCAACTATCAAACTCTTAGAGGAAAACATAGGCAGAACACTCTATGACATAAATCACAACAAGATCCTTTTGGACCCACCTCCTAGAGAAATGGAAATAAAAACAAAGATAAACAAATGGGACCTAATGAAACTTCAAAGCTGTTGCACAGCAAAGGAAACCATAAACAAGACCAAAGACAACCCTCGGAATGGGACAAAATATTTCCAAATGAAGCAACTGACAAAGGATTAATCTCCAAAATTTATAAGCAGCTCAGTAGCAAACAAACAAACAACCCGATCCAAAAATGGGCAGAAGACCTAAATAGACATTTCTCCAAAGAAGATATACAGACTCCCAACAAACATATGAAAGAATGCTCAACATCATTAATCATTAGAGAAATGCAAGTCAAAACTACAATGAGATATCATCTCACACCAGTCAGAATGGCCATCATCTAAAAGTCTAGAAACAATAAATGCTGGAGAGGGTGTGGAGAAAAGGGAACACTCTTGCACTGCTGGTGGGAATGTGAATTGGTACAGCCACTATGGGGAACAGTATGGAGGTTCCTTAAAAAACTACAAATAGAACTACCATATGACCCAGCAATCCCACTACTGGGCATATACCCTGAGAAAACCGTAATTCAAAAAGAGTCATGTACCAAAATGTTCATTGCAGCTCTATTCACAATAGCCCGGAGCTGGAAACAACCTAAGTGTCCATCTTTGGAAGAATGGATAAAGAAGATGTGGCACATATATACAATGGAATATTACTCAGCCATAAAAAGAAACGAAATTGAGCTATTTGTAATGAGGTGGATGGACCTAGAGTCTGTCATACAGAGTGAAGTCAGTCAGAAAGAGAAAGACAAATACCGTATGCTAACACATAGTTATGGAATTTAAGGGAAAAAAATGTCATGAAGAACCTAGGGGTAAGACAGGAATAAAGACACAGACCTACTAGAGAACGGACTTGAGGATATGGAGAGGGGCAAGGGTAAGCTCTGACAAAGCGAGAGAGAGGCATGGACATATATACACTACCAAATGTAAAACAGATAGCTACTGGGAAGCAGCCGCATAGCACAGGGAGATCAGCTCAGTGCTTTGTGACCACCTAGAAGGGTGGGATAGGGAGGGTGGGAGGGAGGGAGACACAAGAGGGAAGAGATATGGGAACATATGTATATGTATAACTGACTCACTGTGTTATAAGGCAGAAACTAACACACCATTGTAAAGTGATTATACTCCAATAAAGATGTAAAAAAAAAGAAGTTTATACAACTCTTCTCAATACTCTGTAATAACATATATGGGAACAGAATCTAAAAAACAGTGGATATATGTATAACTGATTCACTTTGCTGTACACCGGAAACTAACACAACATTGTAAATCAACTACACTCCAATAAAAATCAATTAACAAAAATGGGCAGAAGAGGTGAACAGACATTTTTCCAAAGAAGACATAACAGTCGGGCAACAGGCACATGAAAAGATGCTCAACATCACTAACCGTCAGAGAAATACAAATCAAACCACCATGAGATACCACCTCACACCTGTAAGAACACCTAACATCAAAACGACCACAAATAACAAATGTTGGCTAGGTTGTGAAATAAAGGGGACCCCCGTACACTGTTGGTGGGAATGTGAATTGGTGCAGCCACTGTGGGAAACAGTGTGGAGGTTCCTCAAAAAACTAAATAGAATTACCATATGATACAGCAATTCCACTCCTGGGTATACATCCAAAGAAAACTAAAACACTACTTTGAAAAGATACATGCAGCTGAATGTTCATGGCAGCATTATTTATGACAGCCAAAATATGGAAACAACCTAAGTGTCCATCAACAGATGAACAGCTAAAGAAGATGTGATGTGATACATATATGCATGTGTGTGTCTGTGTGTATGTATATACTCAGCCATAAAAAAAAGTGAAATTTTGTCATTTACAACAACATGGATAGACTTGTAGGGTATTATGCATAGTGAAATAAGTCAGACAGAGAAAGACAAATACTGTTATGTTATCACTTAAACATGGAATCCAGAAAATAAAACAAACTAGTGAATATAACAAAAAAGAAACAGATTCACAGACCTAGAGAACAAATTCGTGGTTACAAGTGGGGAGAGGCAAGATGGGGTAAGAGATGAAGAGGTATAAACTACTATGTTTAAAGTAATTAAGCTACAAGGATATATTGTACAACACAGGGAATACAGCCAATATTTATCTTTTGGCCGTACCCCGCAGCACACGGGGATCTTAGTTCCCTGAACAGGGACTGAACCCGGGGCCCCTGCAGTGGAAGCATGGAGTCTTAACCACTGGACCACCAGGCAAGGGTCCATAGCCAATATTTTATAATAACTATAAATGGAGTAAAATCTTTAGGAATTGTTCATCATTATCTTGTACACCTGAAACATAACACTGTAACTCCATTATACCTCAATTTTTAAAAAACTAAAAAAAAAAACCGACAATGACATATCACTTCATACCTGTTAGGATGGCTTTTATCAAAAGGCAAGAAATTAAAAGTGTTGGCGAGTACGTGGAGAAAAGTGAGCCCTCCTGCGGTGTCGGTGGGAATGTAAACTGGCACAGCCACTATGGAGAACGGTCTGAAGATTCCTTAGAAATGCAGGAATAGAACTACCTTATGATCCAGCTATCCCACTTCTGTGTATTTATCCAAAGTATATGAAAACACTAACTTGAAAACACTTATGCACCCCCATGTTCATTGCAGCATTATTTACAATAGTCAAGGTATAGCAACAACCACAGTGCCCATCAACCAATAAATGAATAAAGAAGAGGTGAAACACAATATATACAATATAGATACAGCATAGAAAAAAATAAAATCTGGCCATTTGCCACAGCATGGATGGACACTGAGAGTATTATGCTAAGTGAAAGAAGTCAGCTAGAGAAAGCCAAATACCATGTGATTTCACATAGATATGGAATTAAAAAAAACATACAAAGTAAATGAACAAACCACACCAAACAAAAACAAATATGTAGATACAGAGAACAGAGTAGTGGCTACCAGAGGGGAAAGGGTGAAATGGATAAAGAGGATCAACTCTGTGGTGACTATACAAACTAAATCTTTGTTGGTGAGCATGCTGTAGTGTGTACAGAAGTAGAAATATAATGTTGTCCATATGAAACTTATATAAGGTTATAAACAAATGTTACCTCAATAAAAAATAATTTTTAAAAAAGATATACATATAGCAATGATTAAAATGACTATTCGTGGAATTTAAGTTCCAGTTATGGAGGGAAGTGAAGAACTGATAGTTTAAGTTTCACTGAAAAGATGAATTTTTCCAGAAGAGCATAAGCATTGATGGAGTTTGGATATGTAAAGGGCTAAGCTAGAAAGTTAGGAGGTAGCCACTACTCTGAGAATAAATCTTTTAAATTGTGATTACAGAGGGGGTCACAATTTGGAGTAATTGTTACTGAGCCACGTTCATTTGCCTCACACACAGAAAGCCCAACTCTGAGATAGAGAGGTTTGCAGCAGAGAAAGGGTTTATTCACAAGGCAGTCAAGCAAGGAGAAAGGAGAACAAATCTCAAATCCATCTCCCCAAAGGCCAGGGGCTAGGGATATTTACTGGATAAAGAATTAGGGTGGCCTGAGGTGCAGGGAGTGTGGGGAAAGGTGACTGGAAATGAGAAAAAGATCGGGTCGGGACTTCCCTGGTGGCACAGTGGTTAAGAATCCGCCTACCAAAATAAAAAAAAAGAATCCGCCTACCAATGCAGGGGACATGGGTTCGAGCCCTGGTCTGGGAAGATCTCACATGCCTCGGAGCAACTAAGCCCTTGAGCCACAAGTACTGAGCCTGCACTCTAGAGCCTGCGTGCCACAACTACTGAGCCCGTGTGCCACAACTGCTGAAGCCCACGCTCCTAGTGTCCGTGTTCCACAACAAGAGAAGCCACCACAATGAGAGGCCTGCACACTGCAACGAAGAGAAGCCCCCGCTCACTGCAAATAGAGAAAGCCCGCATGCAGCAACGAAGACCCAACGCAGCCAAAAATCAATAAATTAAATAAATAAATACATTAAAAAAAAAGATGTATCGTTATTCTCGGCAGGTGCAACTAAGCTACGTGCTTCTTCAGAGGATGCACGTTCAGAAAACGGCGACATTAGCATATTCTTAGGGTGGAGGTTTTGGCCCTCTGACATCAAATGGCCACCGATCAGACACTCTCGCATGCCCGAGGGGAGAGGCGGTTGTCCCAACCAGTCTTAACCAGCTGAAGTCCAAACTGGACAACTGACTCCAAGTTCCAAAAAAACAACTCGGGCAAACATCTTAAGACTCTTACATCAGAGGTACTTATCTATAGGGGTTGTGAAGAGGCCTTGTAGCTTACTCTTTAGGCTACATCATGCTTGGGGGATATGCAAGTTTTTGTAAAAACAGTTAAAGTGAGCTTGACCAGCGAAGGCAGTTTACAGTTTACTATTTACTAATTAAGTTATAGTCTAATGGATGTAACTGATGACTACCATATAAGTTTCATAATGACAAGGTAAAGAGTATGAGTCAATGAGGTAGGAGGGAGGACAAAATTACTGAAGAGGAAGAGAACTGAGAAGCCAAGATGTGGGGGGAGGAGGGATCCCTGACAATATTAAACTCACCACAAACTACAGCAGATGTGCAATGAGTGAGAATTACAGTGAATCAAGTGCGAAAGTCTTCAAAGACTGTGATAGAGACATTTGCTACACATACATTTGATAAGTGACTGGTAGTAGTATGACTGAACCCCAATGTCTTTAAACAATATTTTGTTTATTTACAGAATGTGGTAATACTATGAAGGCCATAGAGAGAGGGATGAGATAGAGAGTAAGTGAAGAAACCATTCCAAACAAAATGGTCACAAATGCCCTTTTCAAGAAAGTGCCCTCAGAGTTGGTCTTTGAAGAACGAACCAGCACTGCAAAAAGTTGGAGGAAAAGTTGAAACCTAATTTTTTTAAGTAAAAAAAAACCAAGAAGATGGGAATATTTCAAAGAATTAAATATAATATTGGCTAATAAGCATGTGAAAAAAATGATCCACCTTGACTGGCAATCAGAAATGCAAAATGAAAACACAATGATATAGCATTTTACTACACCAGGTTGGAAAACAGTTAAGAGTCTATCAATAAGAAATGTTTACAAGGATGTAATGAAATGGAAACATACTCCGCTCACAGGAGTTTAACCTGTGAAAAATATTTTGGGGGAAAAAAAGAGGAAGGCGTTACCTATTAACATTTTTTTAATCTTTTTTTATAATTTTTAAATTTATTTATTTGTTTGTTTATTTATTTATCTATTCATTTATTTTTGGCTGTGTCTGGTCTTCGGTGCTGCATGCTGGCTTTTCTCTAGTTGAGGCCAGCAGGGGCTACTCTTGGTTGCAGTGCGCGGGCTTCTCATTGCAGTGGCTTCTCTTGTTGCAGAGCACAGGCTCTAGGCACAAGGGCTTCAGTAGTTGTGGCGCATGGGTTTTGCTGCTCTGCAGCATGTGGGGTCTTCCCAGATCAGGGATCAAACCCATGTCCCCTGCATTGGCAGGCAGGTTCTTAACCACTGCGTCACCAGGGAAGTCCCTACCTATTAACTTGAAAAGACACACACAGGACCAATTATAGTAATTCACTCTTAGGTGTATGCAATAAATGTATGAGTTAAGAGTTCATGATTTAAAACCAGAGAAGTCTGCACTGGATGCCTATATCTAACACAAACTTGGTACATATTTAATTTTTGAAACCTCACTTGACCACTCTGAGCTTCAGGTGTTGTGAAAAGTAAAAAACATCATTTTTTTTTCAAAGAGGGCAGGAAGACACTTTTGCAGGTCATAGATAACTTTTATGGTTTTGATTGTGGTGATAGTTTCACGAGTGTATTCTTATCTACAAACTCAAGTTGTTTACATTAAATGTGTACAGCTTTTAGTACATACCTTAACTACTGCGCCACCAGGGTCCTGGTGGCGCAGTAGTTAAGAATCCACATGCCGGGTTCGAGCCCTGGTCCGGGAAGATCCCACATGCCGTGGAGCAAATAAGCCCATGTGCCGCAACTACTGAGCCTGCACTCTAGAGCCCAAGAGCCACGACTACTGAGCCTGCGTCCCACAACTACAGAAGCCCGTGTGCCTAGAGCCCGTGCTCCGCAACAAACAGAAGCCACCGCAACGAGAAGCCTGTGCACCGCAGCGAAGACTAGCCCCCGCTCGCTGCAACTAGAGAAAGCCCGCACGCAGCAACAAAGACCCAACGCAGCCAAAAGTACATAAAAATAAACAATTTTTTCAAAACAAAGATCAGGGCTTCCCAGGTGGCACAGTGGTTGAGGGTCCGCCTGCCGACGCAGGGGACACGGGTTCGTGTCCCGGTCCGGGAAGATCCCGCAGGCCGCGGAGGGGCTGGGCCCGTGAGCCATGGCCGCTGAGCCAGCGCGTCTGGAGCCTGTGCTCCGCAACGGGAGAGGCCACAACAGTGAGAGGCCCGCGTACCGCCAAATAAATAAATAAATAAAATTAAATTAATTTAATTTAATTTAATAAATGAAGATCATTTTTTAAACCTCAGTAGAATGGTTGACATATAATAAATACTGAATAAAACAATTTAATTATACTAAGATTGTTTTAATTTTATAACAGCTTTTATCTTCAGGAAGGAACTGCCACAAATATTTGACTATTAAGACAGAGCTTTACCTAAACATATATGAGTATTTTCCATTTACTCCTGGAATGAAAGCACAAGCATTAAAGGAATTTCATGGAACGTTTTATGTTGCCAGGGGGGTGGTCTATTTGAGTGGTTTTTTTCTCTAGAATGCCTGAAATCAAAGGAAAATATTAACCTTAAAGGTGACTGATATTTAAAGTTCCATTTTCGGTGTATCTTTTTTTCTCTAAAAATGAAGTACACGAGTATTCTGGCCCCTGGAGGACTTTAACAGTAGCTTTCTACCAACCACAGCCCCGGCTGTTGGGCAGCACAGATACCGCGAGGTCTACGGGGCGGGGCCTTGGAGGGGGCGGGGCTTCGCGTGACATTTTGCGAGTAGGATTTCACTGGCTTCACCGGCCACATCTTTCGCTGTCTGTTGCGTAGACGAATCGGCGTGACGAGCTGAAGATTCGAAGGCGCCAGGCCCAGCCCCGCGCCAGACGCCGTTCCCCTAGAAACCTGAACTGCAGGACCAACTGCAGGAGGCGGCCCCGGAGCTCCGAGGACTCGTCCCGTATCGCGCCGTCCTGCCGTCCCCGCATCGCGCCGCCCCGCCCCGGCTTGCCTCAGCCGTCGTCGAAACCCGTCACAGCGTGCAGGATCGAGCGCCTCCTCGCCCTCTGCCAGGCCCCGGGGGCGCCGTCCGTCGGTCGAGGTCATGGGCAAACGGCCCCGCAGGCCCAGTGCCTACCCTGCGGACTGGTGGGGACCGCAGACCGAAGGACCCGGCCCCGCCAAGCGCCGCCGAACGGAGGAGCCCGAGGACCCCGAGTCCGAGTCCGAGGCGGCGCCCAGCCTGGACAACCTGACGGGACCTCCGGCCGCGGACGCGCTCACTTCCGTAGTGGTGCTGCCCGCCGGCTGTGCCCTGCACCTGCCCCTAGATGACGTCGACGTGCTGCTGGCGCCCAAGCCCACGTCCGTGCTGCAAGTGTCTCTCGGAGATCACATCCTCACGCTGGTCCCCGAGGCCCTCCTGGGCTGGGGCGTGGAAGGCCCGTGGGGACAGGGCCTGCAACGGGCCGCTTTCCTGAGCGCTCCAGGGGAGTACATGGCCCGGGAGCCGGGATTCTTCTGCGCAGCTGTCCCAGAGATCGCCCGCCAAGAAGAGGCCAACCAGGAGGAAGCAGACGCCGAGCTCCTGCCGCCTGGGATGGAGGCTGAAGCCGGCTCCGTCACTGAGCTCCGCAGCCCCACCGCAAGGGTGTCGGGACCCAGCGCGCAGGGCTTTGTCCCAGAGCCCCGTCCTCGGGCGCCCAATCCTAGTCCAGAGAAACGCTCTCCTCACCACGACGACAACCTGCACTTGCACCTTCGGGCGCTCTCCCTCGACTCACCACTCCAACCCCTACCTCCCTCTCCTAGTCCGGGTCCTCACGAGCGCCCCCAACGCCCTTACCGTCCTAAGCGCGAGGCCCAGAGATGTCTGTTCCCGGAATGAACTGCACCCCGGTGTACACACACACACACACACACACACACACACACACACACACACACACACACTCTGGCTACCATCCTGGAGGCCCAATGGATTTCCCGGCGTCTTTTACACTGAATGTCCTACAACCTGGAAATTAAGCATCTCGTGGGCCAACAACTCCTTTTCCCCTCCAGACTGGCTATAGTAGCAGGAGAAGACGTCAGGAAAAGAAAGCGGACTCTAGACCTCATCTTTGAAATGGAAAATCTGCCCAGGGATACCGGACAATGTGTGTTCAGACGTCTGGACTTCTTTACAACATCATTCTCAGGCCTATCCATTCCCGCTCGTTTGCATTGGTTATTTTCTCTCAAATTCTTCTCTCTCCAGCACCATACCCTATTGCTACCCTATTTCTCCCCAAACCAATAAATAACTGGATTTCTCATGTTATATGTTTTCCCATGCATTTATGAAGATTTTTAGCCATGGCTTTTCTCTTTCTTGGTGTTTTGAGCTGCTCTCCTGGAAAGTTGCAAAATAGTATGATGGTTACTATACATAATTGTATGATGTTTGTTCATAGCTTCCTCTTAACCTGAGGAAGTTCTCTTCCAGTCAAGTTCACTTTTCATTATGAATAAATGCTGGATTTTATCAGATGTTTTCAGCATGTATTAGGATATGCATTTCCTTTTTAAATCTCTCCCTCCGGTTATTTTGACTCAGAGACTGATGTAAAATGTTTGCATTCCTGCTATTCCACATTATTCATACCTTTTAACTTCTACCCCGAGTTTTTTCTTTTGTAAATCAAACCTCTAACTTTTAAAACATTAATTTAGGGGCCTCCCTGGTGGCGCAGTGGTTAAGAATCTGCCTGCTAATGCAGGGGACATGGGTTCGAGCCCTGGTCTGGGAAGATCCCACATGCCGTGGAGCAACTAAGCCCATGAGCCACAGCTGAAGCCCACGCACCTACAGCCCATGCTTCGCCACCAGAGAAGCCACTGCAGTGAGAAGCCCGTGCACCTCAACGAAGAGTAGCCCCCGCTCACCGCAACTAGAGAAAGCCCGTGCGCAGCAACGAAGACTCCATGCAGCCAAAAATAAATAAATAAAAATTTTAAAAAATAAAACATTAATTAATTACCATATTTCTTTCACATTTTTATAAAAGAAATAAAATCTACAGGTAAAGCTGAAAACAAGATGGTTTCAGTTTTTTTAAACATCAATACTATTTATATTCACCAACATGCTTTACCACTTCCTCTCTACCTTTTTATTCTTATATTCCACTCTCAAAGTCTAGCCTCAATTTTCTTCTTGCTGAAGAATATACTTTAATAGTTCTTTCCACTATACCCTATGTGTAGTAAATTATCTTGGTTTTGTAAATCTCAACATGTTTTGTGTAGTACACTCTCATAGTCTTGTATATCTGAAAATTTTTATTATGTATTCATTCCTAATTCTAAAGTGTTATTTAAGTACTTTAAAGACATTACTCCATTGTTCTGCCATTTTTTATTGTTGTTGCAGGCAAGAGGTCTCTGCCAATCAAGTTGTTGTTCCTTTTATATTTGACTCAGCTGTTCATTAGCACATTTTAAAATTTTATTTTATTTTTTAATTGAAGTATAGTTGATTTACATTGCTGTGTTACTTTCTGGTGTACAGCAAAGTTATATATTTTTTCCATATTCTTTTACATGGTTATGGTTTATTACAGGATATTGAATATAGTTCCCTGTGCTATACAGTAGGACCTTGTTGTTTATCTGTTTTACACTGAATACATAATAGTTTTATATCTGCTAATCCCAAACTCCTAATTTATCTCTCCCCCACCCTCTTTCCCCTTTGGTAAACATAAGGTTGTTTTCTATGTCTGTGAGTCTATTTCTGTTTTGTAAATAACTTCATTTGTGTCATATTTTAGATTCCACATATAAGTGATATCATATGATATTTATCTTTCTTTGACTTACTTCACTTAGTATGATAATCTCTAGGTCCATCCATGTTGCTACAAATGGCATCATCTCACTCTCATTTATGGCTGAGTAGTATTGCATTGTATAGGTATGCCACATCTTTTTATCCATTCATCTGTAGATAGACATTTAGGTTGCTTCCATGTCTTGGGTTTTTTTTTCATTTATTTATTTATTTATTTAATTTTTGGCTGTGTTGGGTTTTGTTGCTGCACGTGGGCTTTCTCTAGTTGCAGCGAGCGGGGGCTACTCTTCGTTGCAGGGCGCAGGCTTCTCATTATGGTGGCTTCCCTTGTTGCAGAGCACGGGCTCTAGGCACACAGGCCCCAGTAATTGTGGCATGTGGGCTCAGTAGCTGTGGCTCGTGGGCTCCAGGCTAGCGGGCTTCAGTAGTTGTGGCACACGGGCTTAGTTGCTTGGTGGCATGTGGGGTCTTCCCAGCCCAGGGCTCAAACCTGTGTCCCCTGCACTGGCAGGCAGATTCTTAACCACTGCGCCACCAAGGAAGTCGCCAGTTGGCTATTTTAAATAGTGCTACTATGAACATTGGGGTGCATGTATCTTTTCAAATTAGAGTTTTCTCGGGATATTTGCCCAGGAGTGGGACTGCTGGACCATATAGCAACTCTTTTTAGTTTCTTAAGGAATCTCCATACTGTTCTCCATAATGGCTGCACCAATTTACATTCCCTTCAACACTGTAGGAGAGTTCCCTTTTCTCCACACCCTGTCCAGCACTTATTATATGTGGACTTTTTAATGATGCTCATGCTGACCAGTGTGATGTGATACCTCATTGTAGTTTTGATTTGCATTTGTCTAGTAATTAGTGATGTTGAGCATATTTTCATGTGCTTTTTGGCCTTCTGTATGTCTTCTTTGGAGAAATGTCTATTTAGGTCTTCTGCCCATTTATTTTTTTTTTTTTGTGGTATGCGGGCCTCTCACTGTTGTGGCCTCTCCCGTTGCAGAGCACAGGCTCCGGATGCACAGGCTCAGCAGCCATGGCTCACGGGCCCAGCCGCTCCGTGGCATGGGGGATCTTTCCGGCCGGGGCACGAACCCGTGTCCCCTGCATCGTCAGGCCTACTCTCAACCACTGCGCCACCAGGGAAGCCCTACACTAAAGTCTTTAATGCATTGAGATGACTTATGTGTGTGGTTTGAGATAGTGGTCTAGTTTCTTTTTTTCTTTTCTTAGCATGTGGCTGTCCAGATTTCCCAACACCATTTTTTAATCTAAATTTATTTATTTATTTATTTTTGGCTCATTGGGTCTTCGTTGCAGTGCATGGGCTTCTCATTGCAGTGGCTTCTCTTGTTGCGGAGCACAGGCTCTAGGCACACGGGCTTTGGTAGTTGTGGCACGGGGGCTCAGTAGTTGTGGCTCGCGGGCTCTAGGGCACAGGCTCAGTAGTTGTGGCGCACGGGCTTAGTTGCTCCGTGGCATGTGGGATCTTGCCAGACCAGGAATCGAACCCGTGTCCCCCTGCATTGGCAGACGGATTTTTAACCACTGCACCACCAGGGAAGTTCCCCCGTCACCATTTATTGAAGAGACTGTCCTTTTCCATTGTACGCTCTTTGCTTCCTTGCCATGAATTCATTATCCATATATGTATGGATTTACTCCCAGGTTCTCAGTTATGTTCCATTGACCTATGTATCTGCTTTTCTGCAAATATAATGCTGTTTTGATTATTGTAGCTTTATAATATAGTTTTAAATCAGAGAGTGTGATACCTCCAACTCTGTTCTTTTTATCAGGATTGCTTTGGCTGTTCAGGGTCTCTTATGGTTTCATGTAAATCTAAGGCTTTTTTATTCTATTTTTGTGAAAAATATCCTTGGGACTTTGATAGAGATTGCATTGAATCTGAAGATTGCTTTAGGTAATAGAGACATTTGAACGATGTTATTTCTTCCAATCCATGAGCACAGAACACTTTTCCACTTATTTGTCTCCTCAGGCAAGGGAAACACAAGCAAAAGTAAACAAATAGGATTACATCAAACTAAGAAGTTTCTGCACAGTAAAGGAAACCAGCAACAAAATGAAAAGGGAACCTACCTAATGGAAGAAGATACTTGCAAATCATATATCCAGTAAGGGGTTAACATCCAAAATATAGAAAGAACTCACAACAACAACAACAAAAATGAAACAACCCCAAAATGGGTATAGGACATTTTCCAAAGAAGACATAGATGGCCAATAGACACATGAAAAGATGTTCAACATCACAAATTATTAGAGAAATGCAAATCAAAACCACAAAAGTCTATTTCTCTTAAAGTCTATGTCTCATGTAAGTATTGCTCCCCAGCTTTCTTTTTATTTCCATTTGCATGGAGTATCTTTTTCCATCCCCTCACTTTCAGTCTATGTGTGTCTTTAGATCTGAAGTGAGTCTCTTGTAGGCAGCATATATATGGGTCTTGTTTTTGTATCCATTCAGCCACTCTTTTTTTTTTCAAAACAAACAACTTTTTATTGAAGTATAGTTGATTTACAATGTTGTATTAGTTTCAGGTGTACAGCAAAGCGATCTATATATGTATATATTCTTTTTCAGATTCTTTTCCATTATAAGTTATTATATACAAAATATTGAATAGAGTTCCCTGTGCCATACAGTAGGTCCTCATTTATCTATCACCCTATGTCTTTTGATTGGAGCATTTAGTCCATTTACTTTGAATAATTATTGATGTGTATGTTCTTAATGCCATTTTATTAATTGTTTTGACGTTGTTTTGTAGTGCTTTTTTCTTCCTTTCTTCTTCTTTCATTCTTTTGTCTTGTGATTTGATGACTATCTTTAATGTCATGTTCAAATCCTTGCCTCTTTTTTCTGTGTGCATCTATTATAGATTTTTCTGTTTGTGTCTATCATGAAGTTTATATACAGTGATATATTGTTATATGTGATTGTTTTAAGTTGCTGATCTCAAATCTCAAATGCATTTAACAACCCTACAATTGTACTCTCCTCCCCTTATGATTACTGTTTTTGACATCATATTTTACATCTAATTATTTTGTGTATCCCCAAACTGCTTACTGTAGATACAGATGATATTACTACTTTTGGCTTTTAACCTTCCTACTAGCTTTGTACATGGTTGATTTTCTATCTTTACTGTATAATTTTTTAATCTGTCTCCTAAGGCAAAGGAAACAAAAGCCAAAATAAACAAATGGGACCTAATTAAACCAAAAAGCTTTCACACAGCAAAGGAAACCATCAACAAAATGAAAAGACAACCTACTGAATGGGGGGAAATATTTGGGAATGAGATGACCAATAAGAGGTTAATATCCAAAATATATAAACAGCTCATACAACTCAATAGGAAAAAGCAAACCACCTGATTGAAAAATGGGCAGAAGGAACAGGATAGAAAGCCCAGAGATGAACCCACTCACATATGGTCACCTTATCTTTGATAAAGGAGGCAGGAATGTACAGTGGAGAAAGGACAGCCTCTTCAATAAGTGGTGCTGGGAAAACTGGACAGGTACATGTAAAAGTATGAGATTAGATCACTCCCTAACACCATACACAAAAATAAGCTCAAAATGGATTAAAGACCTAAATGTAACGCCAGCAACTATCAAACTCTTAGAGGAAAACATAGGCAGAACACTCTATGACATAAATCACAACAAGATCCTTTTGGACCCACCTCCTAGAGAAATGGAAATAAAAACAAAGATAAACAAATGGGACCTAATGAAACTTCAAAGCTGTTGCACAGCAAAGGAAACCATAAAACAAGACCAAAGACAACCCTCGGAATGGACAAAATATTTCCAAATGAAGCAACTGACAAAGGATTAATCTCCAAAATTTATAAGCAGCTCAGTAGCAAACAAACAAACAACCCGATCCAAAAATGGGCAGAAGGACCTAAATAGACATTTCTCCAAAGAAGATATACAGACTCCCAACAAACATATGAAAGAATGCTCAACATCATTAATCATTAGAGAAATGCAAGTCAAAACTACAATGAGATATCATCTCACACCAGTCAGAATGGCCATCATCTAAAAGTCTAGAAACAATAAATGCTGGAGAGGGGTGTGGAGAAAAGGGAACACTCTTGCACTGCTGGTGGGAATGTGAATTGGTACAGCCACTATGGGGAACAGTATGGAGGTTCTTTAAAAAACTACAAATAGAACTACCATATGACCCAGCAATCCCCACTACTGGGCATAATACCCTGAGAAAACCGTAATTCAAAAAGAGTCATGTACCAAAATGTTCATTGCAGCTCTATTCACAATAGCCCGGAGCTGGAAACAACTAAGTGTCCATCTTTGGAAGAATGGATAAAGAAGATGTGGCACATATATACAATGGAATATTACTCAGCCATAAAAAGAAACGAAATTGAGCTATTTGTAATGAGGTGGATGGACCTAGAGTCTGTCATACAGAGTGAAGTCAGTCAGAAAGAGAAAGACAAATACCGTATGCTAACACATAGTTATGGAATTTAAGGGAAAAAAATGTCATGAAGAACCTAGGGGTAAGACAGGAATAAAGACACAGACCTACTAGAGAACGGACTTGAGGATATGGAGAGGGGCAAGGGTAAGCTCTGACAAAGCGAGAGAGAGGCATGGACATATATACACTACCAAATGTAAAACAGATAGCTACTGGGAAGCAGCCGCATAGCACAGGGAGATCAGCTCAGTGCTTTGTGACCACCTAGAAGGGTGGGATAGGGAGGGTGGGAGGGGAGGGAGACACAAGAGGGAAGAGATATGGGAACATATGTATATGTATAACTGACTCACTGTGTTATAAGGCAGAAACTAACACACCATTGTAAAGTGATTATACTCAATAAAGATGTAAAAAAAAGAAGTTTATACAACTCTTCTCAATACTCTGTAATAACATATATGGGAACAGAATCTAAAAAACAGTGGATATATGTATAACTGATTCACTTTGCTGTACACCGGAAACTAACACAACATTGTAAATCAACTACACTCCAATAAAAATCAATAACAAAAATGGGCAGAAGAGGTGAACAGACATTTTTCCAAAGAAGACATAACAGTCGGGCAACAGGCACATGAAAAGATGCTCAACATCACTAACCGTCAGAGAAATACAAATCAACCACCATGAGATACCACCTCACACCTGTAAGAACACCTAACATCAAAACGACCACAAATAACAAATGTTGGCTAGGTTGTGAAATAAAGGGGACCCCCGTACACTGTTGGTGGGAATGTGAATTGGTGCAGCCACTGTGGGAAACAGTGTGGAGGTTCCTCAAAAAACTAAATAGAATTACCATATGATACAGCAATTCTCACTCCTGGGTATACATCCAAAGAAAACTAAAACACTACTTGAAAAGATACATGCAGCTGAATGTTCATGGCAGCATTATTTATGACAGCCAAAATATGGAAACAACCTAAGTGTCCATCAACAGATGAACAGCTAAAGAAGATGTGATGTGATACATATATGCATGTGTGTGTCTGTGTGTATGTATATACTCAGCCATAAAAAAAAGTGAAATTTTGTCATTACAACAACATGGATAGACTTGTAGGGTATTATGCATAGTGAAATAAGTCAGACAGAGAAAGACAAATACTGTTATGTTATCACTTAAACATTGGAATCCAGAAAATAAAACAAACTAGTGAATATAACAAAAAAAGAAACAGATTCACAGACTAGAGAACAAATTCGTGGTTACAAGTGGGGAGAGGCAAGATGGGGTAAGAGATGAAGAGGTATAAACTACTATGTTTAAAGTAATTAAGCTACAAGGATATATTGTACAACACAGGGAAACAGCCAATATTTATCTTTTGGCCGTACCCCGCAGCACACGGGGATCTTAGTTCCCTGAACAGGGACTGAACCGGGGCCCCTGCAGTGAAGCATGGAGTCTTAACCACTGGACCACCAGGCAAGGGTCCATAGCCAATATTTTATAATAACTATAAATGGAGTAAAATCTTTAGGAATTGTTCATCATTATCTTGTACACCTGAAACATAACACTGTAACTCCATTATACCTCAATTTTTTAAAAACTAAAAAAAAAACCGACAATGACATATCACTTCATACTGTTAGGATGGCTTTATCAAAAGGCAAGAAATAAAAGTGTTGGCGAGTACGTGGAGAAAAGTGAGCCCTTCTGCGGTGTCGGTGGGAATGTAAACTGGCACAGCCACTATGGAGAACGGTCTGAAGATTCCTTAGAAATGCAGGATAGAAACTACCTTATGATCCAGCTATCCCACTTCTGTGTATTTATCCAAAGTATATGAAAACACTAACTTGAAAACACTTATGCACCCCCATGTTCATTGCAGCATTATTTACAATAGTCAAGGTATAGCAACAACCACAGTGCCCATCAACCAATAAATGAATAAAGAAGAGGTGAAACACAATATATACAATATAGATACAGCATAGAAAAAAATAAAATCTGGCCATTTGCCACAGCATGGATGGACACTGAGAGTATTATGCTAAGTGAAAGAAGTCAGCTAGAGAAAGCCAAATACCATGTGATTTCACATAGATATGGAATTAAAAAAAACATACAAAGTAAATGAACAAACCACACCAAACAAAAACAAATATGTAGATACAGAGAACAGAGTAGTGGCTACCAGAGGGGAAAGGGTGAAATGGATAAAGAGGATCAACTCTGTGGTGGACTATACAAACTAAATCTTTGTTGGTGAGCATGCTGTAGTGTGTACAGAAGTAGAAATATAATGTTGTCCATATGAAACTTATATAAGGTTATAAACAAATGTTACCTCAATAAAAAAATAATTTTTAAAAAAGATATACATATAGCAATGATTAAAATGACTATTCGTGGAATTTAAGTTCCAGTTATGGAGGGAAGTGAAGAACTGATAGTTTTAGTTTTCACTGAAAAGATGAATTTTTCAGAAGAGCATAAGCATTGATGGAGTTTGGATATGTAAAGGGCTAAGCTAGAAAGTTAGGAGGTAGCCACTACTCTGAGAATAAATCTTTTAATTGTGATTACAGAGGGGGTCACAATTTGGAGTAATTGTTACTGAGCCACGTTCATTTGCCTCACACACAGAAAGCCCAACTCTGAGATAGAGAGGTTTGCAGCAGAGAAAGGTTTATTCACAAGGCAGTCAAGCAAGAGAAAGGAGAACAAATCTCAAATCCATCTCCCCAAAGGCCAGGGGCTAGGGATATTTACTGGATAAAGAATTAGGGTGGCCTGAGGTGCAGGTGAGTGTGGGGAAAGGTGGACTGGAAATGAGAAAAAGATCGGGTCGGGACTTCCCTGTGGCACAGTGGTTAAGAATCCGCCTACCAAAATAAAAAAAAAGAATCCGCCTACCAATGCAGGGGACATGGGTTCGAGCCCTGGTCTGGGAAGATCTCACATGCCTCGGAGCAACTAAGCCCTTGAGCCACAAGTACTGAGCCTGCACTCTAGAGCCTGCGTGCCACAACTACTGAGCCCGTGTGCCACAACTGCTGAAGCCCACGCTCCTAGTGTCCGTGTTCCACAACAAGAGAAGCCACCACAATGAGAGGGCCTGCACACTGCAACGAAGAGAAGCCCCCGCTCACTGCAAATAGAGAAAGCCCGCATGCAGCAACGAAGACCCAACGCAGCCAAAAATAAATAAATTAAATAAATAAATACATTAAAAAAAAAAGATGTATCGTTATTCTCGGCAGGTGCAACTAAGCTACGTGCTTCTTCAGAGGATGCACGTTCAGAAAACGGCGACATTAGCATATTC